>NC_091754.1:23390237-23701070 GCF_043380555.1 Nothobranchius furzeri
TGAAGACGTTTCGCTTCTCATCCGATTTTTTTTACACATTTGATGACTTGTGACTTGTTTGGCTTACATTTGATCCAATTGAATTCTTAACATTCGTTGAAGACGTTGACTGGTTGATTGGGACGACCAGAGATTCTGAACAGGGTGACTGGAGATGAATCTAGCAGAAAAAAAAAGATTTCCATTAGAAATTCTGAAAGTTTTGGGCTTTAATTTATCCATGCATTTTCTCTCAAAAACAAGAGTCTGCATGCAGGACCTTGTATCTTTGGCGCCTCTTCTTTGGTGCCTCTGCAGAGGCTACATAAGATAAAGGCTTGTTGAACTGTTTATGTCAAATTTTATGCAAGTTTATGATTAAAATTCCTTTAAGAACACAGAATGATCAGTTTTCTCTCTAATTGTTTATCAGCTTGTTTACATCTTTATTCGTCCAATTTCCTTAATTTTCTTAAATCAACTTAAACATATTAAAATAAATACTGCAACAAAATAAAAAGTATGTTTGCACACACGCTGATTAGTAAGACGTACTGAAACAAGGGTGTGTTACTCTTATTGAAAATTTTTGAAATAACGTTCGTTTTTATGAAACTTTTGAAAAGATCGAGTTAATGACAGTCTGCAAGTAAAAACTCAACAAACTGGGTTTATTTTGTGTTTGCTGGAAGCTCATTCATGCATAATTGTTTCAAAGTGAGACACGTATTCATTTTTCACGTTAAAAAGTAACCCAATTAGTGAGTTATTAAATATATTGCAAGGTTTAAAGTTGTCATAGTTTCTGTGTCATGCTTACAGCTGAGGGCTGTAAATATATTAAATATGATAATAAACTTCTGATATTAGACAGGTTATAATAATAATTTATGTTGTCTCACACCCTCTTCCTCTCCACACTCAGCCTGAGCTCTGGATTGTGTGCAGGATTCTGCAGCATTCTACCTGTTTTTAGCTCCTCGCGCGCGTCACTCACCGCGCGCTCCTCCAATCCCAGCGCGAGCGGAGCCCGCGACTCCTCCCCGGCGTATAATTGAAGTTTCTTTAGTTTCTCCGGCGGAGCTGGAGCTCAGTGTTTGTCCGGTTCGCATAGGGATTAAAGAGCCTCACGGGCAGCGGGGAGCATGTTTTCCGGGAGCCTGAACGCGTGCGTGACGCTGTGTTTGTGGATTACAGCCGTGACGAGTCCGGGAAGTGTCTCTGCGAGGAAGCAGGACGACTCCAGCTTCTTCACCGGCAGCATTTATCGAGCGAGATGCGCCTCGAGATGCCTCAGCCTGCACATCACTCGCATCTCTGCATTTTTCAAGCACTCGCAGGTAGGAGCGGGGGTGGTGGTCGCCGGTGCAAATCCCGGATCCTGCGTGAGCTCTGTCATAAAACCTGCGTCTGTATGGGTCCGCACCAGAGTGATGCTCCTGGTGAAGTTCCTGCCTCAGACAGGCAGTGTGTTGTTCCCGTAAAACGGGACGCTCTCTAATGCATCTCATTAACACGCTGCTGTGACTTGGAGATGATTAAATAACTCCAAGCGGAGCCAGTTTCCATTCATTACTGGCTAATTACTGGAAAATGAGAGATCACATTCTTCGAGCGCAAGTGTGACTTTTCTCTTGTTCTGTGGTTTTTTTATATAGCATGTTGTGATGCAGCTCCTGGGTTGGAGCTACTATAAATTAGCTGTATGCTTTGGTTGATTTGGTTCAGCTGTCAGAAGTTGTTTTTCACTCCACTGGGTGCGTGTTTTGTTTCTCTCCCAGGACCCCAGAGGGAAAAGAGCTGGACACTGATCCCTCTCCTCATTGCTTCTTTTCTCTAGCTATCTGCTTTTACACTCACCCAATTAGCATTTGCAAGGCTTGTCTTTTCGTTTTTTTTTCTTTTCATAAGGTGCATCAATGAATTCCTAATTGTTTGGAAACACAGTGAAGCTTGATGAATGAGTAATTAGTTGTAAGGAATCAGCTTGTTTGTAGCAAATTAATTTTACTTTAAAAGCACTTTATTGATTCAGAGTTTAGTTCTTAATGCAGGTTCCTGGGACCTGCTGGGGGTAATTATATCAGTTTTATTAAAGAGGCTGAACTGAATGCTAACTACTGTGAGAGAGAGAGAGAGAGAGAGAGAGAGAGAGAGAGAGAGAGAGAGAGAGAGAGAGAGAGAGAGAGAGAGAGAGAGAGAGAGAGAGAGAGAGAGAGAGAGAGAGAGAGAGAGAGAGAGAGAGAGAGAGAGAGAGAGAGAGAGAATAAAACATAGAAGTGATGTGCATCCAAGAGAAACAGACTGTAAACACTGTTTCTTAAAGTGAAACTTGGCAAGTAGCAGCAGGGATTTGTTTTGAGCAGATTCCAAGAGAGTAATGCTGCCCAAGGTTGCAAAGTCGGGGAATTAAATTAGTCACCAGCTAAGAAGTAAAATAACTGTTGGAGCCTCACCTCTAATGAACAGCTAATAGTCAACATAATTGACTGCAGAGCCTCTGAGTCTGAGGCGCTCCTGGGTTAGGGGGAAAATAAGAGGGAGGCATTTAGAGAGGGGTGGCTACTGATAAGCAAGGAAGCTAGAGCTGTCTAGTGTGCTGTGGGCTCTTTCATGTGAGAATTGGGGGGTCTGGTCAGCTGCAGAAACATATGGCCACCCCCCACCCTGCTGGCCCTGCCAATAAATGCCAGCATCACACCTCCCAGGCATGCACAGGATGCACCCGGCTCAAGGCGAGGTCACCTTCCAGCTAAACGCTGTTCGCCCAGTTGGGCTAACCATGATAATGTAGAGTTTGCACCGAGCGGAGCAAGTCTGCACCAACCTACAGGTGGATTCACTTCCTTTGCATGGTCTCATTGCAACAACGAGTCAACTCCACTCCAGTGATCGAGACGACAGACCTCTTAATTCAACTCGGGCATCCTCTGGGGGTGATTTAATGCTCACCAAGAAAACCAAGACACACAACACTTTCCATTTTATTGGAAATGAAATGCCCCAGTTGTATGTCAAAACAGAGTTCTCTTCCCAGTGCTTAATATCATACCCTCTCTGCTCAGCATCTAGTAACCTATACGAGCTGCTGCTTATTTTGGTCTTGAAACAAAAGATAATTTGCCCTCCTAACACACTTAGCAGCTGGGTTTTTAAAATTTTAGATGGGATTTGATCACTCTGCGAATACTGGAATGCTGCTCAGAGAAATGAGATGTTGTTACAGATGTTACGAACGCCCACAGAACTAAAATCAGAGAACGTGTTTTAATTGCCAGAATTAGTACGAAATGGAAACAAGCGTGAAGTTGCAGAGTTGAGGAACCCCACGGGTAGTCTCTCTCGCTCCTCAGATTTATAGCAACTGGAGATTTATTGATGGAATCGGATTTCCAAATACAAATTTATTGAGATTTTTCTCCACTTTTGGGGAACTTGTCACCCCGGTACAATAGACAGAGGGGAACACCCAACCATAAATATTAGCCTCGGACACTTTTAAATTTTAAGAGCGAGCTGGGAGCCCTGTGCAATAATGTATTCTGAAAGCATCAGCCCTGTGGTGGATTATTTATGCGGGGATCCGTGAAGCCAAAAAACAAGGCGTGTCCATGAGGTTGTGTTATTACATTCAAGGCAATAAAAATACAACATGCATTTTAAATTTAGTCATTCATTTCTAATATGCTGCACAGTAAAACCAAAGCCGCTCGCTTGATAGATTTGTGTCTCAGGGAGAGTGAAGAAAAAACACCGGAGAGAAGTTTTTCCATGTCCCGTTGTTTTCTCGCTTTGATATTAAATGGCCTGTGGTGGAATCGAACCCACAGCTCATACTCGTCTTATGTGTGGAGTTTTTCATCAGTGAAGACAGCAGATGAATAGAGGTCTATGTAGCTTGGCCTCACCTCAGTGTGTGTGTGTGTGTGTGTGTGTGTGTGTGTGTGTGTGTGTGTGTGTGTGCACCAAGGGCTACCTCACTTTGATGAATGGCCCTCATTCCAACGTGGAGACAACTTTAAACCAGTGTTGTTTGAGATCCATGAAGCACCCATTTATGTTAACACTAAATGAGAACATATTAGCTCACTTTCAGGGCATCTGACGAATAATTCATATCAACTGTAACATTATTGAATGACCACAGCCCTCACACCCACAAAGATAAAAGACTCGGACTGAAACCCATTTCCTACCCCTATTTCTATCCCTATATTTAATTTAAATCCCTTTTTACACCTTTCCTTTTCCCTATAGTTTTCACATCCACAGTGATGGGGGGTGAGGGGTGCTGGTTGAGGTTAACCAGCTCTTAATGTGGTTTAGAAATGAAACTTGAAAAAAGAGAGGAAATACATGCAAAAGTGTATATATTTTTTGTCATTAGAATTCTTTCTACTGGCAAAAAAAAGTTTTTTACTGTTTAGTTTTGTAAATATTAATTTACAATTTAGATGCATCTCTAGTCTAAAATTAATGATAAAAATAATAATGCATTGAACTTATATAGCGCTTTTCAAGACACCCAAAGATGCTTTCACACACTCTCACATTCACATTCAAAATTGGGACATAGTACCAATGATCTCATTTAAACTTATGACTGAGTTTGTGTGTGTCCATGCATTTCTTTTAGTAATACTGTTGTTTTTTATTAACAAGCATGAATAATACTGTTAAACTTCAGCCTACCGTCAGATAAATACCTCCTCTAGGTTGGAGTGCTTTTACTCGGAGGAGTTTAAAGGCCAAGTTCACTGGGAAACATGCAGGTTAAACGTGGAAATAGTCTTCTACCCTAATTTTCTTTATTAGCTGCTGATAAAAAAGATACAGGGAAATGCTTGGATTAGAAAAGGCAGTCAATTGCATGTCACATTGTCAAATTAGCATTCATAGACTCCCCCATCTTGGCTCACAATGGGGAAGGCTGTTGTTGGTTTAGTGTCCAGGAGAGAGCAGAGCACATATTGGATAGTAGAAGCTAACCATTAGCATTAGCAGCTCTACATCGTGGCAGAACTCCTTCAAGCTTGTGGTATTTGTGGATATAAAACATCAATGTTCCAGAGCAAGAGGAGTTAGTGGTAGAGTTGTGTTGTTGTTAGCCAATCAGAGGCAAAATGTTCAAATGTCAGGAAATAAGACTCAAAATTCTGCCATCTTCTGCTCACCTCTGCTCTGGCTAACTTCTAGTTCCTGAAACAAGAGCGCCAGTCAATCTGCAGAAATCAACTCGCAAGGCATTAGTTTACACTAAAAACCACTGCAGTGGAAAAAAATAGTGAACTTGGTCTTCAAGTTTGACCAAAAAGACAAGATGCCATATACAAGTGGGCGAGATAATCCTCGTCTGCGAGTTGACCGGTCTCAGCCTTAGAGATAAAGTGAAAGGCTACATCATCGTCAGAGATCGACTGCTTCTCCTCAATGAAACAAGTCAGCTGAAGAGGTTCAGACATCTGATTAAAATTTCCCACTGGTATTCTCCCTCTGGACATCTTCCCAACATATCCCACTGGGAAGAGACTCAGAGGCAGAGACAGGACTATTTGGAGGTATTTATATCCCCTATGTCCTGGGAACACATTGAGATCCCTCTGGAGGAGCTGGAGAGTGTTACCAGGGAGAGGGATATCTGGGTTTCCAGTCTGGAAGTGTGACATCTGCAACATGATCATCGATCAGTAGCAGGAAACGAACAGATACCGAATTCTGCTGCAGGCCTGATAGCTAGTTTTCTATAACACAAATGGGCACACTGTCACTGCTTCTCTTTGTACAAAAGAAATCGGCAACTATTGATTGTATATTGGCCTCTTGAAGGAGTGTCCAATTTTGCAAAGGAATATTTCAACCTCTATATTCTGTGACTTCAAATGGATAAACAAGAAGTGGGGGTTACACCGGGGCATGATGTTTGGCAGATCTCCTTGGCCTATAAGTGGCAGGAACAGTGGTTGTAATTTTGCAGTATAGTGATTACCTTTCAGCTGGCAACAAGCTATTTTTACCCCAACTGGTGCAATGAGTTGCTTCTCATTTTTTAAACAACCATGTGGAAAGATGCATCTGGTGGTCGAGGAAAAGATGTTAGTCTGTTCGAAAAGGGTCAGATCGTTGGCATGCACCAATCAGAGAAAAAAATCTAAGGAGATTGCAGAAACGACTAAAATTGGGTTAAGAACTGTCCAATAGATTAACAACTAGAAGGATAGTGGGGACCCATTGTCTTTGAAAAAAATCCACAATGATCGTTCGTGATTGGTGATCACTTTAACAACTGATGATATCAGTTTGAAGAAAAACAACAGCAGAATTCAGGGCTATGTTTAATAGTGAAAGTAAGAGCATTTCCACATGTGCAGTGCAAAAGGAACTCAAGGGATTAGGACTGAACAGCTGTAGAGTCGTAGAAAATCCACTAATCAGTGAGGCAAACCAAAATAAAGGCTTCAGTTTTCTAGGGAGCATAAAGATTGGACTCTGGAGCAATGGAAGAAGGTCATGTGGTCTGATGAGTCCAGATGGACCCTGTTCAAGTGTGATGGGTGCATCAGGGTAAGAAGAGAGGCAGATGAAGTGATGCACCCATCATGCCTAGTGCCTACTGTACAAGCCTGTGTGGACAGTGCTATGATCTGGGGTTGCTGCAGTTGGTCAGGTCTAGGTTCAGCAACAGCAGGTGCTCCAAGTGTGAGGTCAGCGGACTACCTGAAAATACTGGATGACCAGTTTATTCCATCTTCCCTGATGGCATGGGCATATTCCAAGATGATTATGCCAGGATTCGTCGGGCTCAAATAGTGAAAGATTAGTTCAGGGAGACATATTTTTCACACATGGATTGGCCACCACAGCTTCCAGACCTTAACCCCATTGAGAATCTTGGGGAAGTGCTGGAGAAGGCTTTGTGCAGCGGTCAGACTGTACCATCATCAATGCTAGATCTTGGTGAAACATTAATGCAACACTGGATAGAAATGAGTGTCGTGACATTGCAGAAGCTCATCGAAACAATACTGCAGAGAATGTGTGCTGCAATCAAAGCTAAAGTTCAACTAAATATTAGTGTGTGACCTTTTTATGGTGATGACGTTTTTTTATGGCCAAGCAGTGTATATTTTCCTTGCTAGGCAGCTTGTACTATTTAATTGGACGTGCCTGTTAAAAATTGGTTTGTAGAGCCAGGCAGCCATGTTGGTCTTCCTCTATGCAAACATGCATGGGCAGAGCTAAGGCATAGGGTATAGATGTAAATGGGACTTACCAGTCCCTCCTTTTAATTTTGCATACATCTGAAGGCAGACAGAGACAGGGATCTGCTCTCTGAAGTCATGTCTGCTGTCAACTTGTTCAGATGTCTACAATGTCTTCTACTATAGACCAGGAACTTCTTCTGTCTTTGAAATCACGAGGAAGGGCAAGATTAAATACAATTTGAGAAAGAGGAAGTATTTAATCCAAATTAAACACCTATAAGAAAAGAAGATTTACAATTTTCAAAGGGACTGGTAGCCTCAAAGATAAAGAGGGGTTTTGTCTGTATTCCTCATAGTTGTCTAGACAATACAACACGCCTCTGGCCACCTGCTCCGACTCGTCGGCTGACAGCAGCCATAATGAATCTCTCTGAAAGTGTCCCCTTTACATGCTGCTCTAGTCACTCCACTTTCATCAACACAGCAGAGTTCACCTTTGCTCACTGGAAGTACGTTGTCTGCCCTTTTCTCAACCCTGGTCACACTGAGGGATATCCAGAAAAAATTCATTCCACTGGAGTTCTTGACAGTTCTCAGCGCTGCATAATGTTCAGAGTGCAACAGAATGTCATGGTGAGTCAGAGGGATGAAGTCCTGACCTATAATTATTCCCTTGTTGGTGCCTGAAACGGTGGGGTCAGGTCTGGACAGCTGGGGCAACATCCTGCTGAGCCTCTCTGCAATGGGGACACTGTCACATAGCAAAATTAGCTCCTTTGTGGATCGGGCCCCATCTCGATTGATGGATGGGCAAAGGAAGGCGTCAGAAAGAGGATTGATGATTTTGGACATAGTCTACAGTTGCGACAATCTGTAGAAAAGAGTCTAGAAGCGGTTCTTGCTAGTGTGTATGAGGTTTTATCACCACTGAGGTTTCTCTTGGTTGGTTTGATTGTTTAGAAAAAAAACAGAAAAACTTCAAGCTCTGCAAGGATTTCAGTGGATTCAACAAAGCAATGCTCTAGAGAGGAATATGTGATGTTTCAATCAAATGTAGCCTGACAGAGAACAGGTGTTTTATATCACCCAAAAGGACAGTCCACCTGCAACAAACGCTGATACCAAACCAGCCCTCATTTCACCTTCATTTGGTTACAAAAACAACAATTCCAGCTCTCATTAGTGCTCAGACTTCTATATACTTCATTTTTATCTGCAGCCTTTTGAGAGGGAGATTCTCTGAAGACATGACCATCCAATCATGGATTCCTTTGAAGCCATTTGACTGCTATCCTTGACATTAAAAAGCACAACACTTACTGGCACTGGATGTCAAATTAAACCCCAGTAATGATAACTTCCCTCCCAGTGTCTCATGGGAAATTTCTTCTGGATTACATTGTGAGGAAAAGGCTTTGAACTTGACATTGAACTTAAGCAGAACCCTTTGCTTTCAGATCCCTAAAGTTTGGAAGGCTTTTTTCTAATCATTTATTTGCGATATTTGTGATTAAAACCACTGAAGCGGTTGTTTATTGTATCCATCACACATAACTGTACACACGCTTCTGAATACATTAACATGTGTTGTTTTTTGAGGTTTGCAGCTTTTTTTTTTTAATCATAAGCTCCATCGCTAGCTAAGCACACTTTCCTTTAGCAGAGAATAATTCCCCTAAAGGAGTATGGGAAATGACCAGTTTTAGCCCTACTTCTTCACTTGATAATCCTAAGCATTAAGGCATGCAAGTTCATGAATTCACAACACTATCCGTACCAAATGTTTGAGGGCAAAGGTGGCACCTGCACAGCAATTAGAGGAAATTGTCCGTAGCCTGCACATGAGTGCTTACATCAGTTTTTCCCTCGCTTGACCTCAAGGAGATTTGTTGAGAGATCAAACAAATCCTCAGAAAAGCAGAGGTCACTGAAACATTGACCAGAGGTGTGCTTCAGCCTAAGCAATGGTGACACCCCCCACCACCACTTCTCTTGGGTTATAAACACACTCCAAGTCGGCCTTTCAAATTACCCTAATCAATCAGGAAGGTCATGCCTAAAGCGGAGCCGTGCGAGGACATATCGTGACTGCAGAGGAGAGGGTCAAAGTTACTCGTGCTCTTGATGGATTTATTGTTGTAAATGTATTTTCAACACTTTTCTATGATGACTAATGATGTTTTTCCTTCTCTTTCACAGAATAATGGATCCTTGGTGTGGTGCCAGAATCACAAACAGTGCTCCAAGGTAATGGTGGTTTCATTGCTTTCATGAATGAGGTGCATGCCACGTACAAGCCTCATTATCAGAGAATAATACCAGAAAAGTGCACGAGTCACGACAGGACTCGTCCCGTCATGCCGCCACTGCAGACATAATGAACTGTTGATGTAGACTATCACAAAAAAAACTCTTTTATGCTCAGCGAGTGTTCACTTAAGTCACTTATGCTTTTGTTGATGCTCATTTGCTCTTGTAATTGGAGTATAATTAAAAAATACATCTGAAGAGGCCTAATGCTGGAGTATGTGTGAAGGCAAAATGTAATTGTTTTTCTTTTTTGCCGTCGTTTGGAGTCTCAGTCATTGCGACGTGTCCCGCAGGGCTTGTTTGTGTGTTGGGCCCTGTCTCACAGAGGCTTGATACAAAGCTGGTGCTGACAGCTCTTCTGAAAAGACAGCGCTGACACAGTCGATCAGACTCTCCTGGAGCTGCTGACAAGGTCCTCGGTTATGCGCCATAACGACTGTAGGCTTTAAGCACCGCAGGGATGACATAGGATGAAGGATGCACTTGCAGAGCGAGGTCCAAGTCTCAGCATGGCATTTCTATAGATGTCAAAGGCCCTCATCTCCTTTTGCAAACAGTGAAATCGGGATTCATTGCTGCTACATACACTCATATATCCACTAGAGTACACTAATCCTTTTCACGAAGCCGTGTATCTGTTTCTGCGTTCATGTGGCCCTCCCTTGAAGCAGTAGAGGCTTATCAAAATAACATATAGGAAGAATGTTTTTGTTAAAAGGATGACAAATAGCATGTGGTCCCTTTGTGTATTTATTAGCTCCTCTATCTACAGACATAAGTTACAGAGGAATGCACAGTAAAAAGTAGCACAAACTGATTGTTATTAATTGAAAAGCCAGCAATATAAAGAGTGGCTGCAGCTTTTTTATGTTTACTTAACGTAGCTTCTTGTGTGCTGCTAATATTAATCACAATCAGTGTCTGGTATCAGCAGCCTGAGCTCGATTTCCAAATAGCTTTTTTGAATTTCAAGTGGTTCCAAAAAAATTAGCATCTGGCCTGGAAACATCAGATTTTTCTCCTGCATGTAGGTTGGGTTAGGGGTTAGTTATCCCCATTTACAACATGCTGTTCTACTGGGTTGGTGAATTTGCCCCATTAATGTTTACAATTTACATCGCATGTAGAAACATTTGGAATAACTAATTTTGTTGGAGGCAGATTTTTAAAGAACTGCAGTTTGGAGAAACAGAGTATCTGATTGGGCTGGCGAGCCAATTTACGAATGTGTGAAAGACGCACTACGTAGACGTCACGGTCTCGGCGGCTAACAGAAGCCCTTGGAGTCTACGGTTTGGTATTCACTGGACATGACGCAGCACGTGTCAGATGCATCCCAGAAACATGTCGTCACACCTCTGCACTAAAGAGGAGGTTGGGTTCCATTTTCGATGCACCACTCTTCCAGAGCGCATCAAGCTCTGCAGTTAACATAGAGCTAAACAGCTAATGAAACATGTTACAGTTTAAAGGGTCCAGTAAATTTCAAAATAAAAGACAAATGCAGATTTGCAATTGCTTAGCTATGTAAACATTACATCATTACTGGGTCATGTGCTCCCTGCATCTTTTGAGGAGAGAACTGCATGGACGACGGGGGTTTAATCCTGGCATTGTAGAATCACAACATGACCCCGGCGTTTCCATCCATGGTTGTTATGGAGGTATCAAACCACGATGAAATTTGGGACATTAATGTTTTAGTACACTAGCAATTCCCTATAAGCTTTGCCCCCCTAACCATTAGCTTATCAATCCAGTCAATTAAACATTATAACTGAAGTCATTGAAAGACTTATTTCCAACAGGTAAGACAACATGCCCTATAGGTTATAAATTGTAATTCCCTTAGAATAAAAGCGTCTGCCAAATAAATAAACATAAATAAACATGAACTATAATTGCTTATAAACTTTCCACAGAAACCCTTTTTTAAAATGTCTGAATTATCGATTTAAGGCTTTCAAAATAAAGTTACACCATATAATGTTTCATCTTTCTTTAACAGTTAGGAAGCCATTCCCTCATTTTCTGTATCACAATAAGAAAGTTGTTCTTGTTTTTTCCACAAACATCTCCCAATAGTCTTCAAGTGTTCATTCTTTCCACACTCAATTGGTTATTATTGCTGAATCTCCACACACTTCTTCCTCTTCCTGCAATAACAATCATGACAGTTAGCACTTCTTTATTTTCTACATACAGACTTAAATACACAACGCTGGATTTGATGTAAGCCCTTAAAATTAATTATATGTTTGTGTTGCGGCTCCACTGCACTGAACCTGCCACAGCTCTTGTCCATTTTTGAGGGCTCTCCAGATTTAATTCATTTAATCGTATCCAAGGTTTTGGTTCAGCTATTCCGGAGGCGAGCCAGGGCACGGTGCTTACATTTGATTTGTGGAAAGAAGTCAATGTTTTGGGAGCAAACATCACCACACTTCAATTCCACATCAATAGCTGGAGTGCACACGGGGCTTGTGTGCGGCGTGTCAAAACAGATCTATTGTGGCCACTCTAACAATTCTACTAAATGGGTCTGTGCTGTACAGTGGTTCTCTGTGAATAGCTCTGCAGCCGCTGATTAGCCTCTTGACTTCATGAACGGCACACAGTCAAACAGAGAGACAAAGACGTGGCTCTAGGATGCGTTAGGGCAGGAGGTTTGTCTACGAAGGGATTCTGGTAAGGAGAAAATAAAAGTGAAGAACGGTTGTTTAATGGAAAAGACAAAGATGTGACCCTGTGCGTCGGTCGGCATTGTAAGAAATCAAACGCTCCATTTCCATTTGTGATTAGTGAGTCATTCTGGTCATCTCGTATGCGTTGTCCAGAGCCTGCCCCCTGCCTTCTGCCTCCCCATTGTCATGATAATTAACCTGCTTACCCGCTCTCTTCGCAACAGAGCGAGGTGGCATTTGGAGAGATGGGGAGTCATTACAATGCCATACCACAGGACCAGCAGACAATCCGCATTCAGCGGGGAGACGACAGGGACGCACACAAGGGGCGTCTCATTTTGTCGAGAAGTTTAAATATACTCCTTAAAAGCTTCTTAAACTCCCTGGCATTTCTTTTAATATTTATTTTTGTCGTGCTAGGACAAAGAAAATGGGTTTAGTGTGCAAAAGCAGCCAAGGAGCTTTCCAGTTTTATAGCATAACTGATAGTTACAGGGGTCACTTTCCCCCATGGGTGTGATTCAGATCCCTTCAAATGCCAGGATTGACTTAAGGCACCAAAAATGCTGGTCTGCAACAATGCGGCATGCTTCATTACTCAGACATCTCTAAGGGGAAAACTAGAAGAAAGGACCTTGTGCCTGGATGAGTTAGCCACTGGAAAGGAGCTGAGGAGGGGTGGGATGAAAATCAGTGTTTACCCTGAAAACTTGCCAAATTAGAGCTATGAGGAAAAAAAAAGCCTCAACTTTTAGTCTTAGCATTGCAGAAGAAAGAGGTTTTCAAAACATTGCCTGAGTTTTTGTTTGATGCCGAATGAGTCGGGCACGGCTTTCACCGATGTCTCACAAACCCTCCGATCACTCTTCTAAGCGTTCTTTCCAATCCGTCACACCCTAAGCTGCGAATTCCTGCGCAAGAATAACAAGTGTTTACTCTTTTGAATACATGGCTTTCGTTTTCACGTGTCGGAGGTTTTTGGAGCAGTTTTCCTGGATAACAATCGCTGGAATGCTACTACGTCACATTCAAAAGTGTCTTTCAAAGCCCACTGTCAACGCGTACCAGCCCCCGCATTTTCTCACGCCAAAATAGTAACCAAAAAAAAAAAAAAACAATTCCTTTTCGGGTTTTCTGTCTGTTTTCAGAGTTGCCTGAATCAGAAGCTCAACACTTTCACTGGAAGGTTTTGTATTGAATCTTGGATGTTCATACCCTTTCTAAGAAAATATTTGAATATATTTAAAAGTGCAATGAAAAGTTGTGATGAATTGAGTGCTGGCTGGTAGTTTTACAGCTGGGTATGGCCGGGTTTGTTAGGTGCTTGGACAGACTTCAAAGCGCCTTTTGGTCATGTTAAGGCCAGACGTTCATAGCACCTCAGTGTGTTAGTCACATTACCAGCACCAACGCCTCAGAGCAAACTGGGCCTGACCATCAATCTGTCATGTCGGCCGTGTCAGAACTTCCTGCCAGTTTATGTGGAGTTCTAGAATCAGTCCTAGCTAGTTCATTAATCGCCCAGTTTACGTGGATTGTTCAAGGAGCCGGTGGCGATCGAGTAAAGAATCAGCTCTCTGGTTTTTATCTGCTTTGAGGCAGTTTGAGTGTGTGAGTGTGTGTGTGTGTGTGTGTGTGTGTGTGTGTGTGTGTGTGTGTGTGGGTGGGTGGTAGAGGAGTGTGAAGCTGGGCTGGTCAGTCCCAGCAGGAAAGGCCTGATCTGGACATGGTTGTTAAGTTTCATTGGCTAACAGGGGGGTCGCTTCATTGGCTGCTATCTGTGCAGCTCATTATTCACATGGTGGGTGGCAGCAGAGAACGAAAACCCCCCACAGCAAGAAAAAACCCCAAAGACATAGCCGCAGGAGAGGAGAAGAGATTCGTGAAACGACGTTTTAGACTTTGTCAGGGGTGAAATCTCCCACCTGAAGCTGCTATTTGCCTGTTCAGTATCAGAAATGCTCTTGTTGTCTCATACCAGCACCCCCCTCACCTCCCCCAGTTATTTTCCTGATCCTGTAGGTGGCTTTGAAATAGTGGTCGTTTATTTTTGAGACGATCCAACTTTCACAGATCGCCAGATTTCCCATGTTCTCCCTGTCAGGCCACATTTCATTTTCCCGAAGGATTAATGTAATCAAAGCAGCTGTGAAATCCTCTTTGAGAAATAATGACCAGTCAGACTGACACAATCTGCTGTCAACCAAATGTTTATCCTCAGTCCGTGGCTGTATTGGCTGAAAACACAAACTACTCTTGATGGTTTTTGGGATTTCTTCTAACCTTGCATGTTCACTGGAGACAAAAACAAAAAAACTTTGCAACTTTTTCATGTGGTCATCATTTTTTGTCATCACGGTTCAGCGATGGAGCCGAGAGTCACTTTGGTGAAAGGAAGATTAGAATGTAAGAATCTTACAGCTGATGTACTTGGAAGTTGGGAGGCAGCTTATCGCTCGTCCAGCTCCACTCGGAGCTGCCGCACCCCGCGGATAAATCGCAGGGATTGTGCGTGACAGTTTCAGGGCGACGGCAAACCAGAATATATGTCAAAGTCTGACTGATCAACAGCTACGTTAACCTCAGGCTTGGAGACGAGAGCTTCAGCCAAGTGATTTTAAGACTTTAGATTTCCAGATTGAACACGTGTGAGAGATAAAGAAAGCTGCTTTTTTCTCCCATTCTTTGGGTGCTTCTGTTTGCTTTCTCCACCTACGCAAACCCAGAAGTCATCCTTCGCAGCGTGCTCAGGTATGCCTTCTTTGTTCTGCGAGCTGAAACACAAGCAATAAAAAAATAAAAGAATCCAGTCATCTCTTGTCTGTTTTAAGACTCAGCATTTGTCAATCCAAAAGTGACACCATTCAACAACAATTCAAACCGAAAGCCGGAGAAGAAAAGCAGGATCCGTGTTTTTGGAACTCTTAAAAATCACAAGTGGATGATGCTGGAATGGGACTGGATCTTGGAATTAGGGCGGCTCTCCTCCCTTCAGATGAATGTTGTTGGCCTAGATTGGGACAGAATCTCCAAGTCTGGTCTGATTTGATTTGAGATTGAAGCGGATGGGGGGGAGGGGGGGGGGGATTTAGACAGCTTGAGTGGTCACAGTAGGGACAGACCTTTATCTTGTTTACCATCTCCTCAATCTCCAGTGACTCACATTGACAGAAAAACATTTTTCATTCCCTGCAAGGAAAAATTGAGCTCATTATTGTCGCTGTACATCAACAGGATTGACAGTTATGAATTGCAACAGCTCTAAGAAGTGGGACTATTTTCTGCTCTGTGTTTATGCATTCATCATTAAAACAAATAAAAACTAAAAGCCCTTGAATCAAATATGCCTCTAATCTATGGCTTCACCAAATTCCAGCTCAATATCAGCAAATTTGCCTAAATTATAGCCATTTTAGGGTTAGGGTTAGCAAGGTGGGTTAAATACAATAAATATTATGTGTACTTTTAACAAAACAGTAGAAATGGGTTTGGCTTTCCCATGCCACGTCACAACGAAAGGCCCACTGGCCTCTTTGTCACCGATCTGACCCCACGTGATGGATACATCCTGTTGAGTCTAATACTCATGAAATGTAAACTGAGCCCAGAAGTGGGTGATAAGTGAGGCTCTAGTTACGGCCACTGTAATCTCCACACTTGTCACAGCAAAACACCCACGATGGCAGGAGAACCTGTAAGGGAATGAGCTCATCTGGTTGAAACTTCAGAGTCATTAAGTATTAAATGAACTGCTATTGCGTTCCACACGAGACAAAGCACAACTCGGGCAGAGCTGTGTGGGCTTTTCTTTTTTTGCTCATAAATAAAGCAGGCACTTCTGATTGTGGGGTAAATGTATAATTCATGCAATGCCCCTCCTGCTCCTCCTTTCTTTTTTCTTCTCACTTTCTGCCAAGCTACTCCTTTTCAGCTCTTTGTTGTCTGCGCCCTCAACTGCATTTAAATTAATAATTAAAGCGATGCTCAAAGAATGTCAGCGATACCACCTGCTGGTTTCTTCTCTGTCTCAGGGCTCAAGTTTTCTCAGACAAGCCCAAAAAGGGTCTTGAAACATTAAAATGTTGCCCCGTCTGAGACTGAACGTAGAGATTTAGCGATTTTTTTATTTTATTAACTGACGTGAATATGACAGTGGAAAGACTCGCAGCACGTTTGCTCTGGAGCCGTAACACACCTGAAGGTTTTTGGGGGTATGCCATTATTTGTTTGAGGGAAATTCCAACTAGCCTGTGACCATGTTATTCTAAATTAATCAGGGTAGCTATTCTAAACATATCTGATATTACATTCAAATGCAGTTTATTAGTTGTAATAATAGAAATGTGCAGGCTTGTATCATTTACCTCTCAAATACTAATTATTAGCAGGAATGAAGCTCTAAAACATTGTTGGAAATGACTTGCAGACCACTGATCTTCTGTAAATTAGCTGTGACAGAGGAGAATAACATAGCCATGTATGATGTGGTTTTATTGCATACATTTAGATACGTTTTTGATGCACCTGTGGTTTGAAGAAATAAAAGAACAGAGATACCAACTTTTCAAAGCATTCTATAAATGTTCTTGTTTTTTATCCTTGTGCATCCAATTCTCTGAGCTCGGCTTTATTCCTGTTGATACGCAGAGGCTTATATAATTTGCAGCTCTGATCCATTTTTTCCCTTGAAACACCAGACTTTGTTATGAATATTAAAAATGTGGCGACTGATTCTATCAGCTTTGACACTGTTATTAAATATCTTCCTATTCATCTCCCCCCCCCCCCTCCTTTGTTAAATATGGCGTTTAGATAATCTCACACCTGCTGATGGAAAAACTCATCTGAGCTCATCGAGTGTTTGATTACAAACTTCTGAAGTGAACACGCTGTTAATCCTTTTGATCCACCTGATCCAACCCACTGTCTTCGCAGCACACACCTATGCTCATTTACTGCAGCGCAGTACTTAAATACACAATCTCTCACAGACTACACACTCTGAGGTCACGATATGCTGAAGATGTTTTTTTTTTCCCCGATTCAGTTTCTGTGTTGCAGTCATTTGGAATTTAACGACACGTCAGAGACAAATCAGAACGTCTCACCAGCATCTGAGTTTACACTCAAATCAAGTCACAACTCAAGAGCTCAACAAAATGTGCTCCAGTCTGTTAATCTGTAAGAAACGTCTGTGCTACAAATCAAAATGAGGGAGAAGAAGACAGAAATAGCAGGAAGTGTTTGTCCTCATTAACCAAACTGTTCTGGGGACGACGGAGAGGTTATTTATTTTTTTACAGCTTGCTCTGCTCATAGAAAGTTGTATTAAAGCTAGTCAGTGGTTGAAATGCAGATCAAAATGTGACATATTTTAGTTGTGCAAAGGTCAATTGCCAGCATTTCAATCTAATTTCATGTATTTTAATTTATTGTGAAACCTATTCTTCGGTTCACCTGTCACAGTTTTTAAATTGTCAGACATGAGAGACCCCACGCAAAGTGAAAAAAAAAATCATATACTAATGTAAGTCTTGCAGTGTGTGGTGTCCCGCCACACGGCAAAAACAACACAAACCGATTTCACACACAAACATTTCCTGGTCAGAGAGGTCAGAGTCTCATGACTTCAGAGCAAACAAACATGGAAGAGAAGTAGTGAGCAGCACACATTCAAACGCTTGCTTTCTGACTGGTTAGACGTCACATTCAACAGGTGGCACACTTGTTTGTCTTCGAAAGTTTGACCAAGACAATCCAACACATTTGATCTCACTGGTTTCTGAACAGAGCAGTCTCAGTGTTATTCAGACTAGACCAGCGCACTCTTCATGCACCACAAAAGGTTCAAATATCTGATAAGATTATCTTTGGAGCCATTATGATAATCGGACATGTCCATCACATTGTCAAAAGGGGAGGATCTGGTCAAAAATCAGCATGATTATCATGTTATGTCATTAGTAGGTTGGACTCACAAACATGTTCATTTTTCTATCTATATTAGGACTTTGTCCCATTCCCTCTCCTACACTCAAGAGGGGGAATTGGGGGAACCAGGTTAAGCCTAGTCCGGCTCAGTTGTGGTTGAACGTAATACCACGGCACCACCTCTGTTACCTGGTCTCTACCATTTTTTTCCTCCCTGTTTTTTCCTTTTTTCTTTTCCTCTATTCTGTTCTTTTTCTCGTTTTTCTTTACTCCGTTCTTTGATTTTTCTCTACTCTGCTCTTTTATTCTTTATTGATACAACCCAACAAATGGAAGGGAGTTCTTGAGTGACATGTGGCGGCCCGTGCACTGCCAGTGAATTCCTAATTCAACTGTTTCGTTAATGGACTGATTCAGGGGGATGTCACTGTGTTACATCTACTCTACCTAACCCTAACCATAAGTAATGTATTCCTAAAGATAACTGTAAAAAAACCTTAATTCACATCTTACCTCTAAACCCCACCCCTAAGCCTAAAACAGGGGGTCCAACATATTAGGACCAGGTTTGGGTCCTAAAGAAGCCCATCAGTCTTCAGAAGAGTAGTGATTATGCAAGTTTTGGTTCTAAGTCGGATAGTTAAACAAGTACACACACACACACACACACACACACACACACACACACACACACACACACACACACACACACACACACACACACACACACACACACACACACAGGTTTGTTTTTCCCTCACCTAGTCTAAAATGGGTACACCGTAATAGGGCCGAGCCGTGTACTCTCCATTGTGTTCGACTAATAGTATTAAAATTGGGCTCTACTCTGTCCTTGCATGCCTGTTGGAGAGCCCTTGCATTAACGGATAATAGCGCTGCATGCTTCCGCACCTTTGCAGATGGAGAAGTATGAATTAGGCTTTAGAATGGACGAAAATGACATGAATAATGTTTTTTTTGACAGAGAAGAAGCAAAGGTTACTGCTTTCTTTAATTGTTAATGTGAAATTTGTACTTTGTGGATGGAGTAAAATGAAATACTTGATGCTTGGGCAGAAAATATGTACTTAAATGATCCAATTTAGGAAATATTCAGGAAAGAAATCATTAAAATGTCTCAAATTTGTCCTGAACTTTGCTAGACTGTCCAGATGAATGCTGCTGCTAAATGCATTTGTGTAAAAGAAGCTAAAGTAACAGTTTAATGGTTTTAAAACGATCTAGACCCAGGTTTGTAAGAGCAAAAACAGAATCGATACACCGATATTTCATTTTCCCTCTAATGGTTATCACTAATAAAAATGTCCAGATGGCTCTGATGGATTAAACCAGACTCTTTAACTATAAACAGTTCTCTGCATGAACCTGGAATCAGTGTAACAGTTGGATGTGGAGCAGCACACTGAGCGTTATTTACCCTCAGACTTTGATTTTTTTTCTCATGAAGTTTCTGCTGCTGTGCTGCCACATGCTTAAAATCACTCTCAGCAAGTGCTTTGCTGTGTTTGCTTGTTTGGGGGAGCAGGTTGGATCTTACAGATGTGTTTCTCTGTGTTAGGCAAGTTCATAAAAGGCTTTTAAATTACTTTTTTCAGTTATTTACAAATAGCTACCCAAGGGTAAAGCGAATGTGATCGAATGATTACAATCTAATTAATGCTCTTTATTTTAGTGTATACCAGTTTATTTCAAAGGGAAAACGCCACCTGCTAAAAAAGAAGCTAACGGGGAGTGGCAAAGTGGCAGTTCCCCCCTCACCCACCAGGGGCTGGATCCATGAAGGAACAAGCTGCCATTGAAGTTCGTGTTAAAATTTCACAGCAAAAATAAACATGTTTACAACCTGGCTGTTACACCCCCAACAGGAGTTGTTAAAATGTGAAGGAGGGGGTAACATAAGAATTGTGACAGTGGATTTGAAATCTGTTTAATTGTTATAAAAGGTTCTAAAAACAAGTGCAAACAGATGGCGAGCATTAGTAAAATAATGTAAAACGAAAAATTCACTATAAAGGTTAACAGTTAGAAGACAACTTATCAACTATATAAAACACCTGGTTAAAACTTTATTAAAAGTTTTACCAAAACTGAAGGTGTTTCAAAAACAACAAAGTTGATAAAAGTCTAAAAACCAAAACAGAGTTAACCAAGTTGACATCACCCAAAGATCCCTATGGATCGCTCTGAGTTTTACCCTTTTAATCTCCTCAACTCAGAGTTAAAACTCTAGAAGTTAAAACTCATCGCAAACAAAGGGGTTGAAAACAAAATGAGGCCTGGAGGGCAGCAGAACCCCTGCACTGCTGCCTCCCAGACTGCTGAAGGCACAGCCTTTTTATCCCAGGTGTTGGTCATCAGAAGGATTCATCTCAGCTGTGCTCCTTAGCATCCAGGAAGAGAGGAGGAGGAGGGGCAGAGTCTGGCTGATCACCGGGGCTAGGTGATCCTGGCTCCTCCACCTGAAGAGGCCAGGCTGGTGGCCATAACACCCCCACACACACAAAAAAAGAAAAAGGATAAAGGTTAGTAAAAACACACAATACCAACTTTTAAATCTTTTACTTTAAAAGCAAGGATCCCTTATTAAAAGCGAACAGAGCCCCGATATAAAAACAATAAAACAGGCTAATAAAACAGAATCCCTAGTCTTCATGCAGAATATTGGAGGGGGGCATATGAAGCACAAAACCAGCAGAGCCTGGAAGAAGGCCTCTGACTAGCACATCCCCCAGCCTCCCTGGGGTGCTCCCGAGATGTTGTCCAAAAAGATACCAACACTACTCTCCTCACCGCAACACTAGGTAAAAACCACCAGACTCTCCCTAAAAAGGGAGAGCCTCTAGGCCTGCCTGCGGGGGTCATCTCTGGATCCAACATCTCCTCTCCTCTTGCTGGGCTGGATCAGGCTCGTAGGCTCTGAGAGCCCATCCAGCAGTGGATCCTCCGGCGGGGGCGGGGCCTCCAGAAGCACCCACTAGTCATCCACAAAGCCATCTGCTGCTTAAAACCTTTAAAATGGATAAAACACCATTAAAATACCACCACCAAGGGATTGTACATTCCTTCACAGTCTGATGTAGTTACAAATCCCAGACAAGCCCCCATTTATGTTACGCCCCCGACAGGAGGTGTTAAAATGTGAAGGAGGGGGTAACATAAGAATTGCAACAGTGGATTTAAAATGGGTTTAATTCTAAAAACAAGTGCAAACAGATGGCGAGCGTTATTAAAGGGGCATTATGGAAGTTTGACAGCCAAAACATGTATATGAATAATAAATTTATTCTTAATACATTGTCCTGCAATGCCCTGGTCCTGTAGAATGAGCCCTGGCATTTTTACTGTGATTGCTTATTTTTCTGTAAAATCACAGAAAAAGAGCTGCTCGGGTCGAGCAGGCTGCTTCATGCGCGTTCACGCTCAGGCATAACCGTCCGAACCGTTCTTTGAACGTTGTTTCAGCTGTCATCAAGGATATAAATGTTACAGGTACGTGACTGGTGCTATAGCTCACCTAGAAAGATGGCGGACTCTCGTGCGGGAGACCCAGGTTCGATTCTGGATGTGAAGATAGTTTATTAAGAGATTACTTTTTACATTAATGGTATATTTTTTTTACAGTAAGATGCCCAAATTTTTATTTGAGACTCGCCGAATGGCATTGAATTCACAGATAAAAAAGATGTGGGTTCAACTTTCATTTTGGAACAATTTTTCAAGCAAGGGAAGGGAATGATCTGAGCATGCAGGAGGACTGACCCATCTTAAACCTTTGTCGGCTGTGCTGAAGAGAAAGGTACAGAACCAAATGATTTAATTAATTAGCTGCGCATTCTCCTGTCCTCTGTCCTCCGGGCCACACACACACACACACAAGGGACTGTCTCAGCTGTTATTTTTGTTAAGGAGTGTGCACGTACAGCATGCGCACCTCGTGCACGAGCCTCCTATTGAAGCTGCCGTTACGCTTTTGGCCTGAGGGGACAATTGCGAGCATAAGAATTCAAAACTCTGTAAAGTCCCTTTAAAATAATGCAAAACGAAAAATTCACTATAAGGTTAACAGTTAAAAGACAACTTATCAACTATATAAAACACCCCTTTATTAAAAGTTTTACCAAAACTGAAGATGTTTTAAAAACACAACAAAGTTGATAAAAGTCTAAAAACCAAAGTTAATCAAGTTGACATCAACCAAAGATCCCTATGGATCACTCAGAGTTTTACTCTTTTAATCTCCTCAACCCAGAGTTAAAACTTTACAAGTTAAAACTCATTACAAACAAAGGGGTTGAAACCAAAATGAGGCCTAGGACAGCAGAACCCCTGCACTGCTGCCTCCCAGACTGCTGAAGGCACAGCCTTTTTATCCCAGGTGTTGGTCATCAGAAGGATTCATCTCAGCTGTGCTCCTTAGCAGCCAGGAAGAGAGGAGGAGGGGGGGCGGTGTCTGGCTGATCACTGGGGCTAGGTGATCCTGGCTCCTCCATCTGAAGAGGCCAGGCTGGTGGCCATAACACCCCCACACACACACACAAAAAAGAAAAAGGATAAAGGTTAGAAAAAACACACAATACCAACTTTTTAAACTTTTACTTTAAAAGCAAGGATCCCTTATTAAAAGCTAACAGAGCCCCGATATAAAAACAATAAAACTGGCTAATAAAACAGAATCCCTAGTCTTCATGCAGAATATTGGAGGGGAGCATATGAAGCACAAAACCAGCAGAGCCTGGAAGAAGGCCTCTGACTAGCACATCCCCCAGCCTCCCTGGGGTGCTCCCGAGATGTTGTCCAAAAAGATACCAACACTACTCTCCTCACCGCAACACTAGGTAAAAACAATCAGACTCTCCCTAAAAAGGGAGAGCCTCTAGGCCTGCCTGCGGGGGTCATCTCTGGATCCAACATCTCCTCTCCTCTTGCTGGGCTGGATCAGGCTCGTAGGCTCTGAGAGCCCATCCAGCAGTGGATCCTCCGGCGGGGGCGGGGCCTCCAGAAGCACCCACTAGTCATCCACGAAGCCATCTGCTGCTTAAAACCTTTAAAATGGATAAAACACCATTAAAATACCACCACCAAGGGATTGTACATCCCTTCATGGTCTGATGTAGTTACAAATCCCAGACAAGCCCCCATTTATGTTACGCCCCCGACAGGAGGTGTTAAAATGTGAAGGAGGGGGTAACATAAGAATTGCAACAGTGGATTTAAAATGGGTTTAATTCTAAAAACAAGTGCAAACAGATGGCGAGCGTTATTAAAGGGGCATTATGGAAGTTTGACAGCCAAAACATGTATATGAATAATAAATTTATTCTTAATACATTGTCCTGCAATGCCCTGGTCCTGTAGAATGAGCCCTGGCATTTTTACTGTGATTGCTTATTTTTCTGTAAAATCACAGAAAAAGAGCTGCTCGGGTCGAGCAGGCTGCTTCATGCGCGTTCACGCTCAGGCATAACCGTCCGAACCGTTCTTTGAACGTTGTTTCAGCTATCATCAAGGATATAAATATTACAGGTACGTGACTGGTGCTATAGCTCACCTAGAAAGATGGCGGACTCTCGTGCGGGAGACCCAGGTTCGATTCTGGATGTGAAGATAGTTTATTAAGAGATTACTTTTTACATTAATGGTATATTTTTTTTACAGTAAGATGCCCAAATTTTTATTTGAGACTCGCCGAATGGCATTGAATTCACAGATAAAAAAGATGTGGGTTCAACTTTCATTTTGGAACAATTTTTCAAGCAAGGGAAGGGAATGATCTGAGCATGCAGGAGGACTGACCCATCTTAAACCTTTGTCGGCTGTGCTGAAGAGAAAGGTACAGAACCAAATGATTTAATTAATTAGCTGCGCATTCTCCTGTCCTCTGTCCTCCGGGCCACACACACACACACACAAGGGACTGTCTCAGCTGTTATTTTTGTTAAGGAGTGTGCACGTACAGCATGCGCACCTCGTGCACGAGCCTCCTATTGAAGCTGCCGTTACGCTTTTGGCCTGAGGGGACAATTGCGAGCATAAGAATTCAAAACTCTGTAAAGTCCCTTTAAAATAATGCAAAACGAAAAATTCACTATAAGGTTAACAGTTAAAAGACAACTTATCAACTATATAAAACACCCCTTTATTAAAAGTTTTACCAAAACTGAAGATGTTTTAAAAACACAACAAAGTTGATAAAAGTCTAAAAACCAAAGTTAATCAAGTTGACATCAACCAAAGATCCCTATGGATCACTCAGAGTTTTACTCTTTTAATCTCCTCAACCCAGAGTTAAAACTTTACAAGTTAAAACTCATTACAAACAAAGGGGTTGAAACCAAAATGAGGCCTGGAGGGCAGCAGAACCCCTGCACTGCTGCCTCCCAGACTGCTGAAGGCACAGCCTTTTTATCCCAGGTGTTGGTCATCAGAAGGATTAATCTCACACTGTGCTCCTTAGCAGCCAAGAAGAGAGGAGGGGGGGGGGGGGGGGGGGGGGGGGGCAGTGTCTGGCTGATCACCGGGGCTGGGTGATCCTGGCTCCTCCATCTGAAGAGGCCAGGCTGGTGGCCATAACACTGGCTAAATTAACATTTTAGGTTTAATAGATCAAACTTATCATCAGGACAACATTTGCAACTGATCTTTAAGATGTGATTATAGCTTGCAAATATGAATACTTAGGGGCGTGTCCATTTTGATTGACAGGTATCGGATGAGCCACCAGTGTTGGCAACGTGTCTCCTGCTTGCTCCAGGGAAGGCTTCAGCCTCGACCTCATGTTAAAAGTGTTACAGCCTAGAAGGCAGAGGGTAGCAGAGTTGCTAAACCACGGTTTTCCAGCTAAAAGCGCTCACCAAACTCTGTTAGCTTCAGTTAGCTCATAGATACATCGACTAAGAGTTTTATGGGTTTCAATCATCATTCTCAGCCCTGCTCTCAGCTCTGGTTTTTTTTTTTCCTCGGGTGGCAAGACACATGACATGGCCAAGGTGGCGGTAACGGGAACGGCCTACTGGGATTTAATTTAGCTTTTCAGAAACCAAAAGATGTTGGTGCGGAGGGTTTGTCCATCTTATACATACAGTCATTAGTTTATTCTCATTCAGTAATGTGGCTGTGAGTTTAAGGCCATGTAACCAGGTTTTCGTAAAACTAGATATTAATAATAAAAACATCCAGTGCATTGTGAAGTACATTCATAGGTAGTCCAAGTCTGAAGGCAGCAGTAGCTCCCCAAATTGACGACATATTGGAAGTGGAATAACTAGGGTGTGGGCAGTTAAACAGTCCTTTACGTTGTCCTTTGCCTGTGGTCGTCTACATGGAGCCGTTCTTTAGCTTGTAAGAGCAGGTGAGTGTTAACGTGGGTCGCACGTGTGGTGCCAGAGCATTTTTACTGTGGGCAGTGATGTAGTAAAAACTAAAACCCCAGTTATTTATGTCCACAGGCAAAAGCAACAGAGAATCTTCACCTTGGTGAAAGTTTTTGAACTAATTTTTGATGGCGTACATCTTCATTTTCGTGTGAACGACAGGCCAAATTATGGAAAATTATCTTTGTTTTGTGGAATACCCAGCTACGTGTGTACAGGACCCAACATCCAGTGTTTTAGTATTTATAGCAGGTTGTTAAAGCCCTGTCTAGCTTAAGAAACAGTTTACATCAAATCTTCACCATCCTGCGCTTTCTTGGTCCAGTAGAGGAGAACCTCTTATAATAGAAGACTCAGGGGGTGTTTGGCCATCTGCCTCAGCTGATTTCAAGATGAGATGACATGAAAGGGACAAATCCTAAAAATAGGCCATACATTCCTGTTATGGGGAGAGATGATCAGTGAATCAAATGGAAGGGCACGCTAGCGTTCATTAGTATGAACACAATCCCATCACAGCGGTGAAGTCTCAGCTCACAAGGAAGGGAATTAACCAGGAATTTTAGTGTTTTCTGTGATCCCAGAGATAACATTTACCGTAAAATGTTCTCCCAAGAATCTGTGACACCCTAACCTAGAAAGCATGAACAACTGAGCCTAAGCCTACAGCCTACGACTAAAAGGATAGTTTGGAGTGCGCTTGGGTACCCTTCATTTTTTCAAATTTGTCTCAAAACTGCAAAAGGTCTCTGTTTTTACATTTAAACCCTGAGCTGTTTCAACCAGACGGGAGCGTGAACACTGACGGATCTTTCTTCCGTTCTGCTTTTAAAACACCTGGAATCACAAATAAACCTGCAGTCTGGGAGCAACACACTCTGTGGGAAAATATGGAGAGAAAAGTCCTTTAAAATTCAATGACGCTTGGCCTGATTTTTCCACTCTGAGGCAGGAGGTGCATGGGTGGATTTAAAGTTGCAGTAGAAAGTTTAAAGTACACTTTATTCAGGGTAGCTCCACCGCCAGACAGCATGTTCATAAGTGCAACCTCTGTTTGTCTAAAGTAAGAAGCAAACATTTTAAAAGTGATTCTAGTTTATTTTACTGAAAGTCATGCATACAGTCATGAACAAGCCAATACCAGCATGCATCATGACTGAAAACACCTAAAGTCCTTCAGAACCAGGAAGGCCAACATATGTTACAGCATTACTAAAAGGAGAGCATCAATCAGGATGTGTTCTCCTTGCAAACCTTTTGTCCACACCTCCTGATGACAAAGGTCAACATCAGACATTAATATGCAGTGGATCCTTGCAGAGGGAAGGCCAGCACAAAGACAACAGGCAAGTTTTAAAGGTTGTCTGGACTCGAGCAGACTAGCAATTAAAGGTGAATGAAAGAGCCGAGGAGAAGATACAAGAGCTGAGATGAAACCGGGGATGATGTGACACAACACCTGAATAAAAATGAAATAGAGTGAGAAGTGAATACATCGAATCAGTGCCTGTTTCACTACGAGAGAGAGAGAAGAGCGGACGGGTCGATAGATACGAGCAGGGAGCTGCTGCAGTAATTGAGTCTGGTCGCTGGATGTGTGAAAAGCACAAGGGTAGCAAAAAGGAGCCATAACTTCATGAGACCGGCGGTCGGATTTACAGTTTGTGTGATCAACAACAGCGATTCCTCCATATCTGAGTCTCTCAGAGGGGCAGGAAGCACCAGCAAAGGCACCTTGTAAATAATCTCTGGCCCCAGTGGAGCTCGACGCTGACCATCGGTGCAGCCGATCAATACGTTCAACTCTTAAGCCTTGGGGAAAATGTCGAGGAAATGTGCCAGGTTTTATATTTGAGCAGGGAAAAGCGCATGTTCCCCCAAGAACTTGTGTCTGCTACGTTTAATTTAGGAAAGTAGCAGAATAGCCGTGTCACAAACCTCGTGTAACAAGTAGACAGATATAGAAACATGTCATCTGCATCATTTTGAATAATGACTCATATTTGGCTCTGTATAGAGTGTGTATGTTTAAGCCTCGGGGGTGTTCTTGACTGGTAGCGTCTCACGCTTCATAAACTAAAACCCGTGTGACTTTTTAAATGAGGACTCCTTTCCCCCATACTTGCTGTTATTTCAGTCTCTCACTTGGGGCACCGAGTATTTTTATGACGGGTGGAGATGGAGAAAGGCAGTTCTGTGCACAGAAAATCCCCACCTCACCTCACCCCGTACGTCTCTCCACCCACCTTCACACACCCCCACCACCCAACCATTCCTCCAAGCTCGTCTCCCACATAAGAAAAGTGAAGATGTGCCGTGGCGTTGGCTGCCATTCAGCCCGACTCCCTCATCGACCCCACAGAATGCCTTTCAGACCCCCCCAGAGTAACAACTGCTGCATTTTATTACAGCGTGAAATGAGGAGTGAAAGACGGCTATGGATGTTCCTACTTAACCATGCAGAATGTGTCACCATCGGGCAGGACGATAAGAGGACAAAGGGGCAACCAGACGCTCAAAAGCATTCACTAACTGCTCAAATGAAAGGAAACAACCAAGGGCTCTTATATGCAGGCATTTATGTCATTTTTTTGTGTAAGGGGGATCAAATTTGTCCTGAAATATGTTAACATCACATGGCATAATTACATGCATTCCTTGTGCGACTTAAACAGATGGTAGCTGTGTCGCCAGCCGGGGAAATTTGCTTGAGGGAGACCCAGTGCTGGCACCCCCACCAGGCGCATACGCGGTGTCCAGCTCAGTTATGTTCTCCACTCTGCTTCCACGACGTGTTTTCCCAAGTTACTCGCCAGAAGCCAAACACCAGCCATCGGCTCGGCAAGATGTGCAAATATTTGATGATTCTGTGATGTCAAATTTAGACCTTAATTCGCTTTTAGTGAGGAAACTCCTTTTAGATTATATCTCAACACGACTTTAAAAGTGGAGGTGGCACAGAAAAGTTGCACAAGAAGAAGTTCTGGCTCCTTTTCAAGCACTTTTTCCCGGGTTGCATCTGTAACATGGTTTCGATTGAGCACCAAACTGTGTAAGTAGGAATCAAGCCTTTGATTGATGATAGCACCTTTGTAATTATATCCAGCCGTCCTATTTGTTTTGGCAAGACATCTGTCGTCGGCCCTCCTCTTCTCTGCTTAAATGTCAGGTTGTGGGTGTGGCTGGGGGAAACGCTGACAGATTGCCAGTTTCTAGCACACCTGCAGGGACACAGATGCTTATCTTTTATTCAGAGTACCAGTTAAGACATAAGCGCTTAAACTTTGAAGACAAATCGGTTGTTTCAGGATTTGAAAAGAAAGAAAAAACTTGGACTACGAGGGGTGAGACGATTAAACACAGCCAGCATTCTTATCCGTGTTGCAATATCATTAGTACGCAATGTGCCGTGCTAATTCATGCATCTTGGCACTGGAGCTCGAGCGTCCTGAGATAACGCTGATTCTGTTTTTGCTCGTGTAGCTGGGATTGTTTTGGACCTGCCAGAGAAATGCATTCAGTCAATGCTCATAAGATCTTTCAATGAGCAAAATGAGCTTGATCCCTGGGCTTATGTGTGTGTGTTCTGTGATTTGTAGAGGGGGATTTGGGGGCTTTAACATGTGTGTCTGAGCAGAATGTCCTTTAGGCCTCTGTTCAGCATGCAGTTGCTGCCTCAACACCTCATCGTTGCAGCCTGTAGGAGGCTGGGATGGCGCTGCGCTGCACACTCCCCTCCCAGAGGACACAGCTGAGAACAGAATAATGTTATAAAGTTACCGTATTATTCAGAGCAGATGATTTTCAAACTGCACGCACCGAAGCCCGCCTTGGACGCCGCAGCTGAGCTCAAATGTCATCTTAAATCCCCAAAGTGTTGAAGTGTTTTCACCTGATCGGCTCTGTTGAAACCGCGCTGGCTCCTTCTGGAGCTCTCTTCTTTCACCAAGGTGTCCAGGTTTTTCACTTGACACTGTGTATTGTGCATCACTACAGTGATATCTGTATTACTGTGGAGTAATTAGGAAAATCCCTTCCCTCCATCCCCTCCGTTCCATCTCTTGAGCCAGCAGTTGAAAGACTCGACACGCGGTCCGTGCAGAGTTTATCGGCTGTCGCAAACGGCGCTGGGCTGAGAGCATAATTGAGTGCTGGCAGGCTCAACTGTGCTTCTGATTGCTGTGTGTCCTTCAGAAGCAAGGTTTATGTTTCATCATGTTCCCGTCCACCACACTCCATAAAAAGCAAATAAACTTTTCACTGGCAATGGTATTATAATGACGGAGCACCCTAATGAGTGAAATAAAGAGTAATAATACAGCTCTGGCCCCCTGACTGAAATGTGAAATTTCTTACATCAGCATTTAGTGTTTAATGCAGTCATTGCTGTACAGTAAAAGGCCTTGCTTAACCAATCTTGTGTCATAACTCTGCATTATTACGAGTCCTGTTCTAGAAACTCGTGTCCTTTTTTTTACCTCTCTAGAAGACAAACGCGCTGGATCGTCCTAGATGAGGAATGAAGGAGAAGGTCTTGAAAGTTCATTATTCAATCCACCTTCACGCTGCAGTCGATGAAAGAGTCTAAATTAAGTAGAGTTGATTTGGCAGGTTGTTGGGTGGTGCGGTTTGGGCAGCTCGCAGCAGCCTGGCGGTAGTTCCACAGAGCTCCCAGCAGCCAGCTGCAAGAGGAATTAGGAGCTTCTTTGAATCTGAACCCTGACGGCAGCAGGATTTGCCTGCGTCAATCGGATGTGCACCGCCGTTAGCGTTAAATGACACTCAGTTTGATCACATTTTAATCAGGGTCAGTTGCTGTGCTAAATAGTTCGAGTGAGTGGGTAAACTCTCCGTTTGAAGTGTCATCATAATGTTTAAACATAATTGAGCAAAGCTCTCAATGAAGTTTTACTGTATCTTGTTCCTGCTTTGAACATCTCAAAAAAGAAATCAGTTTTGTGTATTAAAATAAAATAAAATAAACGACGTCCCATGGGCAGCAAACCAAATGTAATGTTCATTTGGTGCTCAAGATCAGATCCCTGGTGAATAAATGTGCAATGTTGTTTTAATTCCTTTATTTCAGATGGAGTGGTTTTAACTAGTCAGCCTTTTAACCAAATTAGTGTATAACAGAGGTGAGGACTCAAGTCACATGACTTGGACTCGAGTCAGACTTGAGTCATTATGTTGATGACTTCCGACTTGACTTGATAAAGTCTGTAAAGACCTACAACTTGACTCGGACTTGAACGCCAATGACTTGCGACTTGAACTGACTTGCATCTGTTGACTTGATGATGACTTGAGCATATTTGATATTTTAGCACAAAAGTGGCCCGACATGGACAAAAATCATAAATCATTCTTTGTTCTGGGTTTGATTTACTGCTAAATGCAGCAGCACTGTGTTTACAATCCGTTTCAGGCGCACTTTCTGCTTGTTTGAACAAATAAATGAACCTTTATATCTGGAATGTGTTTATTATCATTGTCATTAAATCAAAGTTGAACAGATGACTTGATTATGACTTGAAAGTTCAAAGTTAAGGACTTGGACTTCCACATCATTGACTTTGGATTTGACTTGGACTTGGTTGTCTTTGACTTGGACTTGACTTGAGACTTGACTGGAAAGACTTGTGACTTACTTCTGACCTGCAAAGCAGTGACTTGGTCACACCTCTGGTGTATAAACATCTAAATTAGGATTAACGTGTATAAAAATTTGAAAGATGACAATACCCAATATTATTCTTACTGCAATATTATGTGTAATATACATTTCCTTACACTTTTGGCACCATCTGTAACCAAACTTACCATCTACATTACTTCTCTGCTTCAGTTAAACACCTACCCAATGTCATTCTGCATCACTACCTGTGTCTCATGCAAAACAAATACCTCTAGTATTATTATACCATAACTTTATTATGGTATTGAATTAATCTGAGGTTGAGTTTGATGGTGGAACTTTGCGCTTGCATCGGCCCTGCTTTGTTCATGGTGGAGTCAAGCTAATGGCTTGACCAATGTCTACAGCTGCTGTACAAGTCACTTTGTATAGCATTTACCCAAGCCAGAAGAAAAACATAAGTATGGATGTTGGATACTCAGCCTCCAATCTTAACTGTTTACCTATACTGTCTAGTTATACATCAGCCAATGTTTTGCTGGACTGAAATAAAGGGCTTTGACAGACTAGCGACCAATAAAAACTTATTTTGCATCAACATGAATGAGTAAAATCAGCAGTAGAATAGCATCAGCTCATTTTATGTTGTTTTCCTGCACTTTGTCTGTTTTGTTATTACCATTCATCCAGTTACAGCAAGTAAGACTGTTGTTTAGAGCTTCCTACATGATCAGTGTTTCAGTTTAATTCATGAAACACTTTTTGAAACACCCTTTATAAACATTGTCAGCTGGTGTCTATAGATCCTGATTGTGTGCAACACCCCCTTTTAACTGTTTAAAGGTGCTATATGTAAGAATGAAGTAAGAATGACATCGTTTGGTCAAATTTGGTTTCTGCAGTCTGTTATTCTAAGCAAAAATTCACTTTTCCACTCCTGCTCCGTGAGTTTCGTAGCTGTTTCCGGTTATGGATCAGCGGCAGAAAATTCTAGATGACAGGTCATATACAGTAAGTTGATAAGTAAATAAATACTTTATCATATTGGGTGTTAGCACTGGGTGTTTTACAGTAGGGAGAATTTACTACGTACGTGGAATGTCACCTCTCAGTTGGGGAAGGAAGGAAATTGCTACAACTGATCTATGAGGGGAGAGAAAAAAACATCTGCAATAGTCATCCCCATGATGAGAATGAAGCATGGGATCGTAGAAGTCTTCTTCATCTTCTCTGACCCATCCCTGTTCAAAACTCTTGAGTCGATGTTTGCTGCTGTATAGTAATTTTTCTGGGACAGTCCCTCTGTAACAGAACTACATTAAGATGGTAAAAGACAGAAACTGACAGATATGGACATACATTTATTGTCTTTTGTGTTTCATGCTGATGCTATGTTAAAGTCTGGCCAGCAGATGTCACTCATTTTATTGGGTTCATGGTTGACAACACTGAACCATTTCAAACCATTTGCTTCATATTGGTAAATTGGCTTGGAAAGCTTTGGTTTCTCCATGACTAGTAATATGTCTTCGGTAGGGATGCAGGTTTACAAAAATGCCTTTAACTGGCTACTGACACTCTTAACGGTTAATAGCCAGTTAACTGTACCCCCCCCCCCCCCACCCCCCCACCCCACCCCACCCCCCACACACACAAACATTTGCCCTCGCTCTATAAATAACGCATTTCCGTCTACTGTTCTTAATATAATTGTGACGCACAACAAATGTCCCACACTCGTTACATTTAGGGACAGAAAGTAAAGATGACAGTGATGACAGCTGGCATGTCCATCAGACTCAGAACTTTTTGCGCAGCGGACTGTCTGGCATCAAATACACAGCGCTGCTTGCGACTGAATGCCTATAAGCGCATTCTGGAGGCCAATTAGTTTTCTTACATTGAACTAAATAATTACACTGACATTTCTTTATTTTACCGAACAAATTAGGAGACAGATGCAAGCAGGAGCATCATGGCACACTGACCTTTTGCTGGCTTCAGTTCAGTTTGCTGCGCCATGTTCTGCCAGGTTCAGCGCTTTGATGTGAGGCTTATTGTGTTCCAAGAATTAAATAACTAAATAAACTGCTCCAACGCCGTGCTCATTGCTAACCTCGTCGTGCTTGAGCACATTTGTTTGGTCATGTGATGAGCTCATTTCTTCTTCTGCAGTCGCCCAGTAAACATATTTGATAGCGGCACTCTCGTACCCTCTAGAGCACAAAATATATTGCACCCAGCGCAGCAGAGGGACTTGATGCAGTTAACCGGGCAAACTATTTTATCCGGTTATAATGTTAACGGCAGTTAACCGGTTAACTACGTACATCCCTTGTCTCCGGCATTAGGGACAGTGTGGTTGTTAGCCATCTTGTTGTTAGCTTGCTATTATAATTTTGAACGACTCCTTAAAGGGAGTAAACGCCGCAATTGACTCACTATTCACTTCACACACACATTTCACTGTAATATCAAGTTGTTGGTTATTAAAAAAAGTAGCTTGAGATATTTTTAGAGTCAACTTTTTACTTTTAAATTACCATTAACATTGTTAGCTCAAAATTACCCTCTAGCCTGCTTCATCCTATATTAGAGTGAAACAAAATATGCCGTGGCTTCTACATGAAATACCTTCTGGGTCGCTCCTGTTTACTGGCTTTGGGTTTTTATGCATGCTAATGCTGGCACAGCATTAGCTTGGCGCAGACTCTGCAACCTCACAAACTCACTGATTGTAAACAGTATCTACGTCCCTCTTAATGCTGGGCGATATGACCTAAAATCCATATCACAATATATTGAGGATTTCACCTCGATAACGATAAATGAACAATAACTACAAGTATGCGCAGAAGTTGTCCGCTAGATGGGGCTGTCACATGTATTATGTTGAGTCATATTTTTACGTGACTCGAGGTGGTACAGCTTCTAAAAGGGACATGGATGTTGCCAACCTACACACACCTTTTCATTTTTTTTATTATCTAATTTATTGACATGGGAAAAATTATCCCGATTAGAGCTAGAAATTTAGGCAATGATAGATTTTTGATTTATTGCCCAGCCCTAGTCCCTCTTTAATTTTTTTGAAAGTAGAAAAGCTGCCCCCCCCCCCAGCTAGCTGAGAATGAAACCTGTTTCAGTGTAACCTTCCCTCCAACATGATTGAGACAATAGATGTTTAGTGAAAATTTCACAGTACATTTCTTTCATGTTGCTCTTTTAAAAAATACAAATCAGAGCTCAACAAAGAGCTTTCACAAGCCACGACTGTTTTAAAACAGCGTTTTGGTGATATGAATACATTTGTGTGCAGAAATAACGAGATAAATCACGTGAATACGTAAATTATCTCCCTCCAGTGTAATCCTTTATAGAAATTCACATTGATTGCTTTTAGTAGCTTTGGTGTACGTATTTATATATTTGTGCTGTAGATTTAAAAAAGCTCATTTCAGCTTGAGAATTCGGTTAGGTGGGCACTGATTTTTATTGGGATAAAGACCTTGATCAAGACATCTTAGATGTTAAGTTCTCTCCGTTCTGATTTGTGGTTAGCATCACTCTGCCATTAGCATTTCTCCCCGATTCTCCAAACTGAGATCACTCTGGCTGCTACTTTGTGCAGATGGAGGATTGGCTGCTGGTAACTACCCCTGACAGCCCTACTTGTGGGGAAAGAAAGTCTGAACTATTCCTTTAAGTGCCAAAACATATCAAGTCTAGACATGAATAGGAGAAGTGACAGGATGAAAATGAGGTATGAACATTATGGGGGGGCTTGTAGTGGAACTCACAAGAAACAAAACCAGGCATGAGTAGATTTCCAGTGCTGCTTGTTTCTGTCTGCTCATAACAGACAGCCTCTTTGCCACTTGCTGGCTTTTGTAATTGACTGTCAGACTCCTTCAAAGAAATGCCAGGCATCTGCACGAAAAAGAGGTGTGACTGGTCTTCGTGGATGTGGTAGAGGAAGCGCCTGAGTGAGGTGTCAGTAGGCAGCCAGGGTACCATCATCCCCGCTGCAGCTGGTCTCTGATGTGGCTACTTCTTTGAAGAACTTACACCCTTCTCCCTTTTCAGTGTCTGGAGCCCTGCAAGGAATCCTGGGACCTGAAGGAAAATCAGTGCCAAGATTTATGTGAGGTATGTCTCTACCAAAAATACTCTGCTTACCTCGGGTTTGAGCTTTTCAGACCTTGTGGGAAAATTTGCTGAGGGGAAAGTTTAAGGAGGGTGTGAAGTAACTCTTTCTGTGCAGTATCGGCCCCTCTGTGCAACTGAATTGAAGCCATTTAATTTACTCACACTTCCAGTGAGTCATAAGCTGAAATCTAAACAGGACAGCCACTGTAAACTCAAACAGCTGCTTGTTTGTAAGACGTCTTTAAAAAGTAATCTGACATTTATTTTCCTCTCCTCTTGCTCCTTTCTCCATCTGTAGCCCCTTTTCCCCAAGAAGCACTACGAGTGTCTTACAAGCTGCGAGTTCTTGAAGTCGGTGGAAGGAGTGAAGCAAGGCGACTGCCCGGCCCCCGAGAAGGCCAGTGGCTTCGCCGCAGCTTGCGTGGAAAGCTGTGAGGAGGATGGAGAGTGTTCAGGAGTCAAAAAGTGCTGCAGCAACGGCTGCGGCCACACCTGCCAGGTCCCCAAGAATCTCTACAAAGGTAAACATGCATGACATCGTGTGAAACTAGTCTACAGCGAGAAAATGCTGTACAACTTAAAATCTTATAGAATTAAGTCGTGGTTGTGTTGGTACTGGGTACCGGTGGTTAAATGAATGTGATGGCAAACAATGAGCAGCTGCTTTTGTTAGAAAATACAACAAAGAAACAAGTGTTGGATCGGTTTGCAGTGCAACCACACAAAATCATTTTACTTAAACTGATTTCATCATGCACATAGCACAAGTACTTTTCCAACCACAGAGGGGCACATTAGGAAGGCTGTTGGCTTTGTGAGGAGCTGGGGTTTCACAGCCTGTTTGTTGCCTGTGGCGGCTTCTCCTCGTCTCATGAGTGCAATATTAAAGACTGATCCACTGACCAAGAAAAAGTGCCTGAGTTTAGCTTTTTAAATGCATTTATGATTAATAATATCTGCCAGCATTGTTGTTCATGACTTATACATTGCAATTACTGGGAACTGCTTTTATAGTAAAACACCCCCACCTCCTTGTGTTTTCTTTCTTGAATGCTAATGCTCAGGCAGAACCTTTGGAACAACAAGGCTGCTGCAATCAATAAGAATTAAAACAAGAAAATTACATACTTCATTAAAGGCTGGGCATTAGTTAAAGGGATGCTAATTGCACACTGCCGTAGAGGCCAAAGGTTTAAACTAAAATCATCTTATCACGGTAACCGATGTAGCGGTAAACCCCTGTAATAAAAGTTGACAATAATAATAACCGTCTTGTTTTTAAAAAAACTATAGTATCTCGGTGGATTATCGTGGCTGCGGTGTAGGCGCGGTGACCCTTACCAGCCACCGTATCATCTGCTGAAGTTGCCGGCAGCACATGCGCACTTTGTTGTTTGCAACCAAAACTTTCTTGAAGCTAAAGCTGAAATAATGGCCAAAGGAGGAGACGGCAGCGCACAGGACATTTATCATCCCTCAAAGAAGACAAAGTCGGTAGTACGGGCATTTTTTGGATATCTGAAGAATGCCGAGGGACAGTTGATAGAAGACGGCTATCCTGTTTGCAGCACGTGCAGAAAAAGTGTCTGTGAAAGGCAGCAACGCTTCAAATCTCATGACACATCTGCGTGACCATCACCCACAACTCTGCAGTCAACGCAAGGCAAGCTAACGTTAGCATTTTAGCTAAAATGCGTGATCCGAGGATTTGGGTTGAGGGAGAATGCAACAAATCGCTATATAAAGCAGCCGCAGTGCCGCTACCTGCATATAAACTGCGTAACGGACACCCCCATATTGAAATGATGCATTACGGGGCTCCCAGGGGCAGATAAGAGTTGGTCTCTCTCCAAGAATAATTATAAATTTAACAATGATTACTGCCTGATGACATTTCCCAAATCTGCAAAGCGCACTGGAAGGACACAAACCGAGGACAATATTTTCCTGATATAGGGTTTATTACTCAAGTAAGGGTAAAAAAGTATCTGATTAGAAGGCTACTTGAGTACCGAGTATCATCGGATCTAATATTTTTAAAATGATGACATCAAACAGACAAAAGATAAGAAATTATGGACAAATATTGGTATTTTAAAGACTAAAGGGAAAAATGTAAACAAATAAACAACATAATTACAAAATAACAAATTTTAGGCAAAATTTAGACAAAAACTGAGGACAATATTTCCTGATATACAGGGTTTATTTAGTTGTCTGAAAATCTAACACGTTTAAAAAAATACCGCGATAATACCAAAAACCGTGGTAATTTTGGTCGCAATAACTGTGAGGTTAAATTTTCACCCCATGACAACCCCAATCTGCACAGTTTCAAATGACATCACAAGATCGTGCGCGATGAGTTAGCAGTATGTGTTCAAGACCACATCAAGTTTTAGCTCAGTATCTGAGTTATAGTCAATGATGTTTTTGCTAATAGCAATTAGCATCTTTCATGAGGTTGCTATAGTTATGGGTCTTTCAGAGATGGATGGTTGCACCAGCAACAAACACAAATGGCACCAAGCCCAAAGTCAGAATGAAACTGGAGCCTGGAAGCAGCTTTCACATCTTGAGAACGTTAGTCTAACTCCGACTGTAAATCAACTGATAAAAACAGGAAGGGTTAAGGATTTCAAAGACCCATGTTCTCATATACGCTGATGCAACCAGCTACTAAAACACAGCGGCTCAGATTACAACAGACTGCTAAATCTTTTGTTAATGGAATATCTGCACTTATTTTACTGTTTGTAGACTTTTTAATGCAAAGTGGTCAGTCTTATCCAGCTGCTTATCGAGGCTTTCAGCAGGTAGGTTATTATAGCTAGAATGAAGCTGTCTCTGGAGCACAGCAAAGTGTAAAGCAGCTGGGATGAGAATCAGCTCCTCTAAATTTGAGACCACTGTCTTAAATCAGAAAAGGGTAGAATGCCTTCTGCAGGTCAGGGATGAGGTCCTGCCTCAAGTGGAGGAGTTTAAGTGTCTTGGGGTCTTGTTCATGAGCGAGGGAAAGATGGAGCCAGGATCGATAGGTGGATTGATGCTGCGTCTACGTGTCTGTGGTCTGCAGTGATGCAGGTGTTGTACTGATCTGTCGAGGTGAAAAGAGAGTTTAGCTAGAAGGCGTAGCTCTCGATTTTCTGGTTGATCCACGTTCGTACCCTCATCTGTGGTCACGTGCTTTGGGTAGTGACCGAAAAATTGAGATTGTGGCCACAAGCGGCCGAAATGAGTTTTCTCTGCAGGGTGGCTGGCCTCTCCCTCAAAGATGAGATGAGAAGCTTGGTCATTCGGGAGGGGCTTGTAGTATACCTGCTGCTCCTCCACATCAAGAAGAGCCAGTTGAGATGGCTCGGGTATCTGGTTAGGATACCTCCTGGACGCCTCTTTAGTGAGGTTTTCTGGGCATCGTCCAATCGAGAGGAGACCCAGGGGAAGACCCAGGACACACCGGAGGCATTGTTTCTCATTTGACTAGGCGATGCCTTGGGTTTCCCCCTGAGGAGCTGGCCTGAGTGGCTGGGGAGAGGAAAGTCTGGATGGATGGATGGATAATGAAGAATTACACCTGTTATTAAAAACATTGGCTGCACACATTTGTACTTGCAGATAATTTCCAAGGAAACAATTCCAAATTAGATGAAAGCTTTGTCAACTGTTCTTTATTTTCTGTATATTAGGCCTGAGATAAGATATAAATTGAAAAGGATGCTTAAGCAAGCAAGCTATGTTTCTCAGCCTAATTGTCTCCCACTTAACTCATCTCCCCTTTTAATTATTGCTTTGCATTATTTCCAAGTGGGAACAGATTACAGTAACACGGTTCATCAGCTAAGTAAGGGTCCCTCCTTCCCTCCCCTCCTTTTCCTACTTCAGCAAACGGTATAGTATCAGGTCTGGTCATGGTCTGTTGGGTTTTTAATGTGATTAATTGCTGCAGTTTGGATCTTTCTCTGCTAAACACTGTTTGGAAATCTCAGTGATGTAAACAGATTATCTCACCTCCTTCTTGACAGCATGCTTAGAATCATAAATCTCCACTTCATCTCTTTGCATTGTGCTTCGCCCACGCATCCATCATGCTGCTCCTGCTCTAAATTGGAATATATCTCCTGTATTGAAATCACAGGGTGAGCTCAGGAGTTTTATTTATTTATTTATTTTTTACAGACAGAGAATCTTTGCCCCAGTAAAATAGTGTATTAGTGCTGCTGAAGGCGACCTGATTTTCCAAGCGGTGCTGAGTCGTTATGTGAGAGAGCCGAGGGCCCCTGAACCTGGAGATGGTAGCTTGGTCTGCATTACACACGCTGTCAGCAGCTCACAATTGCTGGCCACCTCAGGCCATAACAGAGTTTAGAGACGGAGCAGCAGAAGATGAGTTTAAGTCCAGCTTTGAACTGCTTCAATAAAAGACTGCAGGGGCGTATGCTTTGAATCACCCTAAGCATGTTACAGTGTGAACTCTATTTAGTAGCGTGCAGCTGGAACATGGAACGGTTTACATTTTTATTTGATTAGGAGAAATCTTGAGGGGCTGGATGGTGGATGTCAGGCTCAAAAGGTGTACAAGGTGTTAATCTGGGAGAAGATGAAAGCCTTTAGTAACGGTGACAGTTTCAACACAGTCGACCCCCTCAATGAAAACCACTCACCACGCTGAGAGACCTTCAACTCCAGCAGTGTCCCCGCAGGTTTTAGTCCAAACACGGAGCCCGCGACAGGCCGCCGTCAGCGCCACACTTACAGTGAATTACACTCAGCATTTTGAGGAAAGTCAGAAAGGAATTCCTGTCCTTCGTCCCAAGTGTTAAAGGTCTAATTAGTTGCTCATGGTTTGAAGAGCGTAATCGTTTCTTCGTGTGCGACGTCGTGATGAGCCGTGATGCTGGAAGCTATTAGCAAACACAAGCGGGGAGAAATGGAGCGTTTCCCCCCACCGAGATCACTCTCAGATGTGTGTGTGTTCAGGTTCGGGTCCCCAGCTCATGTCTTTGCCCCTGACTGAAAAACATTCAAGAACTCAGAGACACCAGACCCCCTCTGAGCTTTTGATGTGTAACAAAGCAACGTCTTCTAATGTTCAAAGTTTTATTTTATGACATGCACCTTATATAAAATAGTGGCTTTATTAGACTTATAAAGGGCAACATCGCTGAGAAATCGCTTTAGCATATTTTTGAAATCTAATCAGTCAGTCTGAGTTTCGCATGCAGGATGAACCTTCAGTCCTTTTTTCCTGCATTAAGCCTGATTCATGCTTCTGCGTCTGCGTCAGTGCGGAGACACGCAACGCCATTATCCGTCCTTGCAGGCCTGCTGGAGAGCCCCACAAGGACGGACGGAGTCGAGCTCTCTTTTCTAAACATCCGTCCGTCGAGACGGAGAACGTAAGCTTGTGATTGGTCAGGGCACCGCTGTCGTCTACACCGCCGGCATTGCGCCCTCAAAAAAATAGATGGTGTTTCTCAATGACAAGGCGCCTGGCCTTGCGAGGCAATGTCTTGCGAGGCCAGGCGCCTTGCTTATGAGGGCACTCTCCTTCCTTGGTCAAAGAAAACGGTTAAATGGAACAGACTTGCATCACGTGACCGCCGTGGCTTCCACGGCGGTCACGTAACGTCACGTGACACGGGAGATAACGTTACATTTTATATGTATTAGTTTCAGTATAAATGTATAACGAGCCTTTTACTTTTTAAATTGTGTATATATTTGTTAAATTAAAAATATAAGTGAGTTACTACCCGCTAGCCACCGAAGCTGCAACTACTAAGCAACTAACCAACAATAGATAACTTCTTTGGGTCTAAAAAAGACATTTTAAATTTGTTGACTTACTTTAAACTTGAAATTTGTCCCTGATGTAACTGCCGGCTTCTGATCTGCCATCCTTTTGAAACTATTGCAGTGTACTCTAGGTAATTTTTGACCAAGGCTAGGCTACAAGACACCTCCCCTGTATCCTCGCTCAGCTAGCTAAACAGCTAACAAACGGAGAACACATGCCTCGGTAGAACATGAACATTGGAACACGTCTTGGCGGTTCCCGATGACGTATCTCCTAGGCAACCGGGGCAGGACCAAGACATCAAGGCAAGGTTCCTTGGCATTGAGAAACACCCAAAGAGAGCCGAGGATAACTAGCGGCAGACACGGAGAAGCTTGAAGAATACTCGTGAAAAAACTCTAAAAATATGAACACTTCATTCCCCGTGACTGGAGGAGTGAAAAGGTGCGCAGCAAGCATTTTATTTGTGGACAGAAATGACAGGAAACGTGGGTTTAGAGGTGGCGAGCGCATGAAGGGGTGGAGGAGGATGAGAGACAAATTTGTCTGTTAAAAAGTCTCTTATATACAAAAAACACAATATATACACACTATCTTGGACCGGCTACACCCTCTGGTGTCCCAGCAGAGAATTGCTTTGCAACACTCCCCAGGAGACGGAGAAGTATGAGGGCAAAACATCTCCGTCCGTGCGTGCGTGTCTCTCCCTGTTGGAGCTGACGGAGAAGCATGAATCAGGCTTTAGCCTTCGACAGAAAATAATTGTGGAAACTCTCGCATTAGAAAAGCCACTCAGATCTACCTCACACTGTAAATTAGCATTCATGGACTCACCCATCTTGTCTTGTGACAGGAAAGGCTGTTGCTGGTTTAGCATTCTGGAAACAACCGAGCATGTCTCAGCTAGTAGACACTAACCGTTAGTATTAGCAGCTCCACCACATAGCAGAACTCCTTCAGGCTTGTGTTGTTTGTGGAGATAAGACATCAGCGTTGCAAAGCAAATGGAATCGGCGATTGAGTTGTGTTGATCCGATCTGACGCAAGATGTCCAAATATCAGGAAATAAGACTCCAAAGCCTTTTGCTCACCTCTACTCTGGCTCACTTCTACTTCCTGAAACAGGACCGCTAGACCTTTTATCCCACAGGCATCGGTTCACAAGGCATTCGTTTATGCTAAAGACCACTGCAAATGTGTTGAGAAAAACATTATTAGGAAATCTAAAGAACAAGCTAGCTTTTGAACACAAACACGGCCATGGAACACTTACGCCTCCCCTCGTGTAGCTTCCCTGAGTCGCTACTACCGGAACCGGAAACCCGCGATGCCGGACGAAACGACAGAGTGGTAAACACCAGTCGCCGTTTTCTAGGTCCGAACCTCTTGTTGTCCGTGACTTTAAATGACGTTTTTATTTTTGGACTCTGGTAGTTTGTCCTAAAGATGGAGTGGTAGCAGCCAGCTGTTTCTCCTTCTCTGATGTTATTGAGCGAAGAACCTCTCACACCAGTGGGGTTCTGTTGTTAAATACAAGAGTGTGTATTGAATGGAAGACCCGGGGAAGTGCGGCGGTTTATCAAGACTGACAGCCGAATGGTCAGTTTGCTTTTGGTCTGAAGCGTGTTATTGGGGGAGGTTTTTAGACAAATGCAAGATCCACTTTATATATTTTTTTAAACATGCTTGCTTAGTATGAGGATTGCTGCAAAGACACTGGCACTAGTCAGTGACTTGATGCAGTTTGGTGGGTTCCTTATAAATAAACTGAATTGAATTGAAATTTTATAATATTTTTATTGATAAAACGTTAAGAAGAATGAAAAATGTTTTAAGCTACTTTGTTTTCCACATTTGCAATTGCAGCTTTAAGTATTACATTTCTATGAATCTTTTTTAGTTTTGGTGTTTCTCCACTCCTTTGAAGAAGCAGCTTCACATGTGATGCAACCCAAAATGTTCCAAAGCAGCATCATAATAATTACAGCAAAATATGGGCATCAGATTCAGATAAAACCTTCGTGAGTCATGTCCACGCTGCCTCTTTGAGTCCGTCAGTCAATCACATCCATATCTGACTTCATGAGAAAACGCTGCAGTGTTTTCCTGATCTCCTGTAATGAGAGCGGTAATTATGACAGAGTGTGCGTGAGGATTGAGAATTAAATTCCCGGAGCGTAATTGTTGGCGGGACACTGACACGGATTGAAACGACGTCCCCTTGATCGCGCTTCAGCAGCAGTTACATCATGGTGTTTGAGGGTGCGTGTGGCCCTTGATAAAGCCGCGTGTGATGTTTGGACTGAACCTGACTCAGAAGTTATGTTTGGAAAGAGCGACCTGAGTGAAACTGGATTCATCGTCCTCCCACGTGGAGTGGAAGAGAGGCCTCTGTGGGAGGATGAGCGAAGGCAGATGGAAGGGAAGAAGAATGCTGTGGTTACCTCGGTGTTGATTATTGTGCAGGAAATGTGACACGTTTGTGTACACATGTGCACGCAGACTCGCAAACTTCAGTGCGAGCTGTGAAAACCGCAGCAGAATAACCCCCAGCTGTTAGTGTGCAGAGTTGTTATCAGTGGGCTAAAACACTGACTCAAAACCTTGCTTGCACACAGCATACATGCCATGCATGACGACCGAATGGAATTATTTAGGCAGAGGCATGAAACACCCTTGATTATGTTGTTTACCAACACGCGGCGGGGTAGCCTTGAGTGTACGGCGATGCTGCTCATCAAATGTGAAGCAGCTGCAACAGCGGCCCAACGTAATGGTGTGGAGCTCTTGGTGATTTATTAAGATCGGTGTCATGTGTTCAGCCCTCTTCTGTACTTTCAGCCTTGTTTTTCTAATCTCCATCTCATTATCACTCCACCCAGTGCTCAGCTGAAAACGCACTATATCTCCTCTGCTATAAATCTGGTTGAGCGAGAGTTAGCCTGACTTGGCCGAGTGTTTGGCGTGGTCCTGCGTTTAATAAATCTCTGGTCTTGCATTTATCGCACATGCCCACGACTTTGTCTGAAAGTCTGAATGTGATTTTCACTGATGCAAATTACTTCCCATTGATGTGTGTGTGTGTGTGTGTTTAAAGTGGTGTGTGGTGTGTATTGTGCCTATAAGAGACGGAGAGAGAAAAATGTGCTCCATCTCACATACCTAAACGCAAACTATGTGTATCATCACCAAGAAGCACAGCTACTAAAACACTAGAACAGCAGCCAGGAAATATCACAACCTGCCACAGCAGAAGGATGATGCTGTTAACCCACAGCATGTATTAAATCTATTGCGGTGAGGTCATGTCTCAGTTTCAGATCGGTATCTGTCCAACTCAGATGTCATTTCTTTCCAGTTTTCATTCACCCGAACAAGAGGGAGAGGGGTAAATTTCAGGTTGAATCTCAGCTAACCGTTCCTGCACTTTTAGGAGTCCCCCTGAAACCCAGGAAGGATCTGGTGTTCTTGGATCAACCCTCAGGTCAGCTGGAGATCCGCTGGTCTTCCAAGTTCAACATCTCCGTGGAACCCGTCCTATACGTGGTGCAGCGCCGCTGGAACTACGGTATACATCCGAGTGAGGACGATGCTACGGAGTGGCAGACGGTGGCGCAGGTAAGAAGCAGCAAACCACACGAGATCACATAGGAAGTTTGTGCACTTATATCCAATCAGAGTCAGACGCTCTGGTCAGACATGTATCACGCTGGAGCCACAGCTACGGCGGTGAAACTGCACAGCAACTCCTCACCAACACAGAGAAAGTTTGGCAAAGATGAGCACACAGATGACTGATGTGGGTGCAGACTCTCATTGGGGCTGTGACCTTATGTAGACCCTGACCCCTGTGGTTGCCCCCCAATCTGTCCCTCAGACCGCAGAAGAGCGCATCCAGCTGACTGACATCAGAGCCAGCAGATGGTACCAGTTCAGAGTTGCAGCCGTCAACGTCCATGGGACCCGCGGCTTCACAGCTCCCAGCAAACACTTCCGCTCCTCCAGAGGTGTGTGTGTGTGTGTGGTAATTCCTGTTTGACACTCACTGCCCCTCATTTGTTATGGTTAGAAGCAGGAAACAGGTGGAAGCTTTAAAGTGTTAAGATCTGATCTGACAGCTCATCTGTTCCTGCCTGTTTCATATGTGTTTTCATCGTTTTTCTTATAAAAATGATGTTATAATCTCCCTGCATTTCTTCAAAAAACAAACTCGTTCATTAAGAAAAGTTGATTGAAAACATCCAGCTCTGTTGAGCAGGAGGATGCTGAAAAGGACTGACATTTGTCCAACTTACATTAACCAAATCTGACTGATTGTAAACATTGATTGGCTGCATTTTATTGCTACAACGCTGAAATTCACACCGCTGTTTGACATACATTTAAAAAACCAAGTCTTGCATTTCCTCACCAAGTAGCAGCCAGGTGATGTGCCCTGAAGTTATCCCGTAAGCAGCCTTGAGTTCAGTCATTTGTATGTGCATCATATGATATATGTCCGTTTAAATAAAAGAGTTCACTATGACTCACTGTGTTCTGGATCCAGCACCACGTCCATAAAGTATTATTGTATAAGTGGTGCGTTGACCTGGTCTGTGTTCATCATACATCTGCTGCCCCGGAGCGTTATGGATGGCCATCGGACGCAGGCAGACACCAGGTGGGAGAAGGTCTGTGCTGCAGGAATGGAAACTGATCTCCAATCAGGCCAATCAGTGCCAGAACTGTGACAGATTGATGAGAGTTGTCAGGGATTTGATGAACCGCCATCCATTCTGTCATGCAATTGTTATTTATGTAGTACGGCCGTATCATCTGAATGCAATTTTGCACAAGCATGCTTTGTTAGGGTAATTTGTAAGAAGTGACTGCTTATTTGTCTTGCACAGCTGACACTGAGTGGGTTTTTAAAGACCCGATGGGTCCGGTTGTGTTTTTGGACGGAATGAAATTGTTTTCAGGCGAGAGAGGGCCGGTAAGATGAGAGCCAAGTGTTGCGCGGCAGGAATCAATTTCTCATTAGGAGATCATTCCTGTTTTATCTCCGCTGGTGCTTCTGCACCGTGTTAACATCAGTAAACCATATGGACCGGTTCAGAGGCAGCTGAGCTCTGGACAGCACGCTTATTAGAGTACAGGAATGCCAAGTGTGGAGCCAAAGCGAGCAGCATGTGTTTGTTAACCCCCGACCTGCGCTCTCAGTGGTGCTGAACGCTGTCACGGACGTGACATGACACCTGTCATAACATCGCAGGGCAGATTGTCAGTGGAGGGCTAATTGCTTTACACAGAGTCACCTCCTCTTCTCTGCTGCAGGTCTGATAGGTGCTCTAGTTAGTGGCGCTTTCTTCCTGAAATTATACTTACGAGAATCCTGCCTTGACACATGATTTGTCACCAAAGACCCTCTTTGTCTTGCCCGTAAGTGTTCACAGATTTACTTAAACACATTTCCTTTAATGGCGTTTTATTTTCCTGCCATGTTCTCCAGATCCATCTGCTCCACCCAGCCCAACGAATCTGCGCGTCACCAATGTGACGTCAGGGGACGACGGCCTGGCGACCGTTCGGATCAACTGGACTCTTCCAGAGGAGCCCGACATTCCCATACATCACTACAAAGTGTTCTGGAGCTGGACCGTGCCCACCAAGTCAATGGTACCATCCAAGAAGAAAAGGAGAAAGACCACCAGCGGGGTAATCTTCCTTTGTCTGAGCGCAGTCATGTTGCTTTTCCTTTATCTCTGATCTTCTCTAAGACTTGTCTGGGGTCATTTCGGCATCTTTTTCTCCAAAGTCGGCGTTTATTTTTCATGTATTTGCTAGGAAATCAATCACACATATGGATACAATGTGTTCTTTGTTGTTTTATGTCCTAAAACTGATGAAAGAGTTCTTTAAACACTTAAGATCTGCAAAAACTGTGATGGATTGCCCAATTTAAAATGATAAATCACGTCAGGGTTTTCTTAATATCTCAGCTGGTCATGTTCATCCCTCATTCACCACTGGTTTTATAATTCACTTATGCACAAGGTCATGCGTGGCTTTATTATGCTTTATTTATGCTTTAACACAGATCTGAGCAGCTTCTAATGGCAGTTTTCCACGACTACGCTCACTTTGAATCAGGAAAAGCAGTACTTTTATACTAAGGAACAAAAATCCTCCAAGAACCAGCCGCTAATCATAGCATTAATATCATGTTTAAACAAGAGTACCACTTATTTCTATTATAAATCCCTTTGTTATTCCCTGGAGTGGTTTTGCATATTGGAATACACTCAAGTATTCGTTCCAGGGAGAAAGAAGAGGATTCGTGGCTCTCTCTTTGGAATGCCAGAGATCGAGGCTTCAGTTTCGATTACAGCGAAGACTTCATACAGACAGATGAATCCTGTGGCAGAAATTCCTGAAATGTTTGCTTTTTTATTGAAACAAAACATTTCCTGGACTGACATGGGTTGAAACAAACCATCTCTAAGGGCAAAATGAATAAATCCACTAGAATTTTCTAATTTCACATTGTCTAAGACCAACTATTTACTTGGTCAAGTAGTAGGAATGTGTGTGAAATCTGCCTGGTGGACTTGTAACAGAAAACGGTCATAAATGTGTCCCAGGATGAGTGATGCTCACTTAAAAATGAGACCTGTTGGAACTGCATGAAGCCGAGCTGCAACGGGACCAGGGAATTAAATCCTTTTCACATGGCTGCACAATGCCACGGCTGAAGGAAATTCACAGGGAGAGAGCCAACAGGTGAACAAGTGTCAATCATTCCACAACTGTCTGCCTTTAATAACCACGGTAGACCAGGACAGCCACGCAAGCACATTCACAGCCTTGAAGTTGCGTTTATCGATTCAGTTCTCCAGTTTTATTCGTAAAAGCGTGATTAAAAAAAAAGTCTCCGGCAACAAAAGAGCACACGGGTCTCACTGTCTTCGCGGAGCATTTCAACAGAGACTTGAGTAAAAAGACAGATCGCCTAGACATTCATGCACACTGCTGCTGAATTAGTTTTTAAAATGCGTAGCAGATGTGGCACGGAGGAGATAGAGGTGGGAGACACCAGACACTGTTGACACATGTACTACTGGTTTCCACTTTGGCACCTCGGGGCTTTGAAAGCAGCCCGCTGGTTGAGGAATGTCAAAACACACACAGTCAATAAGAGGAACTCATCAGGTTCACGCTGACGGTGGAATGCTGGAAGTCCAGCACGGTGAAGAAGCCCTGGGAGGTTCTGATAACACGGCTCTCTCACAGGAACCCCTGAAGTCCATCGTCTCATCACCATCCCTCCCTCAGCTCCAGATGTGTTCCTAATAAGCTCGGCTTTCCCACAGGCTGAGTCGGAGACACGATCGGTACAGCGGCGGGGCTTTGAAAGGAGTCTCAAGTGACAATGTGGTAACATACGAATGTCAGAATCTTAAGTTTTTTATTTCTTCTTTGTTTTTTGTTTTTTTCATGCTGCAGGCTCAAAGCTGGGTAGATCTGGAGGGACTTCAGCAGAACGGCAGCTACACGGTGGAGCTGCAGGCGGTCACTTACTGGGGACAGGTGCGCCTGAAGAGCTCCAAGGCCTCCCTCCACTTCGGAACCACCCAGGATAACGAATCAGGTAAACGCCTCCTTCAGATCGGTGCTTTACAGCTTTCTGGCTTTTGTCACCTGTATAAATAAGTTTGCATTTTGTGTTATGTCAGGTTTCTAAAATATCCCCAAGCTTCATCGTGCTTTTTTTTTTATCTCGAGGGCTCAGTAAATTTCATCCACTGTCATCAGGTTGTCATTAATTCTCTGCCTTTGATTAGAAGCTACAACAGGAACATTTTCAGTTTTAAAAGAACAAGAATACCAAAAACAAAATAACTTTGCATTTTATAATCTGTCTTTTCTGTAATAGTTTAAAATTCAAGAAACCTGACAATTTGACGACTTTACAATCGGACCTTTTTTTTTCTTCTCAGAGATGAGAGCAAATTATAATAATGCAATTTTATCTGGAAAAGTGTCTCCCTTTTGCCAAAATAATTGCCTCCTCTGACTCACGACCCCGAGACAATGGCTAAAAGATGACATGAAGCAAAGATGGACCTATTAGTGTGACATTGTACAGCACAAGACATCCTAAAAGGACTGAATCATGTTTAGTTGATCATTAAAAAAGGCACAAAAGGCTGATTTTTGTTGCATGCAGAATCATGCACCACAGAAATCTGGATGTAGCTGCAGACCTGCAAATGCAGACCACTACAGTGTAATCCCATCCATTTTTCATTCATCCAGTTTGTGCATTTAGCTTCTCATGAGAGTTGAGTTTCCGACAAATTTTGAAAGGGCAAATAACCATCACAGGCATTTCAGAGAGTTGGGACAGCCAGGGAACGCTGTCAGCACGTCCGCAGCGAGCCTCGGAGAAACAAGAGCGTGTTTTTTTTGTTGTATGTGTGACTCTAGAGGGAATTGAACCTCCGACCTTTACTGTGCTGTATGTTTGCCCGCTGAGCTACAGCACATTCATGCATACAGAACGGACCTTCCTTTGAGCTGTCTGCTGATCTTTCACAGAAAGAATCAAGTCCGTTTCCGTGCCGGAGAGTGTGTCGTAACCCCGTTGTGTCTTAGCCACAGCAAACGTTTCTCCTTTCTCTTCTCAGCAAAAGTGGTGCTCAAGTCAAAGAAGGGTAAGATATCCCCTCTCGGTTCGAACTTGGCCAAACGCCCCTCCGGCCCTCTTGAAGTGGGCACGCCTTTCTACCAGGACAGTCAGCTGCAGGTCCGCGTCTACTGGAAGAAACGAGGAGGTAAGCGCTCTGCTTTTCAGCTTTGTCTGATTTGAATTAGCACCCCGTTATGCCCATCAATCACTATGACTCATGCACCATAATAAGATGTTATGACTAATTCCCACTTGCTTAAACAATGGCGGACTCCTCTTCTAAATGTGGTGTCAGATGATGTAAATAAAGCAATGGGTCTTCGTGAGGGCTTGGTAATGTGAGCTCTTGGCAGTGCGGTTAAAACCTGCACATGGCCCGGTAGAGAGGAGCCACCGTTTAGCAGAGAACAATAAACACACGCAACTCAGCTGCGCTTGATAGATCTTTGCATTAGCACCAAAGCGGCCCTTCGGTTGAACAAGGCTGATGTCATAGGGAGTAGACGTGATGGTGGGTTGCAGCGCCACATGGGGTTAAAGACCATGCCATGTCGCAGCAGCAGCCATTCCCCAAAAACGTGCTGCTCATACCAGAGTGAAAAATGGAAACCGTGGTCTCGGGGTAGCCTGTCAAGTTCCATTCGCTGGTCTGTGTTACGTTAGAAGTATATGTCATCGCCCAAGCCAAACTCCACATCCTGGAGTCAAGAATGCAATCCCTGGATTGAGAAGCCTGGTGAGACACCAACTGCTGAATCAGAGAGAGGAGAGCACAGAGGGGGATGGAGTTGGCGCAGAGCTGTTGGCAAGTTTGGCCTGAACGCCGTGAGCTGAGTGATGCTGACAAGGATCAAGCGTGGCTGGGGAATCACTGTGTTGCAGAGCAGAGTTAATCCAGGTCCTGCTTCATTTTCGGCCTCTCGTATTGTGGTCCTGTTCTTTGGCGTATCTGCCACAGCCTCTCATTAGTCTGAGGGATGGCCTTGCTTTAGCTAATGTAAACATACAGACACGCAGATGGCCCAGAGAGCTGGAGTCTCTGGACATCTGGTTTGTGTGACTGAGAGAGGGGACAGGTTAACTGAACCATGATTAAACTCTCACTCATTGTGTCTGTGATCCAAAGCAGCCTGGCCTCTGGATTTTGTCCAGCAGACAAAAGAGAACGATATTGTACACCAGCGCTGATAATGTATCTTTGTCTGTCTAGTGCTCTGACAATACACAGCAGCTTGGCGGCGGTGCGACTTGTGAAGCTCGCCTCTAGTCATGATTTATCGAACGCTGCCGAGGTTGTGTTCCCCACCTGATTTCCATGTCCTTTTTCATGTTTTACATAGCACTTCCCCTCTCCGTCAGACCCGGCTTAGCCTATCTTGTTTTTTTTTTTTCCAGTTTCCCGGTTCCCTGTAATTCCTCTCTTCTGCTTCCAATGAGCTCAAGGGCTTCAAGTGCCAGATCTGTGTCTCAGCCTTCAAAGAACCCCTTTTATCTCCCCACCACAAGCCCGGCTCCCGCTGAGGGGTGAACATAGCACAATTCAATTATTAATCAGAGGCGTATTTCAAAAAAATCCAAGGAACACAGCTGAATTAATTATAAATCTTGTAAGACAAGAGGAGGGCGATGGGCAGATAAACACTGTGGGGGAGTTTGTGAGGAGCTACTGTACAAAAATAAAGGTTGCAGCTGAGATGACCATCCCACACATGGTCAACTTTTCTGTTACTCGTGAGAATTGGGAGGCTTTTCTTTATGGAATTTGATGTTCAATGACAAAAGAAACGGTTTAGGACTCAGGAAAATGTTAATAAGTTCATATAAATACAGAGAATGTATTACTCAGTTTACATTGCATTACATTTCTCTGAGTATGGCACGTTGTTCATTGCTCCGATTGATCCTAGAGCTGACTTCAAGAGACGCGTGCAGAGGCAGTTTGAAAGACAACCGTAGATTTCAATGGCTTGTGGCCAGACCAGGAACTTTGCCCAGAAGAATGGTCTGCTTTACATGGATATACAGAAACTTCTCCACAACAACCACAAAAGACTCCCAAGGGGGCAATACACGGTGTTAGGAACTGGGGCGTGTAAACTTTTCATCAGGGAATTTCTGGTATTTTATTGTGTTATGGTGATTTGAAATGAGTTTGTACATTTTTTTCACAATAAATTGCTTTGCAACATTCCTGACCATGAGTAAAAAAAAAAATCATATTCTTTGAGAAATGGACAAAAAATAAATAAACCAATAACCTCACCAGGGTATCGGCTCAAATGTATTTACGTATGAAGGATGGCTTGTCGGGCTAACCAATGTCCCCAACCAAAAGAAGTAGGCCAAGTAAATAGCAGAGGTGTGACCAAGTCACTGCTTTGCAAGTCATAAGTAAGTCACAAGTCTTTCCAGTCAAGTCTTGAGTCAAGTTCAAGTCAAAGACAATCAAGTCCAAGTCGAGACCAAAGTCAGTGATGTGGAAGTCCAAGTCAAGTCCAAGTAATTAACTTTGAATTTTCAAGTCATAATCAAGTCATCTGTTCAACTTCAGTTTTATGACGATGATAATAAGTGAATTCTAGAAATAAAGCCTCTTAAAGCTTCATTTATTTTAACAAACAGAATGATTAACAAGCAGAATGTGCAACAGAAACTGATTATAAACAAAGTGCTGCTGCATTTAGCAGTAAATCAAACCCAGAACAAATAATGATTTATGATTTTTGTCCATGTCGGGCCACTTTTGTGCTAAAATATCAAATATGCTCAAGTCATCATTAAGTCCACAAATGCAAGTCGATTCAATTCACATGTCACTGGCGTTCAAGTCTGAGTCAAGTCGTAAGTCTTTATAGATTTTATCAAGTCAAGTCAGAAGTCATAAAAATAATGACTCGAGTCTGACTCATGTCTAAATCGTGTAACTCGAGTCCACACCTCTGGAAAGTAGGCAACCAAAGTAGGCTTTGGAACACTGAATCCGTAAGGATCACGTTCCAGGCCTTCAGTACTCAATAGAGAAGGTTCAGTTTACAACAAAATAAGTAACGCATTAACTGATGGCTGTTTCCTGACCTGAAAAGCCCTTCGCTGCCAGCGTTTGAGTGTTTTTAATGTTTTTTGAAGAGCCACAGAACGTTGTGCTCTATGATGATGTCAATGCTAAAACTACCAAAACAAAGAGGAGACTCACCTTACGTCAGGAAGAATTCGTGTTTTTAGTGTGATCCGTTCTTTCATAATCCGTTGTTGAATTGTGATCGGCAGAAGTTTTCCGGTTTGCTCCTCACTTTTTTTACAGCAGCGGCCCAAAACGATCTCCTAACACATGGATTTTCTGCTTCCTGATCACATGTGACATAGATGGATGAAGATCAGCTTTAGAGCTGTGATGTTTATTCTCATGGTGCAGGGGCTCGTTCCGACGCCCGCCCAGGGAAAAAAATGCAAATGGCGACTTTAGTGTCACTCTGTGAAAGCACGAGGGACTGCTCTCGATATAAATTGAGGTTATTAAACGTGTTGGATTGTCTTCGTCTGATTTTTAAGGCCAAACGAGTGTGGAGCGTTACATGTAGCCAATCAGAATGCAAGGTAATCGAAATACAGTACACCGTACGCTCCTTCTCCATCATGTTTTTACTTAGGTGTTGATCATGTTTAATCTCAAGAGGTTTTGTGAGATTTCTGACCAGGTTTGTGTGTGTAGAGTGATTTTTATTGTGACATGTGTGGCCTCTCATGCTTTGAAAATCATCTGACAATTTTAAAATCCTGCCGTGTAAAGGAGATCACCAGACTAACAAAGCGTTTGATCTCTAGAGTCAGCAGAAACGTGCCAATGAGCCAAGCACGATGACTTGGAGAGCTGCATAAACCTGAATGTGTTTTGTGTTGAGTCTCAAAAACGGTGTTGACGTTAAGGTTTACAAAACGATGTTTGCATAAACCACTATGAGGGTTGCACTGTTTTTAGATGGCAGTAGTGCCTCATTCTGGCCACTCAGACAGGTTCACAGGATGTTGTTAGGTCCTCCTGAACAGAGGGAGTCTGGACACTGTTCTTTGGGGGTGGACTGGAGAAAGACAGAGACGTTTCTGCAGCAGTCACTTACACGAGTCTCAGCAGAACATGGAGGGAATAAATGTGTCTTTAGACTTAACGACAAGTCTTGGACTTATATTGTTCCCTAAACAGTAATAAATCCTAATGCAACAACATCAGCACTCCCATCTCAGATGCTCAGTCATCAAGAGTCAGACTGTGTCTGGATCCCAGAGCAGATGATCTCTTCTTCTACAGCCTCTCCGAAATGGTGACTCTCCTCTACACAGCCCAGACTATGTTCACTCCGCTCTGAGCTCGACTTTGTATTTGTGTTTCTTTTCTTTAGCCCCTTTAAGTGCTGAGTTCTGTGAAGTCTACTCCAGGTTTAGTGAGTTTATCAATAAATCTATTGATTAAAGAGCAAGTCACCCCCAAACCAACTTTTTTTGCTGATAAACGACATGAACGAGTGTCTAATCGTGCTGCAGACATGTGTAGTCAATCATTTGGAGCTTCAGTGCATTTTAGTTAAATTTTAAATATTCTGCCTAAAACTGGCAGTGTTGCGCCGTCGTCAGGTAAAAACTCTGCACTGTATTTGAATTTAAATCTGCCACCGCTATTGGCTAAGAGGTATGCTATGATGTAAACTGGTACGTTATGATGTCACAATGCCATTGTTAGCCTGTGTGTTTGTGTATTTGTTAGCAGCTCCGCCCTCTCGGTAGGCGCCCTCTCCGCCTCTGCCAGGCAACAGTATTTGTTGCAATTTTTCAAACATTAAGTGGGAGTGAAGTCTCTTGTAGGGGGTGACTTGCTCTTTAACATTTAACCATTTTTTTTCGCTGCGTTACATATTCCATTCGTGTGTGGGACCTCTTGCAGAGGTTCCATCTGGAGGCACTGATGATGCAAACAAACGTTTTCTTCAAACACCAATGAGATCAAGGCCTGCAAGATGCAAGGCCAAGCTTGAGAGGCAAAAAGAGCTGCTTGGGAAAGATGTAGGGGTTAGCTTAAGGAAGGCCCTGCAGAAAGCTGAGGCCAAACTCGTGAACTTGAAAGCCACTAATCTGACCAAAGAGATGCAAAGAAATCCTTGGAGGAAACCTCTGCTCCTCAAAGAAGGGCTGGCTTTCACATTCAGATGGTAAAACCCAGAAGCAGTAGAGTGAGAGGACCCTGCTGACGCCACACAAACGATGACAAAAGAAGCACCTGAACGTACCTGAACATCTGAAGCAGACACACCCAAGAGTGTGTGTGTTTCTACAACCAGGAGGCAATAGTTTGAACTTTATATCATGCAAAACTGACTTGACCTGCAGCAGATAAAAAGCTGTTTTCTGGTCTTCCTGGTGCTTTTGGACCACGAGGGAGTTTCCCTTCTCATTCGTTTTCATACATTGGCCATTTGCAGTCCCTATAAATATATTTATCTGGCTTTTTTAGTGTTTGCATCAGCTCTAGGTGCCTTATTGGAATAGATAGGGAGGCTCAAAGGATGTAAGGGAATTAATTAATCAATACACAAGTGTTTAGTTGATTTCATGAGCCAATTGCATGCTTTTTCATCATTTGCACGATTAAAACTATTTTCATGGCTAAATGAGAGGCTGCTTAACTATCTCCATTGTCTGGAGAGAGGTTCTTGAACATTCGAAGCACAAAGTCTGTTGCATCATTCTCACCTCTTTCAAAGTGATTTAAACTTTAAAAACAAAGCACAATGCACATGCAGCTACCTCCATAGTGGAGTCTGGATCTGCTCAACCTCCTGGTCCTCAAACTCAGTCGACCGAGACAGACAGAACTGACAGAACCGTAGACAGGAAGGCTGGGTTCTGCCAGAGGGTAAAACAAAACGCTAAAACAGGGTTACATAAGCTTATTCAGTAAGCAATTACTTGTATAATAATTATAATGCCAATAATTATTATTCACCTATGAGGACATGCTTAATAGAGACATTTGGATTGTTATGCTCCCGTTCACTTAAATTAGCTTTTGAATGCAGGGCTTGCCCTTGAAATGGAGCGTGGTTTTATTTGATTACGATTTAAGCGGAGGCTCTGAATACCGAGTAGTTTTTTTTGTAGCTATTTACCATTCCTTTGTCTCTTCCTTTCCTTTTTCTCAGACCCAACTGTGAGTCGGTACCACGTCCAGTGGATGCCCGAGTACTGCAGCCACAACGAGACCCGAGGACCGGAGAAATCGGTCACACAGGTTCGTCCCCCTGCAGGAACGCTAATGGTCCGGTCCCAAAAGCGTGGAGCTACGATTTGATCTGCAGCTGGATCCAATGCAAAGCGCACGCCTAACCTTTTGTTTGGTGCACGACAAAAGAAAAACAGCTCCACCAAGTGAACCCGAAGCCCTGTTACGTTGGACTCGCGTCGGCTGTTTTGAATACTATGAGTCAGTAATTTCGTTCAGGCATGAGGTGTGTCGGCCAATAAAAGACATTAAAACTGAGGCAACATTTCCCGGAATGAGGGTTCAGTCACCTCCAATAGCCGCAGCCTTGCTACTGCTGTTTTAGGAAGCTGCCTATGCAGACTCAGAAGGGGGTGGAGGGGTTCAGACTGATACAGGATGGCAGAGCTTGGCAATTAACACATTCTTTGGGAAGCAGCACTCCAGTTGCTAGGAAATGCAGATTTTCCATAGATCACCGGGGAGGATTCCAGACTTGTGCTTTTATGTGAGCGCAGCGCCTCATTCACTTTTAATCAAAGCTGTTTCATATCAGGGAGAATACACACCCTTTCCAGAGGGGACTGCCTATTAATGTAGGCTGTCTTTATTACCGCTAGGTCTGAATCCACTAGTCAGCGAGAATTCTTTTTTCTTTCCTCTGAGAAATGAGGAAAGTGTTTTGTGTTAAGATCAATAGATGATTACATCTTGAAATCGGCTCGCAGAGTAAAGCTGTGGCGCAGAATTTATTAGCATGGATTTACAGGACATTTCCATTTGAACACGAACCCACCGTAGTTGCTGCTCCTTGTTGAATTTCCTCTCATGTTTATGCCTCTTTTAGGAGTGATGATATAATTCAAGTAGCAGAATATCCGTCTAATCCGTACTTTGCGGGTGTTCAAAGTAGCGCTGTAATGTGGAGCATGTTTCAGAGACCTGAGTGGGAATGTGATCTGCCCCCCCCCCCCCCAAGTGCTGTGTATTTCATTATCTCCGAAGCTCCATGGGACCCGACCCGGGTGACACGTCAAAGTCATCAGCACTGAAAAAAACTGTCTCCCTGCTCAGGAGAACTACATCAACCTCCCGGGTCTGCTGTTCTCCTGCAAGTACAAAGTCACCGTTCACCTGCTGAAGTCCAAGAAACGCTCCAAGGATGAGAGCACCGCCTTCTTCACCCCATCCTGCGCCACCATCCGTAGCAAGACTCACAAGCACATCCCCTGCCCGGGGGAGGGAGGTGAGGATTCGGCAGTCTGCTGACACGTGAAGGGCATTTTCAAATCGATCCACATTAGTGAAGACACAGTAATCAGACACCTTACAGAATAATCATGACGTTGCAGAAAATCTATACAGAGAGGAAGGAAACAGGTTTTCTTGGTTAAGCAGTACTGGAGGAACGGGGTTCTATTTCCGACCGAGTCTTAATAATAGTATTAATGCCTCCTTTCTGTTTACAGCCTCAGTGCTTCCGAAGGTTTTGGCTAAGCCAGAAAACCTGACGGCTTCTTTCTCCATCAATGAGGGAAACATAAGTGGCAGCTTCCTGTGGCACGTATCCAGGGTGGCTCCTCACCAGCGAATCACAGGCTTCCAGGTCACCTGGGCTGAAATCAACACAGAGAGTCGGCAAAACAGTCTGCCCAACAGCATCATATCACAGTCCCAGATCCTGCCTCCAGTACGTCTGAAGTGGAATAAGACTAAAGCTTTTCTGTTGAATCTGCCTCTGTTAGACAGATGAAATGAACAGCTTTTAGTTTATTTAGAATTGAAGTTTTTGACTCAGGTTTGGAGCATCCCTCGGGGGTGTCGGTAATGCCGTGCAAACATGGAGCGTCTTGCTGAAAGTTTTCCTCTCCTGCCTCTTCATCTGCCTTCACATCTTCCTCTTTCACATTCCACGAGAGCTCTGAAACAAACGCTCTTTGACATAATCTGCTTCATCAACAGCACATTGTACCCATATCTGCACCTGAGCTTGTCTATAAATAAAACCGCCTACTGCACCCTTATCAGGCTGTCAGCAGCCTTATGAAAACAAAGCCTTTGTTTTCGTCTGTGGCGTCTGCACAGACAGTTATAAATCTCAGTTTTACAGCTCGTTCAAATGAAGAGTCCCGTCACGTTCGAAGGCTGGAGCTGATAACGTGTTCTCCTTCTCTTGGCAGGATCATAACTTGCTGGTGGTGTCCAACCTGCGGCCGTCCACCTACTACAGACTGGAGGTGCAGGTGATAACGACTGGAGGAGAAGGTCCTGCCACTGTCAAGACCTTCCAGACCCCAAACATATTACCGATCATACAACACCGTAAGTCAACGTGACCATTAAGCTAGGCTTAAACTTCTGTAACATGGCGGTCTAGATTACTTCTAGACATTTCTTCTGTTTTTTTCTCAGAGGGGAAAAAATCTACATCTGTTTCTCCGTCAGACTGTCGGAAAGCTGTTCTTTTTCAAACCTTTGACTGTATATAAACTGTATATTTTACACTGTGTATGGTCCAACCACATGGTTATAAGCTGTTTAGCTGACTTCAGCTCAGTGGCGAGATTCCAGAATTAAGCATTTCATATTCTGCAAAATAAGCATTTTACTGAGCATGAACAAAAGCTCTTTGTAGCCGTCGGCGTTTGGATGAGCAACTCCTCGTTTTTCTGCATCTTTGTGACAGTAAGAAAACTCAAATGTTCACAAATATATAATATTGCAGATTAAGAGATGTGAAATTTTTAGTGAAGCAAAAATATTTTAGGAATCTGCACAGATTAGCATCACCAGCTATTGGGATTTCTATGAAATGTTGAAGTGTTTGTGTGAAAGTAAAACATAACGATTATCTTACACGTTGTAGGTGGCTACCTGAGTGGCCTGTGTTTGGAGAAATAGTTTTATGGACGATGAGCTAACTTCTAGGTCAAGTGAGCAATACTCAAATATTAATTGTTGTGAAAATTTGAAGACTGGAGCCATATCGAGACAATACACAAGCCGTGGTTGGTTTGTACTTTTTGTACTAGCCTTTAGCTAATCCGTCCTTTCAGACAAAAACGCTATTTCTGCAAACAGAGGGAAGTCAGGATTCCTATTTAAATCTGGAAAGATAAAGTCCTTTCAAAATAGCCATTAAACAAAAATAGTTAGCTTAAATACCAATTTTATTGCTAATGATCAATGCAATCATTGTTACTTAAAGGTCTAGTTCAGAGTTCAGAGTAACCTTGTTTTTTTTTAAGTACAATCGGTGAGTCTAAAGCCTATTATATACATCTCCATCAGCTGGAGTGTGGACTCGCGCACATGCATTGATGGAGATGGTTTTTCTTCAGACTTCTCCATCACCTGGGGAGTGTTGCAAAGTAATTCCCAGCCAGAACAACAGAGGGCGTAGCGCTTTTCTGGGGTGTCCTGCCACCATTACAGCCATGTATTCAAGTCCAAAATAGTGCATTTACTATTGTCTTTATGTATTTCTGAGACTTTTTTTAGCACGAGCAGAGCAGTAGAAGCTAACCATTAGCATTAGCAACTCTACAACATGGCGTAAAATGTCGGGCTTGTGACATTTGTGGAGAAAACACATCAACGTTGCATTTTTTACCCAAGAAATAAGAGCAAGCTGAAGTAGTGGCCTGAGTCACCTTGGTTTAAGCCAATCAGAGGTGATACGTTTACATATCATGAATATTAATGAGTAAGGCTTGAAATGCTGCTCTGCTCCCCCAATCTTCCAACAAGCTTTATAGCCAGAGCTTCACTTATACTAAAGGTCACAACAAAGGTATTTCATGAGTGAATGAACTTTTACCAATGTGAAGTGGACTCTGACCGGTGAATATTTGTGCTTTCAGGACCCAGACTCCGGCAGCACCACTCTCATCACCAGAAGCCAACAGTAGAGAGACACTGAGTGTTCAAGTGGAGTTCAACCCAACGGGGAGGAGAACCCGCAGCTCTCTGCTCATGTCGGCCAGAGAAGGAATGTGTGGAACCAAACAGAATCACAGCGCACCAGACCATGAAGTGACCACCACCACCACTACCACCTTACCCCCACCCTTATTCCTCTTCTCTAGACTCTAGAACTCCTTCCTCGCCGCTCTCTCACGACTTATTGAACTGGTTGCCGTGTCCGATGCAGCACAACCCCCTCCCAGCTCATCCCAGACTTAAACAGGAAATTATCAAATTTCCCATTGAATGAGATCCGAGTACTCCCAACATTTGTGGCACAATTGAAAGTCCTTTGATTGGATTTGGCAAATGCTTGGCTGAAAGAAACCCAGCTACTTTTGATTGAAGAGGGCTGGATGGTAGGAAATGCCAGGACATTTGTTTATTGATGAAAAAAAGAAAAGTAGAAAACCATTCTATTTATTTTGTGTTACCCATTAAAGAGGCGCTTAGACACACACTCCGTACTGATGTAACTAAAGTCATTATTGTCTAACCCAGAAATTTTCATGTAGTATGTTGCATGTATTACATTTGATTTTAGAGCTGTAAATTAAGTACTTGCTTCAAATTGAAAGCTCGTAATGGTTTTGCATGACAACCGTTAGCATCTGTTGGCATGAAATGACGTCCGTGTTACCTCTTTTCAATATCTTAGCAATATTTCCTTAACAAATTAACAAAAAATTATATTGGAAGTAATATGTCATGTTCATTAATAAAATTATAACTTGTGTGGAGATGAATTGTACATGTTCTTGGCTGTAGAGATATTTGTCCTGGAACAGTCAGTGAATGTCTATATTTATTTATGTGTGTATTACAGAGTTTGGTTTTGGTGTGTGTGTGTGTGTGTGTGTGTGTGTGTGTGTGTGTGTGTGTGTGTGTGTGTGTGTGTGTGTGTGTGTGTGTGTGTGTGTGTGTGTGTGTCGTAGTCTCAGATTTTTAATCCAGGAGGAAAAAAAGGAAAAAAAAAATCTTGTAAAGACATTTTGTAAAAATTGAATTGTAAATAGAGTCTTATGTTATTTTTCCATGCTAGAAACTGTACAAACTGCTAAGTAATAAATCAATCCTTAACCTGTGCCCTTTGCTGCTTTTCTGATTGAGAACTAAACACTCCTGCTTTTCCTCCAAACGCTCAGCCGTTTGGCAATTACTGATGCTTTTTTTGGCTGTGAAATTCATCATGGCAGACTGTGTGTAGCACATTCAGCAATTGATCCAGGAGCCTAAGAGACACGATGCTCTACAAATCCAAATAAACAGGTCATCAGCCTGAGTGGATTCACCACTGCTGAGACTCGTCAACATAATGCCTTTAAAAGCACTCGGGTGCTTTTTAACCCTCATAAAGTGACAATTGAGAATGTTTACACAGAAAAAAAATGCAACAGCGTCACTGTGTGAGTTAGAAACAAATTGGTGTTTAGAGTGATGCAGAGAATATCTAATCGTGTAGCTGGGCTCCACTGTTCTCTTGGAAGTTCCTACTTTTGTTGGAGGATTTCTTAGTGTCAAAATCTCATTGAGTTGTGATTGCTGGCATTTAGTATGAAGCACACATATTACTAATAATGAAAAAAGCAACATTTTCATTTGAATTTGTACATCTGACAGTTTGACATGTCAAAACTGAAAATAAGTCGCAACAACAATGCTATTTTGCAGATATTGTGCATGTAATTTGGTCCCCAAGTACCTTAATTATTTTCAAATTTGCAACTTTCTCAATGCCATATTCTCATTTTAGTCAATAATCAATGAAAACTTTGATTCATTGTTCCCCAACCACACCCAAAACACAATAATTACACTTTCTGGCTCACGGAAAACAAATTGAGAAGGGTTCCAGATTGGTTCTAGACACCCACAACAGCTCAGCAGATATCTTGAGGGGAATGAGTTCCCGCGTGATGTTCCAAAGTTTTGTGGCACGAAAGCAAGACCCTGTGGTTCACCCAAGGACACCGATAATTCATGAGAAGGTTTCAAGACACTAGAAACTCCCCGGTGAATGCTGTGGAAACCAACAGTCATAGCCCAGTGAGATCCTGGCTTTTAAGAAGAGAAAAGTAACCTAGTCGCCATTTTTTCATCTTTGTCACTCAGCAATAACCAAACTATCACAATTTACAATGTTAGCACGAGGTGTCCAGGTTTTTAATGTATCATAAGGATTCCAAAATTCAATCCCATGTCCCATTTGATGTATGATTTAATAAAAAGTTAAACATTATTATTACTTTAATACTGATTTATTTATTTCATAGTATTTAATAACCTCTATCCCTCAAAATGCAATAATAATAAAAAGCAAAAACCTTTTTATTCACTGGTTTATTTTTGGTGCTGAAGTTAAAAGGTCTAAACTCAACTGAAAAAATGTAAAACACAAACCAGATCTCAGATCTCTGTGTGTGTGTGTGTGTGTGTGTGTGTGTGTGTGTGTGGGGGGGGGGGGGGGGGGGGTCTCAAAAGGCCACGGAGAAGACCTGGAACTGGGCCTGTTCTGCAGAATAACATCAGGCAGATTGCTGAAACAAACTTGGACCTTTAAAACAAGACATTGATCTAAAACATGTGACCTGAGCAGTAAAATGATGATTTATTAACAGTGATATCAGCGTTTTTAAAAAGACCTGGTCAGTGAGTCCAGACCTGAATTCCATCCAGAATCAGTGGAGAGAATTAAGGTAAAGGACGCCAATTCTGACCTCACAGGAATTGGCAATTAGCTTTTGTTATTATTACTGGCAATTATAAGAAACATGACTGGTGTGATGAAACTCATACTGTTATTGGAATCCTTCAATTCAAATAATATTCATTATAAATCAAAGAAGTACAACTGATTACAAATTTACTGTGAATGACATGAGCTTGATAATTATAACATTATTTGAGTTTACCGGAAGCTTCTGATGTTGTGCAGTGAAAAATAACACTTAAAACTTCAAATGGCTTTTTTTTCCCCCAGCAGGTGTGAAGAAACACAAAAACGGCATGTTTGCAAACGACACCTCCCATATTCCCAAATCTCTGGTTGAAGTGTGCGCTCATCTCTGTTTTGACAAATTATCTAAGCCCCAGAATTAATTTACCGCTCACTTCTCAGGCATGTTGTTTACGTACAGTTCTATTATGTCGTGAGAGATTAGTTCCTCGGTTTGTGCACGCTAATCCGTCTTTCTTTTCATGAAGCAGAGGCACTGTTTAGCAAAAGGCTCCTTTTTGTGGTATTAGCCAACCCAGCCCTTCTCCTTTTCAGGCTGTCCTAGTCTTCTCTCTCCACACACACACAAAAATGGCATTGCCCTTAAGTGTGAAAACCCCAAAACAAAAGGACCTCCAGCTTCCTTTGAGCCAAGTTACAAGATGTCCAAGTCTCAGAGGGTATAAAGGAAGAGGAGAGAAAAAGCAACAACTAAATAATAGTCTGGTTGTCAGTACAAAAGCGCCGTCTCTGGTGATACAGCGTCTGTGAGGGCTTGTGCACTTTGCATGACATTATGTCCTTGTTGTGCGATTTCGGCAGAGGGATACTGCTTTCAAATCCAAACAAATATGTCTGAAAACAATGTTCATTTGGCTTTCAGAATAATTCTCAGTCAGTTAAATATTTACCCATATTTTAGTTGATATTAGAAACTAATTTATTAACGAGGGCACAGCAGATTGTTTCTGCTAAACACAAAAATAAACAGTTTTGCCCCAAGTATTGAAATTTCCTCTGAACTGATGGATAATGTAGATATTATAAAGGGCTCTGGGAAAAGTTGGCATTGTGCGGTCATTTTGGCAAATATATAATTTGTTGCTAATTTGCTCTAAACCCAAAAATTTTATGAGTGGTATTATATTTATGATAGTGTTTATAAAGTAAAATACGTATAAAGTAACATTTGAATGAATTGCAAAGGGATTTAAAAAAAAAATCATCCGACCACAAAAGGAGTCGAACAAGAGTCAACATCGGGAGTTTTCTGAATCACCAGAGCTCAGAGGCAAATGAGGATGCAGATCTAACGATCATCCTAGTGCGCTTGCAGTGGCGTGTCAAGACCTTTTAAAATGGGGTGGCCCAGATGGGTGTTTTTATTTGTTTATTTTTTTTTTGGATGAGGGACAAATTATATAACCCCATGCCTTTGGTTGACAATGTAAAGTCAATTTAAATAGAACTCAGTGTATCAGATATCAGGGATGGCATGTGCTAACCTAGGTCACTCCCTGGACACGCCCCTGTGCGCTTGTAAGCACAACTTTAAAAGTTAAAGTTAAAGTCCCATTAGTTGTCAGACACACACTGGTGTGTGTGCAAAATTTGCTCTCCGCATTTGACCCATCCCCTGGGGGAGCGGTGAGCTGCAGACACAGCCGCGCTCGGGAACCATTTGGTGGTTTAACCCCCCCAATCCAACCCCTTAATGCTGAGTGTCAAGCAGGGAGGCACTGGGTCCCATTTTTTCAAAGTCTTTGGTATGACTCAACCAGGAATCGAACCCTGATCTCCCAGTCTCAGGGCGGACACTGTACCACTAGGCCACTGAGCTGGTTACAGCTTTGCCTGGGTTTGTAGTTATTTCTAAACATGATTATCAGGCGGTGGAGATTGCGTCTCGTTTCGTCACTGATTATACACTCATGCTAAGACCCACAGCTCTCTTCTTACCAGACAAACGCTCACCCCTTCCTTCCACTGCTCGTCAAAGCGTTGCAAAATTGCCGCGAAGCGTACTACAAGGCAATTAGCCGGCATTATAGTGGATAAGTTCCTTTCCACCAGCAGTGAAGTGCGACGTTTTGCATTCACCCCAGAAGCGAGGGCACGCTATCATTACATTTTGAGTCTATTTTACTACGTGATACACCTCCAAAACATGTCAAACTCTGCAGTTTAGATCGAGCCCAACAGGAAGTCAAACACAAAAGCAGTGCAGAACGTCCGGAAACCTTCAAAATAAAGGTCACTTACAGCATACTATTCCTGTGAACTTATGTGACCGATGTAAACAGAATAGAAAGTAACTCACAGACATCTTTTTATGTGTGCAGCTGTCTTTCTTCTTGTTTATTATTGTGTGTGAACGTCTGAAATCCAGTGTGGTAAAAATGGAAACGCGGTAAAGTGTGCTGCTTCTGGGATGTGCCTGAAAACTGCCATGTCGCAGCTGGTTTGAAACACACACAGCCGCTCCGCCGCTGATGCTTTCAGTGTGAAACTGTGGTAAGCAGCGCTGCCGGCCAGGGTCCAGTCAGCTAGACGTTTGTAGCTTGTAGAGTAGCGTACTGTCTGTGATCACCCAGCGCTCTGAATACGCGTTTGGGTTTGCTGACACTCCTTTGCCTTTCCCTGTGGTCACATGATCCCTCCTCTCAGCATATTATTAACCAGGAAGTAGCTAGTGGACTTGCTAGCGCAATGTGCTTCCAGCACACGATTCCTGCCTGTATTAGATCGTGAACAGAGTTGATTTGTTTGGTTTAGCGATGAACCGCTCTTGTGAAAACAAATGAAGGCTGAGTTTCCTCTCTTCATTTCAGCAGTTGGATTAAAGTGTTACAAAGACGAATGCACAGTAAGCAGGAGCGTTTCAGTTTCGATTTTACGACAGTGAATTAACAACAAACTCCATGAGGTGCTTAAAGCAAGCCAAAACTGGAGAGTGGATTTAAATTTAAGTAGTTTTTATGATGAAAGCAATTTATATTGTCTTGCTCAGACTAGCCGTTAGCTCATCAATCAGCTCAGAAAAAAACTTTATTCCAAATCAAGGTTTTTCAATGAGCTATCAGCAAAAATTAGGATACTATTTCCTCATAATATTTCTACTGAATTCCACTTAAACTGTTCAAAGCAGTTGAGTCGATCAACGAGGGCTTATTTATCAACCCAAACCATGTTTATTATTCACAACCCTTGATGTAGCAGCTGAAACTTCACTCCCAGAAGCTAGCTGGAATTCTGCTTTTGAAGATCTGACTTTGAAACATCAGGCAAAAAAATAAAAAATAAAACTTTACTTTCATCTTTTGAGATGACACCAGTAGTAACCTGGATGATTTGAAAGGTCCAAATTTCACTTGCTTGCATGTTTCAGGTCAGTGAGATCATCGAGCGGTGCCGGGCACTCGCTCCAAATGATTACCACATGGACTCCTGCCCTGCTACTCCCTTCAGTGTGATGAGGTGGAATATATTGTCTGTGAGGCTGATGAAAAATAACCAGTGTGTGTTTGCCCCCTCCAACCCATCCCCCACTCGGAGGAGCAACGTTGCTTTAATGCTGTGGTATGGTGAGAAATCTGACCTTGCCCCGGGCCGTGGCATGTTTCTGGTTAGGCTCTGGTGCGTGGGACCAGGCGAGGGGACACATGAAAGGATCTCTCTGTCAGTCTGCAGAGATGTTCAGCCTAAGTCTAATGAAGACCAGAGCACACGGATGGACCTGAGAACATGCATGCCACACGTTATACGAGCACGAGAGCTAACACTGCTGACAAGCACAGCATTCCTTTCCTGCTCTCTAAAGGCTGGCGAAGGGCAGAGCGCGACAAGCGTGTCAGTGGGGTGATTAAAAAGCTGTTTCACCAAGACGGTGCAATAAAACTGCAAACTCCTCCAAACGCTCACAGACTTGTCTCCTCTGGTTTTTGCTCTACCAATCTTTTCATTTGGTGCTCATGGTGGGGCCATGAGCTGGTATCACATTTGTTTGTTTTTCACATTAAAAAAACAATTAATAAAATCCATCACAACACAACATAATAACACTATGTAACAATTACAATGCTCCAGTATCCTAACCCTAATCCTAGCCCCAAAATGGAAATAAATCAGTCAGTTTTACAGATATTTAGCTAAAATTTCACGACAGTCCTTTGGAATTTATACCCTGAATGCTAACATGTGTAGCAAAATCCCACGATTTTAAACGCCCTTCAAAATAAATATACATTATTGATTATTACACTTGATTTAAATGAACAAACAACAGCATGAGCTTGTCCTAAAGTTCAGGAGAACCTTTTTTAATGACCTATTAATTCTAATCCGAGGCACTGATGCAGGAAAACATCTAAAACAGCAGTTTCCAGGAGAAGGTTGTCTTAGATTATGACTCGGTTTGAAGCGAAACAAGTGTGTTTTTTTTTTTTTTTGCAGTTTGGTTCAGAGAAGTCCAACGTGTTTGTGTTTACAGAGAAAGCGTCACCTTATCTAGAACCCTCTTTCCAAACCAAACATCCCTCTCCAGAAGTGAGGAGATCAGGCGAGAGCGTTCCATCCATCTGACTAATAGCTGTTTTTAATCCCCTCTGATTACCGCTAATCCTCTTTATGCTCCTTCCTGAGAATAAACACATGTTGACCCGAATGACCCGCTCCTAATTAATGAAGTTAGGAAGTTTGCTGCTGGAATCTTTCAAACGCACCCAACACCAGACTTACAGCAGCTCAACGCTTAATTTTTAAGTTTAAAGGAGATAAAAAAAAAAACTAAATAAAAAACAGAACAGCTGGCATGTTTAAATTGGCCTCGTGAGCTGGTGACAGCTTTCAAGAACACAAGTCATCCCTTCGAACTCGACCAGCAGTGAAGGGAAACTTGTGTTCTTTGTGTGCGGGGGTCGGTAGCTGAGGCCTTCGAGGGAAGGCAGAGTTGAAAGGTCAGCTGCACCCAGGAGGACGGACGGCAGCGTGAGGCCAGGACGCGGGCTCGGGGACAAGGAAGAAGGTCAGGGGTTGAGTTCAGACGGAATCCACACAGAGGATGTTGAAAAAAGCGATCGTCACGGGAGAACAGAGCCTCCTCGAGGCAAACGCACCTCCCTGAGGATGAGCTTTAATGCAAAAGTGGGACTAAAACAGTGCATTTTAAATCCAGTTTGTCACAGTAAAAAATGAAAATCATCACAGCAAAAACTACGCCTCATCACCTCAATTTTCGCTCAAAACAAGCGTGAGTGACAGAAAAGAGAGCAGTGAAACAACGTGTTAGAGGAACATAAAATTCACACTTTATTCAGCAGGCTTTATTTTTTTAATAACAAACAAACATCTGGTTCTTCAGATCCAACACAAGTATGCTCCGTCTCCTTCTTGATGGCTCCAGACAAGAAAAAAAAAAGAAAAGTAAAAGGCATCTGTCTTTAGGGCTTTGTCTTCACATGGAGGAGCAGCAAAGAGAACATGTGCTTCATACCTCGCATGATAAATGTGTGTGTGTGTGTGTGTGTGTGTGTGTTTCTCCCGAAGATGGCATCAAAGTTTCATTAGGGCTCTGAATCAAAGCGGGATGCATTTCAATGTTTCTGTTAAATCATAAATTAGAAATGTGCTGTGAAGGGAGCATGAAATTGATTACACTGTAAAAGAACAGCTTATATCAGCAATCACTGGGTACAAAGGCTGAAGCTGCTCCCAAAATAAATCAATGCCAGGATAAACAGGTTTTTTTATTTTATTTTCTAAAGAGATCTAAATATATTTAAAATAGAAAAAATAGCAAGCACATGGCTCATAAACCACAGTGTTTACATAATAAAGGCCTCTCATCTGTGTGCGTGTGTGTGTGTGTGTGTGTGTGTGTGTGTGTGTGTGTGTGTGTGTGTGTGTGTGTGCTCCAAGGCTAAGAGCTCATTTCCACCCTGATGATCACAGGCACCATTGATTGTAGTGCTGACTAGAATGTTAGTTCAGCCTGTGGCACACGGAGGAATCTGGACACATTCAGGGTTTGAACTTTGTTTAGAGCCCGTATGAAGCCGATGTCGCAGGCAGCTGGCTCACATTAGGAAAATAAAATGCCAAATAGCGTAACCCGCCTGGTTAGTCAGCCGCTGGTGACCTGCTGGTTCTGGACACTTCGGTTCATGTTGTAAAAATGTAATCATTCTAAATATACACTCAGATGTAAATCTGGTTCAGATGTACACGTCGTTTTCACAAAGTACTTGTTTTTGGAGCATTTTGTGCGCCTCGTGTTGCAATGACCTTGTTTGCATTCAGATTTTTCAAATCTAGTAAACATTTTATTTGTGGCTCCCAGTGATCAGAAACCAGTCCTTTCTGGGGTCGTGTTGCATACCAGAATATTGTTTCATAAGCATATTGCAATGGGGGAAAATAAGTAGCCCTTGATAAGATGAAGTTCCAGGTAAACACAAACATGAAACATAAATGAAAACAGTTGTATGCAAGAAAAATGATTTTCTGCTAAATTACAAAAGTTCAGCTTCCACCCAATCCTCATTTCACAAGAAAAGTCCTTTTCTTCTGTTGCCAGTCCTGTTTTCGGATTTTTTTTCTAACACCTACTGTTTAAGAGGAGGTTTTACGGTAGCGGCCACTTAATACACATATTACGGTAGTTTGTCTCTGGAGTCAGAGAAGATTGCTGTTTTGCTGTTAGCTTGTTACATTTCTGAACAACTCATTAAAGGAAATAAAATGCCACAATTAACTCAATATTCACTTCACACATCCATTTCACTGTAATATTGAAATGTTGGGCATTAAAAAAGTATCTTAAGATATTTTTAGGGCCGACTGTTTGCTTCTTAATCACTGTTAGCATTGTTAGCTAAGCGTTAGCCTCTAGAGTAAAACAAAATGACTTCTGGATCGCACTCGTTTACTGGCTTTGGTTCTTTAAACAACTCTGTAGCCTTTTGCCTGCTGTTGGCAAATTACAAATACTGGTGCTGCAGTGTTAGCTCGGCGTCTCGAACCCCTTGCCAACTCATCGATTGTAAACAAAGACTATGTCCCTCTTTGACCATTTTGAAAGGAGAAAACCTGGCAACCCCCCTAGGCAGCTGAGAAGGAAATCTGTTTCGGTGTAACCTTCCGACCAACATGATTAAGACATTAGGTTGTTTTGTGAATATTTCACTGTAAATTCTTACATATTGTCCCTTTAAGAACATCGATTGCTATAATAGATAATCCTCACAGATATTCCTACTGTGTGTGGTTAAGAGCGCATAAATCAGTGCTTTCAAACGTGTTGGATCGTCTTGGTGTGATTATTGGGGTCAAACATGCAAACTGTTGATGTAAAGTGACAGAAGTACAGTTTAAGCTCCTCCTCGGCCAAGTTGGCTTACTCAAAAGTCACACGTGATTTCATGGGGTTTCCCATCTGAGCAGGGAATGTTCATATGTGAAATTGGTTCATGTGTAGTTTTTACTGTGTTGCTGCACACCACACACACTTTAGGACCAAAACTGGTATATCTGTGACATTTTATCCCCACATGTGTGATCTCTCATTTTTTCTAAATGATTTGATCATTTAATATTCTGGTCGTTCGAACTGGACTTAACATGCAGGTTTTCTTAATGTCGGAACAAACTTTAAAAAACAAGATCACTCAAATTTCACCCATTAAAACCACTGTCGGGCAGTGTTTGTCAGGATCCTTCTCCCCCTGACTGTTGTCCTGTCTTCCATCGTTAGGCGTTTATTGGACTCACCTGGGCCTTGTTATCCTACCCACCTGATTCCTGATTACCCTCTTGTATTTAAACCTTCTGTTTGTTTCAGATCCTCATCGTCTTCCTGCTGTATCGTCCTACCTGCCATTATTCATATTAAACAGTTCTTTATCCTGCCAGTCTGCTTCCTGTTTCTTTTCACCTGCATTTAGGCCCCGTTGCAGTTGCAAACACCACCAAACTTGTCAGTGTTAATTTTGGCAAGACATTAAAACTTAGTTTTAGTCTTTAAAAATTATTTTAATTTTACTTCTGACCTCTCCTGCCCCGCTTGCTGCTAACACTGTAACACTTTTAAAACCAGGAGAAACCCCGGATGTGTACTCACCAAACAAATACCTTTCAGATGGTCGTATTTAATGCTTTTTCTTCCAGCCGTGGACATTTTCTCTCTTTAGTCACAACTACCGGCATAAATATCAATATGACGTCTGGTTACTGCTAGCTTTTTCCAACAGCGGCCGGCTCCAGACTCTGACTCCAGCCTAGCCGGTTCCATTTGCTGATTGGTTCTTTTTTTCTGGTCTCCCATCGTTTCTGTTTTCTTATTAGATTTTTGTTTGTCAATTTTCTTTCTCGTTTCTCATTTGTTTGTTTTGGTTCGCAAAAATGAATTTGTCACAAAAAAAATAAAAAAAATAAAAAATGAAAATATTTCGTCACTGCTGACAGAACATAATCTGTTCTGATGGTCTAAAGACAGACTGGTCTCAAAGACTTAAATGTGAAAATACGCGCTTGAAAAATGATGATTTTATAAAATTATTAATGATGCATAGAAAATTATTAATGATGCATGGAACGGCACTGTTGGCGTTCTATAAACTCTACCTTTGCGCACTCAAATGACCACAACGAAATGCTTTTGGCAGAGTTCAGCGTCCTGAATAATTACCAGAAATGCCTGTTAGCAAACATTTGATGCAGGAGGGGTGAGCAGCATTCAACCTGTGCAGGATGCATCAGAAAAACAAAGCAGAGCTGCAACATCCTGATCATAAATCCAAACGCCCGTTTGCAACACAAACACTTCCGCTTGTTTGGAGGTGTTGAGTAGAGCGGAGATTTAGGTGACCACAGGGAACGGTGTGATTCAGTGTCAGGACAGGCCGAGCTGTGCCCATGCAGCCTGTAACATGTTTATGACACTCAGGAGGTGCAGGAGAAACAGATGGTTTACATGTTAGGAGCAGAGTTTAACGGGATGATCTCTTTTTCCACGCTTTGGTGCTAAGTGCTTTCTAACAACGTCCGCCTTTGGGATAAACGACACTATCAGCGATTTATCTGATGCATTCTGGGACAATCTGGATTGTCTTGATGTGAAAAAAAAACCTAATGCTAACATCTGATGCCAAAAGCAACACATTTAGTGGTTTTAATTGCTTCGTGTCTTTCAGGAACCTGACACATTTGGCAAAACACCCAGAAAAACAGAACAACTAAAAGATCATTGACCTGCAGTTAAAATGTGAACACGATGTCTCAACAGTTCCTTCTATAGTCTCATAAAAATATCACTGCTCATCTGATTTGTACGCCATGTGCAATGATATCCCTGAACTTTCTGGGATCATCTATTCTCATCTTCAAAATCCTTTTATGCAAAAGTTTCAGAGACAATGAAATATCCTGCAAATCTGATTGAAAACAGCCGCCGTTATGCCCAGAACTCAGCAATCTCTCAGACTTATGTCATTCTGCTTTTTAAAACAGTTTGAAACTTCACAGTAATTTGATTAAAATGGATTGATGGCCTTGTGAGTTACTGTCAGTGCGCCAGTGGGAAAAAGAGTGTTTCTGATTTCTCTGGAGGAGATTCCTTCACCTCCCCAGCACTTCTTTTCATACGAGGGCAGCGGCTTTCATCCGCTCCTTTGAGCTACGGCTCCTAATGCGTTGCAGATTCCTCTCGGCTCTGAAAAATCTTTCACCGTCATCTTTTTTAGTGGGTGTCTGCACTGCATTTCAATTAATCTTGTGTGAAACCAAGCTCATTTCTCTGCCATTTCTCAACACAACACCCACAATTAGTAAATGAAATAGACTTTTTAGCCCTTGGATCGAAAAAAAAATGTTTCATTTCTGAACTCGCTGCATTACAAATGATACAATTAAGAAGAAAATTAAACATATTTGTGTTTAACTGTGCTTATTTTGCACAGCTTGATTAGAGAAATCAGTGGCCAAATCAAAACATGCACAACAGAAAAGGATCCTCTCAACTTGCTGAAAGTTGCATAACATCAACACAATTGTCCCATGTGTGAAAAGTCAACAATGACATAAAGACTTGAGTCACTTTAAACAAAAAAACACAAATTCAGTTCATCTCTGATCTTTTGCACAGAGAAAAATTATATTATTGTGCTATTAAAGACCTTAAATTCAAATTAGCCTTTTTTTCTTAAACAAACTATAGTAGCTAACCTCTTCTGGTTTCATATTTCATTCAGATCTGACAGCAAAAAAGCTGCTGATCTTCTCATCTACATTTGAAGGCAGTTGAAGACATTTCTGAACACAAATGGGGAGTAAAACCTCCGTTTCTGCCACTTTTGAAGGGAACAAACTACAATTCACTCTCACAGTGTTGAGTTTCACAACCTAAAGAACATCTTTAAACAGCAGCAACCTCCATCAGATGTTTCCTGCCTTCACTCTTGAGACTTTCACAACAACCAGGAGGAATTTTGGACTGTTGTTTCCAATAAATGTGATTGAACTCATCTGTTTTTCTGGGATGTTTTGATGGATATCTTCAGTTCAAAGGTCCCGTATCATGCTCTTTTACACCTTTCAGAGCAAAGATAGGTCCAATATATGATAACATATTACTGTTGGCACTTTGAGATGTAATGTTTAAAGAAACATAAGCTATTTTCATGAGCCATTCCTTCAACCAGGAAGTAAGATGCTGGGATTTGATGAAACCACTTCTCTACCCGTGTGAATTCCACAATAGTACACAGCTGCAGACCCAGAGACCACAGATTCACGTCGACATGCTTCACTCCTCCCCCTTCAGAAAATTCTCATGAAGAAATAACAATATAACATGGTCAAAAACTCAAAAACAAGGATTGTACATCATATAGGACCTTTAAGTCATCCCTCCCTTAGACATGGGAGGGTTTTTTATTCTTCTTGGAATAAAAAAAATCATTTAAGTCGATGACTACAGTTTTGGGGGTTAGCTGTTATCTATATTTTATTCACGCTGGTCTGAGTAACACATGTTGCTCCCCTGTACCCTTAACATGTCATAGAATATCAATTTAATTTATTTAATTTCATATTCTTTGCCACAGAGCTTCACTTTTGTCTCTACACTGCAAAAATGAAAAAATCTAAAGTTATTTTTATTTGTTAGTTGTAAGAATTCTAGTCAAGAAACCTTTGCTTATCCCACTGGCAGATTTTTCCAAGAAAACTTGGATCAGACTTAAGAATATTTACCTTATTTCAAGAAGTGTTGTTTTGCAGATAAGACATTTTATTTCTTTTTAGACTAAAAATAAGAAAAATTGTCTAAAAACAAGAATTTACTTTTCTGAACATCAATTTTGTTTCCTGAATCTGTTTATTTATTGATTTATTTTATGTTTTTTATTCAGACAATCTGGATTTAAATATGTACAAATGTTGTCTATCATTTTGAAAAAAAGCCTTCCTATAAGAAAAGTTGGAAACAATTTTTGTCGAGTTTGCTCCTTAGTCTGACCCGGCATGACTCAGCAGCTGTTTCTAGTCTGAGTTAACCCTCAATAAACTCATATGACTGAATGACATCTATAAAATATATCAAACATCCCCAGAGATGAAAGTTAATCCTAAATAGAGGCTCGTTTTTTCTTTCTCATCTGGAGCTTTTCCAACAAAACCAGTTCCAGGGCGAATACTTGCTAGGGACCAATTTCTTTACTTTCCTGGGCCAGAGCGGTGATCATCCATCAAGGTTGTTTATGAAGTTAATTAAACTATCCATCAGGTGATTCACTTTTCTTTTTAATATTTGAAAGAAATTAAACTTTTCCATCAATGCAGCCACTGAGGATGCACATATCTCACCCATGGCGTCGTGAAATTGATTGTTGCGTTTCACATTTTACAAGTCAAACAGAAATATGTGAGGATTTCTGCAGATGTTTAGCTGTTACCTTTGGAGTTTCTCCCCTTTTTTGGAGAGAGAACTTGATGTTTTTGGTGTAAACCCTGCAGGACATTCCAAGAATTTCTGATTTTATGAAATCATGAAGTACTGAACAACTCAGAAATCCTCTAAAAAGCATCTATTAGATTTGAACTGTTTTTCTTTATAGTTACATAAACTGAGCTAGACAGAACAGTTTGCATGTTTTGAGGAATCCAAATAGTTCATAAATGTCTTCAGCTCTCAGGAAAGCTGAACAAAGAAGCGGGCCTCCCAAAACATCCAACTTTTCCTTTAATCAGTGGGTTTAATACAATATTCATCTGGTCAGCCCTCCCTTCTCTGCATGCATGTAATCCCTCTACAGATTTTTCATGTTAAGAAGACTGAATCAACAGTTTGCTGCAGGACATGACACTCCGATCCTTGATTAACCCAATTAGTATGACCAGCTCAAGAGCAGGAAGCCACAGTGCATTAAGATAATACAAAAAGCAAACATTTTATTAACCGACGACTGCATCGTTCGTTGTAAAACCCCCTCTAGCAGTCCTCGAGGCCTCAGATGTGCAGACTGGTGCTTCCCGCCAACAATAGCACTCCAGCTGATGTGTCTGGTTCTTATTACTGGGAGATAGATTTGTGTCAAGCACAGCCCCTCTGCAGGCTGAACCACTTGTTGAAAAAGATCGTGCGACTATTGTGCAATCGGCGGCTGACAGAGACGTCAAGGCGTAATAAATGGCACACCTTCGATCAACTGATCTTCTGCCAGCGTGAGTCATCTGTCTCTCATGGCAGAGATCTGATAGCAGGCCTTTGAACAGGAGTTCAGATATGCTGTTTTTTGTTCTTGTAACTTATTTTTCTCAAAAAGTTTTTTTTAAATTGTGTGATTATCAGATTCCATCAATTCTTAGATGAAAAAAAGACCCAGTCAGCCTCTGGTATCACATTCACGGGGAAAGCGTGCTTTTATATAAAAAATTAAGAAAAAACACTGAGTTGAGTGAAATTTTCATACCGAGTGTAAATGTTTCGCAAGACAGGAAGGAAGGATAATATTTCTTTATTGAGATTTCTTTTCAATATTCTGATCCCTTTTCAACAAGCTAAAAGTTTCTTCCAAGTGTAGCATCACTGAATAAATACCCAGCAACTTTCCCCTCTCCTGGAGGCCTGCCAGTTGTTGAGAGGGCTGTTTTTAATTGACTGACTGTCCACATGGTTGGAATATTCACAGGCAGTGCCAGAGGCAGACTTCTTCTCATCAGAAGCTGCTGTTGGATTGAACATCTCAGATCTGAGGCCTGTAATTGAATAAATGGCGTTTTGATTGATGTTTAGAGGAAGTCCTTTCCTATTTAAATATTCATGGGTCTGTAGCCTGCAGGGATAAGACAGGAATCCAAAGCAAACCTGTGCATAGCAACGCAGCGTGCACGTTTCTTTTTGTCTGCTTCTCATTACAGTAAGTACACTTTCACAGCGACCATCCCATCTGCATTCTTCGCTCCAGATCATTTAGCCTCTAAAGACAAGCTGAAAAATGTGCAATAAATAGACATTTCCTATCATTACACTGTTGTGATGCGTAAATGTCACTAATTTATTCATTAAGTGGCTGGAAGGCCAACACAAGTGTGTTCAACTCACACTAACATGATAAAACTTCATGACTCCATGTATTCTAAAAGACAGTTTTAATATTAGGAAAATAAAATTCTCCATCAATGTGGTGCAAAAAATGAATAATTTTTTTTGGAAATTCTTATTATTGAAGTGATTTTAGGGGGAGAATTTTGAACTTTGTTCGTGTGTAAAAATATTTACTATCTTCTTAGTTTTCCAAACTTTCTGCTTGTTGCCTAAAAGAGCTTTAAAGTGGGCATATTATGCCATTTATTTCTTAAGTTATAATACAAGTGTTTTCGATACAAAATGTGAAGTTCTTTGCTCTAATTCCCTCCCACATAAAGCAATTTCAGCAGTTTTACTTGACGTTTTCAGTACCTTCCAGAATGAGTAATTTCAGGACTCTGCCACTTTAATAAAGCATGCTAGAACTTGCCACGCCCACCTACTCCAGCTCAAGCTGAGAAGCTCACATATCCGGGACGGGCTCAGAGTAGAGCTGCTGCTCCTTCAGCAGCAACTCTCTTTTGGACATGAGAGGTGGTTCTTTTATACTGAAAACTTCTCGTTTGTGACATCACAAACAGGGAGTTTTTTTTTAAACATGTTGTTTTAAGCATGTAGATTCTAAAACCAAAACTGACAAAAACACTGTTGGATGGGAGTTTTTCCACATCCGAAGTGTTTATGGAGGCAGTAGACACCCACATGGCAGCACAAAAGGATGCAAATGATGAGTTTTGCATAAAATGTCCCCTTCAACATCCACTACTTCATAGCGATTCATGCTAATTTTATGAAGCTCTACATCTCCATCGGGTCATTTTTGAAGAGACTAAAAGAAATTTCTATCAAATGTAACTGTATGATTCACCTGGAGTGCCATATTATGCCAACAATAGTGATTTCTCAACTTGTAATTGATCATAAAATCAGTTTTTCCAAACATAAGGTCCAATTTGCTCTCAAAAAACAGGTGAGATGGTAATAATTTCTAACCTTTAGACAGAAATATAAATCATTACTGAGAAAAAAATCTCTTTAACAGCACTTTGAATGCTAAATGTAAACTGCTTAACAGAAGTAACGGATGAATTAATGAAATCATCAAACAGAAAATCAAAGGTCCGTAAAGATGGATTGCTGGCACATGCCTTATCTTTTCATTCCAAGGAGTTGAAGTAAAAACAAGCAGTGGTAAAATTCCAGACTTCATCCTGGCCTTTTAAAAAGCAACCATCTTGAAGATGTGAATCATTAGAGGTGTCGAAAGCTGCCAATAAACCATAAAAGCTTTTCCAGCAAAACTCCGCCTGACCGGAGTGAGAAAGATGCCTCATTAGCGTCATAAAATCCCAGCACATTGTCAGGTGTGAAATCTTGGCTTCTCTGAGTATTTTAATTGTTCGTATGACCCGGGTCTCGCTAGATTGTCAGTGATGTAAAAAATCCACCACAGCCTTGGAAGATGCTGGAATAAAAGAAAAAGAGCTGCTGGATGGAAACCCAGCAGCTGCTTTTAGGCCAACAAACGCAGATGCAATCTGAGTTGGAGTGCGAGGAGCCGTCTTTGGACAAACAAAAGGCTCATAAATTGTCTGTAGAAGCGTTTTCTGCGTGGCGTATCACCTTTCTTTCCACAAGCATGTTTTCGATTCAGGATTTAATCAAACGAATGTGAGAGTTTGCTTGAAAAGTACCAAGAGGAAACCGAAAAACAAGGCCAAAAGTCGAACAGCTCGCTGTTAAATACACATCTCACATTTCTGTTGCAGTTATGCATCGTTTGGTTATAGATTTTAACTTATTTGATCGTTGGGTACAATCTCATGTTCAGGCCGAAGCGCCGAACCATCGAACTTGTTGTAATTAAAGTCAAGTTTTGGCCTGAAAACTAGTTCAGATGTGACATTTTTTTTATTTGGATGACAAGTTCAGTGAAACATGTCAGTAGATTTTCAGCAGCAGCTCTGAAGTGGGAGACACAGCTGTATATGGAGCATAAAATTTAGTATTTGAGAAAATAAACATTTGCCAAGCCCACTCTCGGGTGAAGGGTTTCTGCTCACGTGGGTCGGGCAAAACGAGTCGATATAATTAAACTGATAGGTATTCAGACCAGGTCTGGGAAGAGAAGTGAAGATTTCATTAATCAGTCCTGCTGACTTCAGGGGAGATAAATGCAGACATCACAAAGACTAAATAAAAGTAGGTTGGACCATTTAATTAATATTTTCTTTTTCTTGGATTCTTTTTTCACATTTTGGCATTTTGAAGTATTTTTGTTAACCAGTTAAATACTATTTTACCTGTAGACACAGGTTCTTGAACAACCTCTGTTTGGAGAAATAGCTATACGTTCCTTAAGAACTGATATGCTAATGGGAAGTTTGAAAGCAGCCAAACTGGATAACTGTAGCCTTGGAAGAGCTTCATTCTCCAAAATGTCACGGCAAATAAACAAATTAAAGAATAATAATAATAAAAAAACTAAAACTCTGTTAGTTTATCATATTTCAAACTTTTGGCCCATTTTCATTGAGAACCTTCCAGGTTATTTTACCGGACTTTCATGGTATGGAATGGGCATGTCTCCATCTCACCTGGGTGGCCCTGAAAGGAACAGTTTATGGGGTTATTTCAAAGACCAACCAAATACCTGAACTCGGAAATGATTCAGAAGAGTTGCTGGGCGAGACTTTTGGTTAACCTTTGCTGATTGGTTGAAACTTAATCGGAAATTTTATAGGCAGACATCGCCAGCCAACCACTACTTGTAAAGTTGCTGGTAAGAAATTAAGAAAATATGATGCAGTTTTAAATGATCGTTTTTAAACATGCAAAACCAAAAAATATGGCTGACATCCCCCGTCAACGCCATTATTTACACCACTTTGCGATACTCATTGGTCATTGAACGCTGCTTTTTACGTCACACAGATGCTTCCCTCATCACCTCAGTGGTTTAGATTATGTTGTACTTTGACAGATTAAAACTTCTTTGATGTTATAAATGTCCATTGATGCCTTTTGGTGCTGATCAGTGACATCTACTGAAACAGTTGCGAGTTGCTGACGTCTTAAAAAAGCCTGAAAGGGCTGATTTTGTACGGAGACGCAATGGCTCAGAGGACCGAGTCATCATATTAACCATCACCTTCCACCCTCCCAGTAACTTTACAGAACTTCACTAGTGGAAAAGTAATGTTTGACTTCTAAATCTTGTTTATTTTAAGAAATCAGACACGTCAAAGCTCATTTAAACACATTTGGTTTATAATTTATTGGATTTATTACAAATCATGGTCCCAAAAACCTCAAAATCAAAGTTTGTCAGAAGTAGCTTACCATTTGACGGCAATGCATGTTCTTAGTTTCCAATTTCAACCAAACAGTTCACTTCTCAAACTCTTTAGGAGAAGCTTTGGTGTATTTAAGTAATCAGGGAAAAGTTAGTTTAAAAGGAAAGTAAAGTCTGAGAGAAACTCAGGCATGCAGCAACAGTTTTCTCCAAGAACGGACAAACTCTGATCTTTTGGGTGAAATTGGGTTTCATCATCTAAAGAACATTACCAGAGTCCGCCCCATTCTCTCTCGGGCCAATACGGAGATGCTGATGCATGTTTTTATCACCAGTAGGATAGACTACTGCAATGCCCTGCTTTCTGGTCTTCCTAAAAAGAGCATCTCAGGCTTACAACTTCAACAAAATTCGGCAGCACGTGTCCTGATGAAGGCCAGGAGGCGGGAGCACATTACACCGGTTTTAGAATCATTGCATTGGCTCCCCGTATGTTTCAGGATCCATTTTAAGGTTCTTCTAATGGTTTTTAAGTGTCTTAACGGTCTTGGACCTTCTCATCTCTCAGAACTGTTTTTACCATACGAACCCTCACAGCCTCTGCGCTCCTCTGGCAGGCGTCTCCTGGTCATCCCTTAAGTCAGGACACACACTCACGGTGAGGCGTCCTTCCAGTATTACGGTCCTCGCCTTTGGAACGAGCTGCCGGACGACCTCAGGGCCGCAGAGAACGTTTTCAAGACCCACCTATTTAGGTTAGCTTTTATCCGATTATTTACCATAGTTTTACTTCTCGTTTTACATGGTTATATTTTATTACTTGCTTTGCATGTTTTATATGATTATATTTTAGCACAGTTTTATTATTTAATATTATTATTTTACTGTCTATATGATTTTGTTGATTACTTATTTTCTTACTTTTGTCATTTATATTAGCTCTTTTATTTTCATATTTTTACTCATTTTAATCCAGTGTTTCCTCTGTAGGGGCCCTCTGCCCCGGGGGCGGTGGTCGACTGTAGCTTCCTGGGCGCTCTATAGGTGGGGGTCTATGCTCCCCCTCCTATGAGCGCCCTGACTTAGTGTGGAAGACCTGATGCTGCCGGGGCAGACGGCTCCTCTGATGGCGTTTCCTTGCCTTACCTTACTTGGCTCATCTGAACTCAGCCGAATATATATTTTTACTGATTCGTGTGTGTGTGTGTTTATGTTTATGTATTTAACAGACACTTTTGTCCAAAGCGACTTACAAGTGTGTGTGTGTGTGTGTGTGTGTGTGTGTGTGTGTGTGTGTGTGTGTGTGTGTGTTTGCATTTGTCTGTTAATGTTTTGAAACTGTTATGGGAATTTGGGGTCATTTTGTAAAACACTTTATTTGAAAAGCACTTTATAAATAAAATCGGATTGATTGACTGACTGACTGACTGACTGACTGACTGATTGATTGATTGATTGGTTGATTGATTGATTGATTGATTGATTGATTGATTGATTGATTGATTGATTGATTGATTGATTGATACATACGCTCAGAGTTGTGAGAAATATAAATAATAGATGTCATTTTAGTCATATTCTTGGCTGGTGCATTCATCCTTAATTATGTCAATCAACAAATAATGGTAAATGTCCTGTTTTGTAGCACTTTCTTAAGCCCTTTTCAGACAGACATTCTGGAACATTTGTGGACAATTCAATCCGGTTTTTAACTGGAACTGTGTTTTCAGACACACCACTTTTGTACCGGAACTTGTCCTTTCGGCTGCGTTCACACAGCAGGGAAAAGTTCCAGAAGTCTGACGGCGGCGGGGGGTGGTGGGGGGAGAGAGAATCGGACTCATGTTAAGAAGAAGAAAAAGAAGAAAATATCATTTCTATAGCACCTCTCAAGATAAAAAATCACGAGGCGCTTAAGCATAATTCTGCGCACATGAAGATGCATAGGAGACCTGGATGATGAAGCTCAATGGTTAAAGGAATCACTGAAGCGGTGTGAAGCGGTGTGAAGCGCTCCGTCGCGCGTCTAGGCGGTACCGTAGGAGGCGAGCTGCCGTGGTTCGCCGCATGCTACAGCAGCGGGCTATATAGGTGCGCACAGCGTCCCCCGGTCCCCTCCTCCTCCCCCTCCCTCTTGTCCGGAACTTTACCTCACCAGTCTGAAGCAGCCACCCTGTCCGTAACAAGTCCGGACCTGTTACTAGGGGCTTTGTCCGGATAAATTCCGGAGCACGTTATCCGGATGTTTGTATTCAGACAGAAAGGTCTTACGGACAGATTCCGGAAAATTTCCGTTTTTCATGGCCTGTCTGAAGGGGGCTTTAGGGTTGTACAACCTCCCAATGCGCTTCACAAAAGAATCAGTCATTCAGAAATTCACACGCTGGTGGGGATGAGCTACGACGGAGGCACAGCTGCCCTGGGGCGCACTGACAGAGGCGAGGCCTGCCAAACACTGGCACTACCAGTCCCTCCGACCACCACCAGCAGGCAAGGAGGGTTAAGTGTCTTGCCCAAGGACACAACAGCAGCATTTTCTGGTCGGAGCCGGGATCGAACCTGCAACCTTCTGATTACTTGACACGCTCTACCTCCTGAGGTACTGCTGTCCCAATAAACTAACTAACTAACTAACTAACTAACTAACTAACTAACTAACTAACTAACTAACTAACTAACAAGTGGAATTCTCACCTTCTTTTTAACATTTTCTACAACATATGAATAAAATACACTTAGAAAGGCGGCGATACAGATGATAATTAGCATTTTTGCAAAATGATGATGATTTTCAGCAGAAACAAATCAGAAATTAAGATAAATATATTAAGATACGCTAAAAGAGAATCAAAAATAAAAATTGTCATGACCAAGCACATATTTGTTAATCTCTCTCCAACGACCACACTTACACCACTCTTTACATCCCTGCTGAATGTCCCGATTTATTACGTCTTCAAATTTCACAATCCAGCTTTACAAATTGGTCCCCTCAAAAATTCACCAACATGGCCGAGGAGCTCAGCATCCGTCGAAAATGCATTCCCGATGTTGCAACACGAGAGTGTGGGCACGGTCATGTCGCTGTGGATTAAAGGAGATGCCACATTTTATAACCTGCAATACTGTTACTAATTTGGGGACACTTGATACGGCAAATTTTCTCAGAGGGAGACGAACGCTCAAAGCTGCAGTGCTGTTCCCTTTCTGCTCGTTCGCCGGGCTCAAGGTGACAGAAGCACGGGGCCCATGGGGTAAATGGGACAAACGTTCCTTCTAACAAGAAGAACAAAAGCACAATGAGACGGAACAGGCCGCTGTGGCAAAAACACTCATACATGAACTGGCATGCCTTCTGTCTGCATGTCGTGAGAAATAATCACTTCCTTCTGGACGTATTTTTGAGGGTAAAGGCTCTGTGCCTTGACAACACTCCCAACCGAGCCTGGAAATGACACTGAAGGACGACAGCATAAGACTACATGATCGTAGTCGGCCCCCACACGTTCTTTAGAGTTAGGGTCTCCTTTGACATTAGGGGGAAAGTTCTTTCTGATTTGAATGAACGGAGTCACGATCGAGGCCAGAAAGTTTCCGAATCGCGCAGCTTTGCAATCAGTTCTCCACACACTTCTTAGCAGGTGTTTGTGTGAAAGATCAAAGGTGGAATTAGAATTGTTTTTTTTAAAAAAAAGCCTTGTTTCACTTTTTACAGTAAATGAAAACAAGCGATACACGAAACACGTCTCTTTTGTTGTTGTCTGTGCTCTTATTGCATCTCTCCTTGTGGTTTATTTGAACCTTGTCTGTTTGTTTGGCTTTAATGCACCTACTTTCTGTTTTTATTGGCCGTGGGAGATGGAAACAGCCACTGAATCCCTCAGAAAGTCTTCATCAGAGGTAAATCTGCATCTGATCAACTTTCTGGAACTTTTAAACTAATTATTTTCTTACCTTATAGCAATGAAAAGATAGAAGTGAAAATCAATCCTATTTATTAGGGTCTTTTTACTAGTAGACAACTCTTTCTTTAAGACTCATTTTAAGGTTAGTCAAGCTGATTCCAAGTAGGACCATTTGAATCATCTAATAAATTCTTGGCAATGATGGTTGTAATCATTAACTAGCTGCTATTCATGCATTAAATGTAACTCCTGTTAAAGGTGTCAGACTTTACTGCACACTGTTCAGCCTATAACAACACATTCTCACACCCAAGGTGTCAAAATATGACACGTGTGACCAAGCGTCAATATATGACGACTCGGGACGCCCCAGCGCGTCAGGATACGACGATCAGGGACAAACAGGTGACGCAGCGTCCCAGAGCGTCGGTATCCGACGCCGGTGGTGAGACGGACATTAGAACTACTTGTGAACTACTTAACCTTCCCCTCACCCCAATCCTAACCTTAAGATCACAGTTTATGGACCTTAAGGTTAGGATTGGAGTGAGGGGAAGGTTAAATAGTCTAATAAGGTCCGTGTGACCGCGCGCGTCAAACAGTGACGCCAGCGGAGCCACGTGACCCACCGTGTCGCTAATCGTCTTATCCTGACGCGCTGCGGCATCCCGATTCGTCATGTATTGACGCTTGGTCACACACGTCATATTTTGATGCCTTGGGTGTGAGAATGTGTTCCCTCTAATGGTAAAGAAAGGATAGACTCTAGTTGCTCTCGCTGAGTTTTCCACCTTCATGTATTCTTTTCAGTCTGTCTTTGGTTTGGTCCTTTTGAATCGAAGTAGAATGATTTTATTCTCATGTGTCTTTTGTCCAGGTTTTTCCTTTTTATCTTGGATCTGATAGAATTTGTCTGGAATTCATCGGGCTTCAGCCGTGTTTAGCTCTGCCTTTATGTCGAATGAATGTTGTCCTTCATTTCCTGTTGTGTAGTACCCTCTTTTTGCTGCTTCCTGCTTCCTGCACCCTTTATGCTGTATTTTGTTGATCTCAGCAGTTGGAACGTAGATCGAGATACAAATGAACTATTTTCACTTAGTATGTCTATATATATATATATATATATATATATATATATATATATGATTTAGTTGGTTGTGCTCAGTGACAGGGCTAACTACACTTAGCAAAGCAAGCAAATAACTATGCTTTTTTCTGGATAACAACTTTTCATGCACGAGTCAGCCATGTTGGATTGAAACATTGATGCCTGTCAGGAATATTAAACTTTCCAAGTCAGCATTAGCTGCAGAAAGGAAACAGACAGGATACAATTGAGTTAGAAAAAGCTAGCCTCTTCTATGTCACAGAGAAACTTTGTATTCGTGGGCTCGTCCCCCTTGATTTGTGACCGCGGAAGACTGTATTGATGTTGGTGCCAGGAGAAAGCAGAGCCATTCTTAGCTCGTAGAAGCTAACCATTAGCATTAGCATCTTCACAACATGTCAGAGCCTGCACAAGCTAAAGTTATTTGTAAGGATAAAACATCAACGTAGCCTTTGTTAAACAAGAAAGAAAAGGCAGCGCAAGAGTCCCATTTCTGTTAGCCAATCAGAGGCAATGCATTTGCATATCATGAACGAGTATGACTCGTAATCCTGCCATTTTACTGCCACCCGATTCCTCCAAAGAACTCCTACCACCTAAAAACGGAGTGCCAGAGCTTGTTTTTTTCCAGAGAGTGGCTCACAAGGCATTCATTCATAATTGAGAACACAGTGAATTTATTGAAAAATAAATAATAAATAAATGAGACTTTTAAAATGTCTTTTTCCTGCTTGAAATTCAAATTCTTGTAAAAAGAACACAGCATTTATTCACACCCGGTTATAGTTGAGAGTAAGCACTCATGACCTTATTAGGCTCTTGCTCCTACAGATATTTAGTACGCAGTTATCAGGCTGGAATTCTTCTTTCAACAATGGAGTGTCATCTTAAGTTCAAATGATTGTGCGTCCAGCTCTGCTTTGTAGGTGAAACACCAGTTTGATGAAAAGCTGGAAAAACAAATGTTTTACATTTTAGTTTGAAGGCAGACTGAATACAGGATGCTAAAAAAAAGTTTAAACTGGGTGGAGAATTCTGCAAATCTCGCTGACAGAGATATGCAGACACCCAAATATATTCAGCAGCTGTGTAAATTACATGTCTCTCACTGTAAAGTGTTACCGCTGGGCAACATAATTCAAGCAGCTCTGCAAACGGAGTTCAAATAAGTCCTAATTGTAACATTACGACTTCAACGTGCCGCTCTTCTGGCTTCAGATCTGCGGAGCGCGTGAACAAGCAGCTTTTGTGGTCATTTGATTGATTTTTCCAACAAGACCCTTTACCTGGCACCTCATCCAGAAGTAATTAGCTTGGTGTTTCATCCACTGCAATGATACACTAACTTTGCACATATAACCTTGTGGCATCTCGGCCCGAGTCCAAAAGCGACTCGTGCCATCCACTCTGGCATCGCTTGAGTTTTAGGAAGCAGAAACAATACGATGGAATGCTGGAAATAAAACCACAGTCAGTTGGTTTTAGATTCGGGGAAGCAGGTTTTCGAAGCATCGAGAGGAAAGGAGAAGAAAAATCACTTGCTGTGCGTACACGACGGTCATATGAGATGTGGACTGTTTACATGTTACCACAGGATTAGTGCAGGATGGATTTATGGCTTGGTGGTGGTTCAAACACTTCCCTATCAGATCCAAAAGGTATATATTTTTATATATAGTTATACATTTGTGTTGTCCAAGCAGCTTTTTCAAGGTGATGGATGCAGTGAGACCACGTGATGTGCGTAGGGTTTGTGTTTTAGGACCGTTGAGGCATTGTTTCAGTCTGAGCTGTCTAACCGCAGCCGGACTTGTGTTTGTTTATCAGAAGCCCATTTGTAATAGATCTGTTCTTCAAAACAAAACAAAACCATCAAAGAATTTATTTTAACCATCATATCCCATTCAGAATGGACTTTACAATTTACATGGAAGTGAGCTCAGCAATATGAAAGAACCAAAGTACCTCGTAAGGAAATCACTGAATTAGCAGCTGTTTGTATCATATGAGGTTTATGAGGATGTGAGCCACTCTAAGTCAAATAAGGATTAGTTTTGATTTGTTTTGCTTCTGGAAGACTTGCTCTGAGAATCGGGAGAAAATCCAGAGACTTGCATCAACCCAGACAAACATAGCTTCATTTGTCTCCGTGAGCTTGTTAAACGTAAAAGAAAATGCCAGAGACGGGAAACACTCAGATATACCATTCCCTAAGGAGCAGTCCTGCTTTTAAGAGACGAATGTGCTTGCATTTTATTTGAATCCTTCTAAATGGCTCTAGCTATCAATATGTTTTATTAAATATGAATAGTCCTCTAACAAACCGTGCCAATGACCTGAAATCCAGTAAAAAATGTTCCTGGAACGCAGCTCGGAAGTGAAATAAGAGTCTAAGTGCTTGTTCTGCGTCTGTGTTATTGTTCAAAGGTGTCATTGCTGCATTTGAACTGGAAAGCAAACCAAAGTAAGGACTATGATTTACAGTAGTTCCTGCAGACGACCTTTAGAGGCCGTTACAAATAGACTTTCAACGTTAGCCAGAGCCGTGCGAGCGGCGCGCGTGCCCGTGTGTGAACCAAAGCAGCCGATGGAATTCAGGTTACGATCTATTTCTGTTCAGATTCACCTTTTGTGTGCGTGCCATCTCTGCACCGGCTCCTGTGCTGACATTTACTAGGCTGATGATGAATGCGAGTAGCTGTTATAATGCAGGGTGCTGAGCAGGGCGTTCTGTCAGTCAGTGCAGGGTCAACGCCTCGGAGCATCCAGACCTGCACCAAGCTGGTGACACGACATCCGGTCCTCGGTGTCCAGTCGCCTTGTAGAACCACAGGACCACTTCCTCTAATTAGTTCCCTCATTTATCAGCTGGACCCTTCAACAGATGCCTCTGATGTACACTGGACAAGAAACCAAAGGTTTCTCCTTTGATGTGGAAACCACACTCTTCACTTCCCATCAGGCACTGCACCCAAACTCCAACAAACGGCGTTTTCTGTAATTGTCTTCTGTGTGAAGGTGTTCCTCTGCGTTACTTCTGATGTGACTGTAATTCAAATCTAAAGGCACGATCTCAAACAGGACAAGGATCAGCAGAACGGCTCGCGTTGCCATATCTCTGGAACTGATTTTCTTCGGGTGTTTGGACCTCGCTGTTCGGCGTGGACGAGGGAAACAGGAGACATTGTTTGGTGGCTGCAGCCGAAAGTCTATCTATCACTCTGCCAACTCTCTCCATCCCTCCTCTGGCTCAGACGAGGGCTCCAACCTTGAGGGCAAGGCAGCGGTGAACATATGTGAGTAATCTGTGTAGAATAAATAACAGGATGATCTTTTGACAATACGTGCAGCCGCTGTGGGCTTTATTATTGGCAGCGAGGAGACAGCTCTCCTGAGACAACTGTGTCTAACCTCTTGCTGTCACTAAGGAGATCCAGTGTTTGCTTGGACCAGCTTTAAAAAACTCACGAGAGGAGTTCTCTAATCGCTTACACGTTGAGATGAGTTGTTATTGAAATTCTGACCTTCTTACTGAAGTTAGAAGCACAACAACCACCGCCCGAGTCGTGTTTTCTGACCCTAAACAACAGAAAAAATGTGATACAGAACTTCTTTTTACCGTTTCTGAGGTTAAAACCTGGGTGAGAAAATTCTCAGACGGTTAAACTTCAAGTTCACACATCATTACATGAGAGAAGGGCGGGGATCTGTGAGGAAATGCATAATAACGTGTGAGCTACGGATCACTGGAAACAAACAGCTTTATGTCTTATTTTTCATCCAGACACATGTCATAGCCTGAAGAGGGGGAAAAAAGGGAAAAAACTTCCAGAAAATAAACCTCAACACCAGATCGATCATTCACGTCACCACGTCGGATCACCTTCCCAGTGAAGGTACAGATTATGGATCGGCTCATTTCCCTCACATGAGGCAAGAAACAGATGGATTGCACATTAAAAGACTTCAGACCTGCCAGTGGCCGTTTATAAAAGCTGGAAAAAAGTGGGATGGAGGTGACATTCTGTCAGGAAGGAGAAAGATTTAAAATGACATGATTTCCCAGAGGCCTCTGTAACTAAAGCGCAGTTGGAAAGGAAACGTAGAGTCGCATATATCCATCCAGAGTCGGCGTGATTTGTTCTGTATCTGGATTCAGGTCTTCGAATTAAAAACACGAAGCGGCTCGGGCTGAAACTGCACATTGGGTAATTCGGCTGTGCGTTAGCTAGGTCCACGTGTTTACAGTTAATGCAGACGCAGCTTTTACCGAGGCCTTGGAACACAGTGCCCGATGCTTCACGGAAATTAATACCAGCTTTTGTCAGACAGCACATTTGCATGAGATGGATGGAGGCGCAGCATTTTATCAGACATCTGCTCAACCTGACCACTCACACAGTTGGAGCTGACGCTCGCCTGCAGAACCAGATGAAGCCATGAACTGTTGCTAACGCTGCACAGTGACTTGTGGTGGACAGTCGTCCAAGAATACCACATAAAACCAAATCGGTCTTATAAAGCCGCGCCGTCCCTGCGGCTTTGAGCTGCGCCTTTGGAGCTTATAAAGGGGATACTGAAGCCCTTTAAGAGGCCGTGTGGCCTTGGGGGTTACGCTAACAGCTAATTGTTCTGAAGAGATTCACAGTGAGCTCATGAATCAAGCATGAAACGTGTGCATCAAGCCACATCCTGTCATTCTCCTCCTGTCGTATGCAGCTTATGATTTATAGCTGGACGGTGGCCTGCAGAGGTATTGGTTTAAACGGAATGTAAGAAAGAACATCTGGGGAGGTTATTAGCTCCCAAATCACAGCTTGAGCCACTTTGATATTGATAGAACTGACGTGCCGATGGGATGCTGCGTCTTTTCCTCTTCGGGAGGACGTGTGTGAGGTGAGGCTCATATTTTAAGTAGCTCAGTATTAATGGTCCCACTTAAAGCGCCAGGTGAGCTAACAAGAGCCTCAAATGAGCCCTGTTCCATGTGTACCCTAATGCCTCCCAGATGCAGCACGCTTCAGTCCTGCTGGCGTCCTTGGTTGGAAGCAAAAACAGCACTTCATTTGAAAAATGAAAGGGCCTTGATAAGATAAAGGACCCATTCCAAAGCTGCGTGACACGACCAGTGCAACACAAGTCATTCTAGTCAAGGATAATTGGGTAAAAAAGAGCATCAGCAGCAGGGAGTGTGTGAACACAGTACCACTGCTCGTCTCAGAGCTCTGTAATAAGAGAGCGGGGAGGTGTGTTGAAACACAACCCCATCACTATTCATCCTCACCCCCTTGATGCAACAATGACTAGAGCGCAGTCTGCTTTTCATTTAAGGGAATTACCTTTGGGAGGCCAGCAGTCGTCTCCCGAGTTGCTCCGTGTGTGTTCCTCTCATCCCTGTGGAGCTGTCTCATTAACACAAGCTTGGGTTTATCATAGCCCCGTCTCCATCCTGCTGAAACCTGCATCCCGCTGCATGGAAACCAAAAGATAATGACTCACATGCATCACCAAGTCCCCGCGCAGAGTCCCCAGGTCGCTGCAGCTTAGAGTGTCAGCCTCTCTGGCAGTATCTCTAACGAGTCGACTGCAAGGCTGAGGCCACTTAAGATGGAGCGAACAAAAGAGCCAGGAGGGAAAGAGCTGGCTGTTAGGAGAAGTGGAAGGAGTAGCAGCGGCTAATTCTAATTTATGACTTTCAGGAGAGGTTTTGTGACGGTGTGTGTAGCTTACCTAATGAGGTTTTCGACATGGTACATAAGTTCTCACTGCTCTTCAATCTGAAGCATGACACATCGTCTTACTGCAGCTATTACTCTCTTCCTCTGTAAAACATGTTTTACAGCCACTGAAATGACCTAATTATTCAATCATGTGCCGGGCGGCCACTTCCTTCAGAGCTTCTATGAGCTCAGGCGTCATCTCACCAGCAGGGAGTGGCTCATATCATTTACATTTTCATTACAGCATGCTGCGAGACATCAGTGATTTCTCTGGTAAACTGGGATATTCCTTGATGGGTGGATTGGTGAGGGGAGTGGTAGACCCGTCAGGAGCTGTCAGAGGACAGGATCCAGACCTACAGCCAGGAAAGACCTGGCCAACCAGCTGTCACCTCGCTGACACTGGCTGAGACCATCCATCTGGCTGAGGGGCCCACCGCGGGCGCACACACACACACATGCCACACTTAACATGGAGGCAGGAATGTACACACACACACAGACACTCAGATAACTGTTTAATCTGCACATGGATGCAGGTAAAAACATTCATATACACACAATGAGGCATACTGCAAAAACTGATTTCTAAGAAAGCAAAAAAAGCCAAATTTTTGGAATCTTATTTTTAGTCTAAAAGAAACTTAATAATCTAAACACATAGCATTACTTCAAATGAGCAAAATATTCTTAATTGTTATCCAGATTTTCTTTTTTGTTGTGTATAAAACGCCTATGGGGTAAGCAAATGTTGATTGGCTAGAAATCTTAAAACTAAATAAAGTTAAATTGAGATTACTTTGCTAATTTTAAAAAGACAATGTGCATATTAACTGTTAATCTCTGGAAATATCCATCAAAACTTTGTTGAAAATTGATAAAATGATGTCCAGTTGTAGAAAAATGTTGGCGCCTTTGTACCATAGAACCAGTCTAAGAACCAGCCTAAATAACTAGCGTCTTTGGGACGCCATATTAGACGCCATGTTTCTTTATGGCCAGCTTGGGGTCCTGCGCCTGTCGATGATGTCACACTAGATGACTGGCTGGACGTTTGATTTACAGAAGTTTCGTTATCACGTTCAAAAACATTTAGGTAAGAAACATGAATTTAATAACAAAACTGCTCAACTCTTTCCAAAACATATGTGAAAGAACAGAATCAAAAAAGAGATGCAATATATTTTGACTAAGCGGTATTGCCGTAGTATGATGATGTCATCGGCAGGCGCAGGACCCTGAGCAGATCCAGAAACTACAACACCAGAAAACTACAATCGGCATTTCATTCTCTTGATGGAATAAACCAAAGGACCATCAAAGCCTGAGGAGTCACGCCAAGGTCACATGCTTTCTTCTCCAGTTGCAGTGATATGGTGAAAAACTACCCTGAAGTGTATGTACTGCCCCCTAGTGCCAGGAAACGGCACTGCCACTTCAAGGTTTCTAGATAAGCAACTTTTGCTTAGCCAACAGGAAGATTTAAAAAAATTAAAACACAAAAATTTGGATGATTAAAAAAATATTTACCTTATCATCAGTAATGCTATTTTTCAGAGAAGATTTATTTTCTTTATAGACTAAAAATAAGATAAAATATTTAAAAATCAAGATCTTTTTTACTTTCTTGGAAATCATTTTTTGCAGTGCAGTGACCATCTTGTGCATACTTTGGTTTTTGCTCAACGTGGTTATTCTGATTAATCTGCATGAATCACTCTTTCACAGACAGATCTGTGAAACAGAGGTGACACGTTATCATGCTAAACACACACACATCAACAATTAGTGCATTTGGCAGTGACACTTGCTTTTACATAAACACTTCAAGAGGAGGCGCTTCTGCGTTTCTATACATCTGTCTCTGAAAACCCCTCTGCTGCCAGCAGAGGCTGAATCATCGGACGGTGCTACAATCATTCTAGGCGTGTTTTGCTGAAAGTTTTACAGCTCTAATGTTCACATCACTAGAGCGTAAATAGTCCAGACCATGTAAATAAGAGGGGTCACTGATTTTGCCAGACATGTGGAGAACATTTGGAGCTCTAAAGCAACCACAACAGAGGCAGACGGAGTATTAAAACACATTGTTTTGGTTACTATCTATTTTTGTGAAAATCTTCAATCCTGTCCCAGGATTCCTTTTACAGAGTAATCCGCCTCCATTAGCTTCTATTTTTTTGCGCAGAATTTCATTTAGACTCTGTGCTTTTTATTTTGACTGACAGGCTTGCTGTTGATGGTTGCCCTTGGCGTTCAATTTGTGTTTGAGTCACATGGTACGGCTCTCGTTCAGTTGGGAAGAGAATCTGAAACTGTGCATGGGACATCTGATCAGTCCCAGATTTACACTGAAGTATGACAGCTACGCCAAACATTCAGCTAAAGACGTAAATACTGTTAGATTGGACAAGATGAACATGGTTGTGCATCAGAGTTCTGTCAGTGTCATGATTTTTGTCATTGTTTTGTAACTCTAAAGTGAAAAGCGGAACAAATTAAATCCATAGATTATTTGGAATTAGCTCTGCAGCAAGCTAACAGCTAATGGCCTGCATGTGTATCACGGACAACTAATACTTTTTGCACAATGTTTATTAAATTGCAATTATGCTCAAATGTTTCTGGCATCAATCACAGAATATAAACCATATTTGCAACTAAAATACCTGAAAGGAGCTGTTATTGTGTCGGTGCTATGAAAAGAATAAAAGTAGTTGCTTAAAGGGACACTTCTGTACAATTAAAGAAGGTTTTCCAGAAATATTTGGGAGTTTGAATTTGAAGAAGCAGTTTGATGCATGGATCACACACAGCAGTATGTGCATGAAACAACTAAGGCAGAACTATGGTTGGTTTGCAGCAGCTGCATTTAAAAATGTTGATTTATTGAGTAAATCATTTAATATTAGAATTTATATACCTTTTAAAGCCAATTTGAAACCTTTAAACATGCATGATGTAAGAAATACATCCCGTGGACATATTTGGGTTCTGCAATCCATGTATCAAGAGAAATGACTCTGCTCTCAGCAGACACAAAATCCTATTCATAGGTTTGCATTTTACTCTCATTTCCAGGTAGTTTGGCTTTGGAAAATCAACTGTGGTTTGAAGCTGACTTGAAAAAGTGTGAGCAGGGCTAAGAGCTATTAGCAGCAGCTTAAAAGTGTGGTTCATTCATTTTATCAATGCATTTGCAGTGGTCTCTAGTGGGAATGAATACCTTGTAGGTTGTACTCTGGGTACAAAAAGCTAGCCTGGCCTGCTGGACTCATCCTCTGTTTAGTCACACACGCATTCTTGACTCACATTCAATGGAGACATTTTTTTTTCTTTCTTTCCAGAACTTTATTGAACAAACAAACAGTATAAAAAAATCACTCAGTGTATAAAAAATTGAGCATGTGCAGGTGTGCAAAAATCAAATGATTTAAATGTAGTGCAACTATTAATTGTTTTTAAAGTATTTTTGTTAAAAGGTCATACAAGACATGAGAGGGGACTTACTGAGAAAATAATTTCAGTTTCTGCTTTCACTTGTCTCTCTTCAAATCCTCCAACACACACACACACACACACACACACACACACACACACACACACACACACACACACACACACACACACACACACTGGTGAAGTGGGCAGGGAAAACAGGTCTTTTTATAATGAGTCGTATTATGCATGTTTTAGTTGGCCATTTCCCAGGGCCAATTTAAGCTCCAAAAAATTGTATATGCTTCATAGAAGCTCAAAGATCAGTTTTAGATTACTGATTAACTGCATTCTTGCAGGAGATAGGTGTAGGAGACTATTTTCATGTTCAGCCTGCATGAAAATATAAAATAATGTTTAAAATGTTTTTTTCAGTGTTCCATACCTTTATGCTTTTAAAGAAAACATAAAAGTTCATGCAAAAACCTATTTTATAAAAAAAAATTATTTCACTCTGTTTCATTATATTTAAAAGAAGGAAGTCCCACACTGCCATGGAAGTGCTACAGCTAGCTGCTGCCACTATCATTAAATCCATCCATCCATCCATTTTCGGCCGCTTATCCAGAGTCGGGTCCCTGGGCAAGCAGCCAAAAAGTTGGTTTATGCTTGACGCGTCCGCGAGGTTCGCACAGCTCCGCTTGACGAAATTGCGTCATTTAAACAACCACGCTCCTCCACCGCTCCTCTGCACGGCCCAAAATTTCCGCACCGCGTATCTAGGAAATTTTCTAACCACGCGGACGGTCGGACGCGGAAAAACATGGTGGACCGGCAAGAACTAGTATGGCAGAAGTTCGTAAATACAGACATTTGTATGATTCAGCTCTCAGAGATCACCGTGATCAACATGTTGTTAATAATTCTTGGAGAGAAATAGCTCGCACTGTCGGAAAAGACGAGGATGCTGTTAAAAAGTTCTGGAATGCCATGTTGTAAACAGTAATTTTTACTTCTACTATGGTGTAGTGTTCGATGCATGCCGTAGAGCTCCATGCTGCCCCCTACAGTTTGGGAGAATATTGGCTCACCCCAGAGACGAGCCGCATGAACCATAAACGCTGCAAGTTGTGAAGCGTGTTCCATTTGCGAGCCGCATCACCAAGCGGAAAGTAAATGCGTCAAGCATAAACCAAGCTTAAGCAGGGAAGCCCAGACTTCCCTCTCCCCAGCTACTTGGGTCAGCTCCTCCGGGGGAATCCTAAGGCGTTCCCTGGCCAGCCGAGAGACAGAGTCCATCCAGCATGTCCTGGGTCTTCCTTTAGGTTTCCTCCCAGTTGGACGTGCTCAGAAAACCTCATCAGTGAGGCGTCCAGAAGGCCTCTTAACTAGATGCCCAAGCTACCTCAACCGGCTCCTCTTGACATGGAGGAGCTACTCTGAGAGGTCTACTCAGAGCCCCTCTCAGATGGCTGAGCTTCTCACCACATCTTTAAAGGAGAGCCCGGACATCCTGCAGAGAAAAATAATTTCGGCCACTTGTATCCATAATCTCATTCTTTCAGTCACTAATCTTGTGACCATAGGTAATGGTTGAAACATAGATCGACCGGTAAATCGAGAGCTTTGCCTTCCGGCTCAGCTCTCTCTTCACCATGACAGATCTGTACAACGCCCACTGCAGATGCAGCACCATCCATCTACAGATCTCACGCTCCATCTTTCCCTCATTCATGAACAAGACCCCGAGATACTTAAACTTCTCCACTTGGGGAGGGACCTCATTTCTGACCTGGAGAAGTCATTCTACCCTTTTCTGACTCACGACCATTATTTGGACTATTATTTGAACTTGAAAATAAGGAAAATCTTATCTTTGAACAATTGTAATCCAATATTATGATAATAAAACAGTTTGCATTAGGAATTGTGAAATTTTAAAACCTAAAGTAGTTTTAAAATGGCAAAAATCCACTTTGATCTTGCCTCAATTCCGACTAGCCATTAGCTTATCAATCCAGTTCCCCAAAAAACGTTACTTCTGCACACAGAGAAGTTCAAAGAGAGTGTGTCAGACCCATCGACATATAAATATTGGACAATGGGTTTCCATAGTCTCTAATTACTCGTTTTTGAAGAAAAATGGGAGGTGGCCACCACCGCCATTTTGACCGTGTCACAGGTTCCGTCAAGTCCAGACAATTCCACAAAAGGGAAGAGAGGAGGAGATGAGGGTGGGGCTGTAAGGCTGGGATCAACTGACGACACCCGGTCGAACTAGCTACAAGCTAACCTGAAGCTAACCCAAAGCTAACGCGGAGGTGGGAGCTAAGCTAATGGAGGTAGCAACCTAGCTACAACCGGAGTTAAATGTGCACAACACCAGAGCTTCTGAGTCAGAGATACGCCGGGCTGACCGCTGGGTAAAACCGGGTGGAACACAGAGGTCTCTGAGAGCTCCACAAGCCGGCAGCCACACAGCAGACAAGCGCATGCAGCTGCAATCTGAGATGCGCAGAGCTGCCGCTGGGGAGAACCGGGTGGAAATGTTTCCATCCCATAGCTCCACAAGCCGGCAGCCCGCGCAGCAGACAGAAGCCGCGATCAGACAGAGATGTGCCGAGCTGCGGGGAGGGGAGAAACGGGTGGAAAACAGAGGTCTCCCGAGAGCTCCACAAGCCGATAGTCGGAGCCCAGCTCCACCAACATGTTATATGTTACATGTTTTACTTACTTACTTACTTTTATTTCAACCCATTTTCTAAAGTGCAGCATTATGTTAAATGCACTGGGTTTTACCCTATTACATTTAAATTTCATGGTTTAACAGTACATGTTAAAATCTAAGCTCAGCTCGGCAGTGACCTAAAATATATAAGTATAATTTTACTTACCAAAAAAAAAAAAATGAAGTGGAGACTCCTTGGAAGCTCTATTAGTGCAATTAATGCCACAGCAAGTCATTTTGTCCAACAATTGCACAAAAAATATCCAAAACAGAAAACACAAACACAGAGACTCAAAATCCCGGAGCAGTTTCCAGGCCAGACCGAGGCTTTACTGAGGCCTTTCCACGGAGCTAGCTCTGTGGTCACGTGGGTCGGAGGCTCATTAATTATACAGAATTTTAGGCTTTTAATACACTTAAACAGAAGAGTGACAAAAAAAATTCACCCCCCTCAGAGTTGTCATGAGTGTAAACTAGATAATTTAAACCAAAAACATGTTCTGGTACCAGGCTGTAAACATGTTTATTTCTGCTGTGAAATTTGTATTTTTAACATGGGAGTCAATGAGGATTTGCTCGCTTCTGACACCAGCCCCCAGTGGATGAGGGTGGAACTGCAATTTATTTCACTTCCGCGTTTGCTTCAATTGTTCACCCGCATTGCGGGGGCTTGGTCCGACCTGAATTGCTTTACAGAACTCGCCTTTAGCAGATCTAATCCATTGTTGGGTCCAATCACTAACAGAAGTTAGGGGCTAGGCAACATAAGTTATATCCAAACCATATTTGAGCCAAAAACAGATTCATCGCTGTTCACTAGAAAGCTGTCTTTCATTCTGGTGAAGTCATTATGATTTCTTATCACACTTCTGAGATTATAGGCAACAAGGAGCCATGGTAAGTGTAACTGACAGCCCAGAGCAGACCCAAGACAGCGAAGAAAGAGGACCAGAGAGGGAGATCAACGATAACGTGATCTGATGACATAGCTGAGAGAGCTGATCCTCTTTGGTGGTCTCACCATGGACCCACTCACAGTCGAAGACAGTGAATCTAGTTAGGCTTTAATCTTCCCATCGGGCGACACGAAGAAGGCGATGTGCTGTGAGTGTTCTCCATTTCGCCCTGGGAGAGTTGTGTCAGGTTGCGCAAGTGCACGAGCACAGATGCGTCAGCGTGGCATATTGACAGGCAGCTTGTTTAAATAAAGACCTTGCAAAAGCTCATCGCAGCGCAGCTTGACTGCTGAGAATAGCTTTTACAGAAACACACGTCTGCAAACAAAAACAAAGTTATGCCTTTTGCTTGCTGCTCCAAACTGTCTGTCCGTGGTGCTGAAAGGAAGCCGCTAAGGCTTTTTCATTCCATTTTCGATTACAGAATGGCTTCAGAATGTGTTTTCTATGAGGATCCGAGCATGTTCAACAGCTTGGCTTGGACTTATCTTTGACAAACGGCATCATGTGGAGCTGGTTGTTGGAAACAAAAGAGTGTGAAAGCAGATGAGGGCGAATACAAAAGAGTGGTGTGTGTAAATCAGTGTGCAAATGTTTTCTCATGTGTAGTTTTGTGTTTGGATCCATGCTCTCTGCAGGAGCTTTTCAATTATGCAATTCTGAAATGCTAACAATAGAAAATATGCATCTCGTTTTCTATTGTTCAGCATCTTGATTTTGGCATTTAAGAAGGAAAAAATGAGTTGAGAGAGTTAAGATCATTAACATAAAGAACATTTGACCTTCTGATGGTAACAAAGGAAAGCTTGTTTGGGTTTTTTGCTGATAATAAAACCCACCAGGGTTTAAAATATGTGACAAATGAATGCAATCAACTGGTTTTTATAGTCAAAGGGATTAGAGTAGTCTGAATTCTCCTGCAATTTGCATTTCTAAAACAACAACCTTGCAAGTTTTCCTTCCTAAATTAGCTTTAGATTTTAATTGCCAACTTTAGTGAGTTGTTGGATCTGGCTAGTTGACAGGAAACGTTGCCTCAAGATAAAAGCTGTCAGTAAAAGATGGATTATAAGGGAAGGTTTCATTCAACTCAGAAATGGCTAACGGTGTTCCCAGTCAGCTGTGTCTGAAAAAGTTGCAAGTGCAAACAAAATGAGAAGAAATCTGAACTGAAAACTGCAAACACAACAAAAGAATGGAAAAACAAACCGACAGAAACAGAAGTCATTGTCTGCTGAAGGAAATAAAAGCCAAAACAAACAGAAGAAAACAAGGTTACGGTGAACTAAAGAGAAGCAGGCTGTGACTGAATGGATAAAAACAATAATGGATGAGTCGTCAACCTGCTCTGAAACGGATGCAATCATTTCCTTTGGTTCAAATCCAGAGCAACATAAAGATAAGCGCCTAAAGAAAACAAGCGAGCATCTTCAATAATAACATGTTGCCTCATTCTATCATTGGAAGTGGGTTTTCTGAGGGTGAAGTCATATTTCAGGTTGATAATGTAGTGCGGTGAGATAAAGGAGCTCAGTGACATCATCTGGAATGGATCCCACAACTGAAGATTTATGATGGTAATTGAAAAGAAGAGCCCATCATGAGGCTCCATCTTGCAAAGAGACACAAACGGACTGATGAAATTTGTTTTTGTTTTTTTTATTTGTTTGGTCGTCAAGACTTAATTTTCCATTCAGATGAGAAGCAAAATTGTACTTTTCAAATAGTGCTTCCTTGAGGGATATTTCTGTGTTTATTGTCCGGTTGTTGTGGATTGATGCACAGTATCCCAGCTGGAAGTTAAATTCTCCAAGTTTCAAGTAAAAGAAAGAATTCAACCAGAACACCCTGAAAATTCAGAATTCTGACCCAGTAAGTTGGGATTCCAACCTCAAAATCTGTTCGGAGTTAAAGGGAACACAGCGAAACTTCTTAGATGGTGCAACAACCATGCACAAACAATTATCCCTACAACAAAAAACTACAATAAAATAAAAAAAACAAAACAATTCTGACCTGATAACAGAGCTCACGACTTTAAAATAAGGATATTTAAAATCTGCTTTTTACAGACACCTGATATGCCATTATGACTCTTAGTTTCAGATGCTTGTATAAAATGATACCAATATATACAAAGGGCCCCCTCATATAGGAAAAGAAACTAAATAATGTGCAGCTGATATCACGCATATCTGTGCAAAATATCACCAGATGTGCCAAACAAACAAAAACATCTTACTGGTATAACTTACTGGTATATCATTATGGCAATTGAGCTGGTACGATTATAATGAGCTCCTGGAGTTTGTTGTTGTTGGGTGTGTGTGTGGCCTGTATTTGATATAGCGCCTTCTAGAGTCCTAGAACCCCCCAAGGCGCTTTACAACACAATCAGTCATTCACCCATTCACACACACATTCACACACTGGTGGGGATGAGCTACAATGTAGCCACAGCTGCCCTGGGGCGCACTGACAGAGGCGAGGCTGTCGAGCACTGGCGCCACCGGTCCCTCCGACCACCACCAGCAGGCAACATGGGTTAAGTGTCTTGCCCAAGGACACAATGACAGCGACAGACTGAGCAGGACTCGAACCAGCAACCTTCCAATTACGGGGCGAGCACTTAACTCCTGTGCCACCGTCGTGTGTGTGTGTGTGTGTGTGTGTGTGTGTGTGGGGGGGGGGGGGGGGTATGGGGGTGTTTTGTAAAATATTTGTAATGAAATCGGAAGAGACCTCAGGAAGAATAGCTCCACACAATGGTGGGAGCTAATGAGGTTCTCAATAAATAAATAAATAAATAAAATAAAAAATCTCAGAAACTTTATCTCACATCTGTCATTTTGGGACATTTAGAGTAAGAGGAGAAGAAGCTGAAGAGTTTGATGCAAAGAGTAAAAACCAATAATTTTGATGCTAATTTCAGCTGATAATAATGGTATGCGGATAATATCAGACATCACAACTTTAAAGAGAACATATGCAAAGCACGCCTTATGTCTTTTTTGTGCTGCCATGTTGGTCTCTTCTGCTTCTGTAAACAAGCCAAACATAAATAAAGCTGTCAATCCATATTTTGTCAGTGTTTGATTTATGGAATCATGTTGTTCTGCGAGCGGTTTTAAAAAGTCCCCATTTGTGATGTCACAAATGGAGAAATTAGCGTAAAACCACCCTTGCCTCTCAGTGGCTCTTCCCTGAGCCACTCCTGATTACCAGATCTCCTCAACTCAGTGCAGCCATTCAGGAAATGAGTGTTTGTGGCCGGAAACAGCCTAATTTCATTAAAGTTAAACGGTTCACTGAAAATGTCAAGAATAAAACTACTGAAATTGCTTCATGTGAGACTGAGATTTTTAACAAAGTCAGTAAACACATTATAGTGCTATTCTAACTTTAAAAAAGTGAAACGTTACAACATGACTCCTTTAAAGCAGCCAGGTGTAACCCAGAACATGTTGCTAAGATAAATCCATCTGAAGCAATCACTCAAAACAAACCATAAAGAAAACATCTGAATCAAGCAAAAACATATTTTCTTGTTGATGGATGTTTCAGAGGGAAATAATTGCCAAGACAGAAAGATTGTGCAGTCAGAAGAAAATGTGACCAACTTCAATCTGTTGGCAGGCCACACTGAGACACTAATTAGCTTTAAACTGTCCCAATCTGAAGGAATGCACCGTCAGAGTCACGCAAACATGGCTGCACACCTTTACTCGCCCTGGAGGTCTAATAACATGTTTTCATTGTGGTCACCAAGAATGCACCTGGCAACGGCGGCGGCGTGCTGCTCACTGATAACTTCCTCAAACAGTTCCTTATGAGTCTGATTATTTTACAGTTGATCTCATTTTCCACTTTACATTTTTTTAAATGCCAACAAAATTTACTGGATTATCTCCAACAACTGAGATCATTTTATTTTCCTGGGTCAAAAAATAGCATTCCTTTTTTTATTTAATCTGTCCCATTTGTAGCATTTTAGCTACATAAATACCATATTAGTGAGTGTTTCCACTGTGCTGGCTAATGCTGCAGGTGTAATAATCACTCTGCCTTGGGCGTGCTTGAATTTTACATGATGACCAAATGTTTGCAGAAAAAATAAATGCGTAGCGGATTAGTTAGGCCCGAGTGCCCTCATAAACATCGTTATTCAGGAGTTTTAATAAAGTCTAATAATCATAACAATGAGGACAAACAATGAGCTGCCATTAATTCTCTAACGCTGGTTCCAAAAACAAATCACTTCTTTTATAGAGATGGGAAACGAGCGGATATAGTTTTATTATAATTTCTTAACCACATTTAGCAGCTACATCATTATGTTGGCGCCCAGGTTGCACTGTCACAGTAAAGAATGGCCCGGGAGAACTTTTACTGAGTGGATATTAATTGATTTGTCCTGACCTACCTGGACCTGGCCTCCCTGGGCTCGGCCTCCATGATGAAGCGGTGCCAAGACTCTGTCCTAACTCTGCATAAAATAAATGAGAAGCCGTGGGGCTGCAGTCTCCCCGAAGCCAGAGGATATTGTTCGATTTCACGTCAGCCCTCCAGGAGGCAATTTAAACAACCCAGCATGCTAATAAGCCTGGTATAAAAGGCAGTCCTGGAGGGTGGCCCATTCTTCTTTTAACCCTCTACGTCCTGTTGCAGTAAGGCAAAAGGGAAATAAACAACCTGAAGTGGAATTCTGTCTGGATCTGAAGGAAAATCACACTCTGGTGTAATGAAACTGTGTAACAATGTGTGCATTAAAGTCACATCTTGACATGTAATGAAATGTGTTGCTTTTGGCATTTAATGCTTGCATATCCTTGTAGGAATGCATATCACTCACTGCCTTTAAAGCCAGGCTTTTCCACTAATGTCATTTTGAGTTGAGAAATAAGGACTATTGAGAAAAAGCGTGCATGATGAGTTCTGAAAGACTCTTATGGGGCTAGTCTACTCTACCAAGACTGCAGGGAGTGTTCACATCCGCATAGCCTGGATTTTTTCCAGGTTTCAGTCCTCTTCCCGAGGTGGTCTGTTTCAGGCTGAACTGGTCCAACACACCCACTGCTGACTGATTGGCTGGCTCAAATTCACACCTACCATTAGGGAGAGCCTCCAAATGGCGGATATAATCAATCAGCGGGACCTTGTGCGATTCATAGTCATTGTGGATACTGTGGACCAAACAACGCCTCTGACTGAAGCTGCTTCACTGAGCACACACTAGGGGTTGTATGAACTAGTCGACTAGTCAACTTCACTGCTCTGTAGTGACTTTTTATGCCTGTCATCAACTAGTCGCTGTCACATGATAATGACCGACAAGATGCAGTCCTCGGAAAAGACAGCAGGTGACGAGCTCCTGCGCGTCGGGAGGCAACGCGCTGTGCCAGAGCGTCGGTACTGACACCCGCCGTAAAATTGACATTTAACCAAATTGTGACCTTTACCCTCTTGCAATTTAACTTTCCCCTAACCCCCATCCTAACCTTAACCAGATTGCACATGCAAAGCTCTGATTGTTGACGCGCTCCAGACATCTGCGTCCTGAGCATGGCCACAGTAACATTATCAAATCAGGTGTCACCACCTCAAAAACTAATTTAACACGCGATCGTTCATGTCGGCTCATTTCCTCTTATGTTTCTGTCTTTTATTTGTGCCTGATGCATTTCACTGCTGTGGGGCGGGGCGCATCACCTGTTTTGTCCTCCAGTGACACATCTCACTGATGCAGCCGGCAAGCAGTGCGCACTCCGCTGTTTCTGCGGTCGGTAGATATTTTAGAACTGCAGTTCAAAGGTAGCTCGTAAGGTGAATATATATGAACCCAGGCAGCAGTTTTTCTTTAGGATTGAGATGAGATGCAGGAAAGTAATAAACAGAAACAGGACAGAAAAATAGTCAAATAAAAACAAGTTAGTTTGTGTACCTGGTGGTTGCAACAAACAGACACCATTGAAGGTAATCAGAAGTGAGGAACAGAAAATAAAATAATTATTTTAATGTTTAGAGCAGCAGGAACTCTGAGAGGCTGCAGGCGCATCAGTGAGTTTGCGGCCGCTGCGCAGGGGGAGGGGGCTGAAGCGGAGCAGTAAAGATGCAGAAACTACCGTTGTTAAAAGAGATGCGTTTAACTTTGAAAATGTGGGCGCAATCTTAATTGTCAAAAACTCCAGCGAACCAACCGACCCCCCCCCCCCATACCCCCACGACCCCCACCGCTTCAGGTGGATGACGTCATCAACGACTATTCAAAGTCGACTCGATTTTCATTACTTGACTGTCGTCTTTAAAAAAAAATTAAGTCATGCAGGCAGCCCCTAGCACACACACACACACACACACACACACACACACACACACACACACACACACACACACACACACACACACACACACACACACACACACAGAAACAGCGTTGCCAGGCTTGAGCTGCACCAGGACCGACACAGCAGGGCAGGATGTCTCCAAAAGCAACACTGCGCTGCCGCCTTTGTTTAATTTAAGGAAGACACCACAGACATTTTCGCACTTTCGCAATTTCTTTTGTCCTGCCCACATGCTGTGAGATGCACTCATGTCATCACCGATATCTTTGTGCCAATTTTTCACTCAAATTTTGGAGACCATGTGCTAAGTCACGTCCACATTCTTACGGATGTGTGTAATCAACTTGGCCAGGCTGGGGCTGACTGTGCAGAGTGGAGCCAGCTCTAGTGTGGAAGGGACTTAAGAAACAGGCCGTAACAAAACAAAGATGTGTTTTTACTGTTTGGCCTGTCATCCACACAAAAGTAAAGATAAACTGCACCCAAAACACAATATTCAGCCTTTACTTTAATTGATGTAAATAACCTGGGTTTTAGGCTTTGCGACATCATAGCCTGTAATAAAAATGCCCTGATGTCACATGCATGTTTTGTTTTGAGGGGGTTAGAAAGCAGGCAGTAGTATAACTTCATCCAGACGAACATTATTATAGGAGTTCATGTACATCCAGCCATTATCCAGCCGAACTTCTCAGCAACTCCCCAAACTTTCTACAGCACCTCTCTCTCTCTCTATATATATCAGCAGTACTCTGCTGCCACCTAGTGTCAGAACACAACAATGTACGACCTGCATTTACACTTTCTGTTTTTACAAGCTCAATTATTGCTCTACATAGAAGACCAAAGGTGAAGGATGATGTTAAGGTCGGTTATTGCCCGCCACCTAGCTATTCCCCATCCAAGGACTGTTTTCGGGAAAGATGCCAAATGATGTGGGGAACTGCTGCCACCTAGAGGCTCATCTATGAATGTGCTTCACAATGCACTGTATTTATTTATTTTTACTGAAAATAAGGTGGTGTGGACTCAAGTTTCTTTACCCAGATGGGAGGTTTAACAAAAACCCAGCTATGTGTGTACATGGCCTTAGCTTCTACCACATAGAACATGACCTCAATGTCTGCAAATCTGACTTAGTTAAAGCCATCGTTGGTCATCTTAAGGTCTATAATGGCCATTTTCAATTGGGTTGACTTTATTTGTAGATGTACATCAAATAATTGCCTCTGTAGAGTCTGTTTATTTTGCTACACTGCAGACAAACACAAAAGTAACAACTTTAGACGCTCATCCGAAGACACAGAACCCCCATCCCCACAAATAACTCACTACTCCAATAAAGCTGTGGTATTTGTTGTGGCCACAGAAACTCGATAGTGTTCATTCAGTGCTGGTGCCTTGAACCCACAGGGCAGGTGGTAGCAGATCACAGACTTCTCAGTGACTCAAGGGGCTAAACTAATCATACACGAATCTCTCACACGGCCCAAACCGGTGGCCTTTCTCCAAATCTACACCAGCTTGTCATCCAGCTTCCTTTTTTCATACATCTTTATCCCAGAGCTTTATTCAACGTATAGGGCAAAAATGATAAAAAAAAATAAAAAAGTAATTAATTTACAAACTGTGATAAAACGGGTTAATTACCTAAGATTTCTGCCTCAACATCTCTGAATGATCACACATTCTCTCATAATACCACACTTATCAACTCACTTCCTCATAACTCAAGGCAATTTCATATCTAATGTTCTAGACATTGAAAAATGTCCTGTAATTAAATTCTTCTAATGACATGATTCAATATTGTATTTTCCACATTTTTTAATTAAGCTTGGCTTCATAGAAAAAATAACCAATCCTTTTGGTGTTAATGTCTTCAGAAAATCATCTTCATACATAAAAAAATAAAAAAAGCCAAAGACTAAAAAGTAAGGCTGATAAACACTGCCCCCTACTGACTCTAAACCATTCCTACAGCTGTCACCTGACATTAAAAGGTGCACATGCTACAGATTTGGATTTTAAATATGTCAAACACTTGTTTACTTCTTTTTGTGTCTTTTGTTTCAGTTTAAGATGAAAACAAAATCATAAATGTAGTCCATGACTCTAAAGTTTAATTACGGTAAGCTCTTAAGTCAACAATTCAAAAGAAAATCCAGTGACCTTCAAAGTAAAAGCTCCCATGCACCACAGGAATAGCTTCAAAAGTGATTTAAATGCACTAAGAAATAAAAAAAGTGAATCAAGCATGTTGAATAGACTTGAACTACTTTTCGGCTTCTGACCAAGTCCTCCAAACACACCCACATCACCCCGCTTCTCCTCCAGCTTCACTGGCTGCCAGTCAACTTCAGGGTTCATTTCAAGATCCTGGTTCTGGTCTATAGGGCCTTACATGGACAAGCACCATCTTACATTGGTGATCTTCTTAGTCCCTACACCCCCAGCAGGTCCCTGAGGTCCAGTGATCAAAGCCTACTGGTTGTGCAGCACCAGGCTAAAGACCAAAGGTGACAGATCATTTGCTGCTGTGGCCCCCAGACTCTGGAACTCTCTCCCCCTGAGCCTGAGATCAGTGGACTCAGTGGTCTCCTTCAAAAAGCAGCTGAAGACTCACCTGTTCAAGCTGGCTTTTGTATGACCTTCTTCACCACTCTCTCTTTATTCTGCTCTCCCCACCTATTCCACCTTCCTCAGGATCCACTGATTTCCCTCTTTACTGTTCACTCTCTCTCTTTCTTTAAATTTTTAATCACAATTGTCAATTTTTTTGCTCATTTAAAATATAGTTTTAAACATTTTCTAATTTCTTTTTTATATTTTTACATTTTTTGTTTTTGTAAAGCGCCTCGTGCTTGAGAGGTGCTATAGAAATGATCTTTTCTTCTTCTTCTCCTTTTAGTTCAAAGGTTGCCAAAACATTGTAAGAAATATGGCTGAACCCAAACTTAATTATTTACCTCAATTTATTAAAAAGTACAAATCCTAACAAATTCAGCACAAGATATTTTAACACATTTACTTCTTTTTTTTTATTTTATTATCTGCTTTTATTCAAACTACTAAATCTAAAGTAAAACGTTATTTAGTAGTTTTAAAATCAGCAGTTAAAATCATGCAGAACTTATAAAATTCAACATCGCAAATATTAATGGGAGTGTTTTTGTATGAAATCACAAAACAAGAGATCCACATAATAGTTGACTCAAAATGTATTTTCTTAAAAACCAATATAGTACAGCTTTTGCACAGAAAACTCAAACAGATCAAATGATTAACATTTGCATGCTTTATTATGTTTCAGTGCAACTAAAAACAAAATATTACAACGACAGTTAGAAACACTTTCAAAACCTTATTTTTTAAGCATAAGGCTTAAAATCTCTTAAGTCTGATGTAATGTTCTAAAATTTAATGGTAAAACTCATATAATAGAAGAATACACGTGGATCTCTATAGGTATGTTAGAATAGATAATAAAACATGTATTTGTATAAAAAACAGATAAAAAATAAACAAGCAGGACTGAAGAGATGCTTAGAAAATCAAATACAACTTTAGTTCTCAGAGTCTCTGAACAGAAACGGTAAACCGTGACTAGCTGCTGCTTTATTGGCTGTTTTTCATATTAATACTTTAAATCCTACCTGTTTTCTGAGAAAGGAGAAAGGCCAGCGACTGATGAACCACCCATGTTTTCAGAAGACTTTTATCTCAGACTGAAGCTCCTCCTCATTCTTTAGAACTTTACCTTGAACTTATGTCGTCTGTCATCTGCTCTCTTCTTAGCTTTTCTCTCGTGTTCATTTGTATGAAGGCCTATTCAGGAGTTTCACTTTTCTTCTTCTCTCTAAAGCTTTCATTACATGGTTTGTCTCCTGGACGAACTCTCGTTAACAGTTTTATCTATTTTTTCTGTGCTCCGCTACCCTCTGAGTTTAGTCTGATCTCACCGTTGAGATCTGGGTCTTTCTTTTCAACATCAGGCGGCTTTAGTGAAGTTTCTGTGTTACTGTTGACTGATTCTGATACTGAGGAGCTCCGAGTCACTACAGCGGTGTCAGGAGGATGATCCAGTTCTCTATGGCCATCTGGTGTTTCTGCTTCAAGAGCCTGGTTGCCTCCTTGTAAGGCCTCCTGTGCTGGGTTAGTTGTGGTGAGAGGGGGCTGTGGCACATCTCCAGCAGCCTGATCAGAGCTGGTTTCTCCTTTTGTACCTGGAGGCGTTTCTGATCCCAAATGTGAGCATGGTTTCGCTTCAGGTTTTTGTGATGGGGCATCATCTTCAGATGTTGCCACATTCTCCTTCTCACCAGGATCTAAAACAGAAAGCAAAACATCTTAAACTCATCATCCAGGAAGCTGCAAAAATGATGAAAATTTCTGTCTTAAAATAAATCCCAACTGCATGGAGGTTTAGGAGTGAGCAAACACCAAAAAAAATTATATATATATAAAAAAAACTCCTTTCCAAACAAAGCAACAGAGTGCATTAAAGTTAATCTCATTAAGATTTCCTTCCTGGTTGTGACGTGTGTTTGAGTAAATATAGTTTAACTTGTCAAAACTGAGAAATGCTGACCATTCCTGCTGCTGCCGGTTCAGTGCTTTTCGTTTCTGATAAGGGAAATAAAAAATGTCATGAATAAATAAAAGAAACTGCTGATGCAGAGCCAGCTGCACAATGTGTCATTTACTATTATTAGAGGCACATAATCTAATCTGAGTCTTTCTGGGATTCTGGACAAAATAGCTACGCATCAGTTCTACAATGTATTCTCTATTGTTATTGCCTTCCATTTGTATAAAGTGATGAGTGTTAAAGAATACGTGTTTTATTGTGCAAAGAAGCAAAATCAGAAGAACACATGTGACTAAAACAACAATAAACCAGGTAAACAAGCAGAGTGAACAACATAAAATAACACAGAAGAGAGGAGGCCTTGTGCAAAGTCCACAAGTTGAGATGTGCAACATGTCAGAACAGCTGAGAAGAATCAGATCAAACTGGAGAGGAACAACAAGTTCTGGTTTGGATCCAGATCATTTTCTGATATTTGATTTAACTTATCTAAACCTTTAAAGACAGAAAGAATAAATAAATAAATACAAATAAACATCCACAGATTTACAGGCGGCTCTAACAGGCTCCTTTACAACACTGGAAAACACAATCAGTGATCTAGTAACGGTCAAAGCTCCACCCAAACAGATCCTCAGAGGTACCAAGTTCAACACAATAGCATAAACTATAAAGATAAGAGAATACTACACTAACTAAAAATACACAGCTTGCTTCAAAAAGCCACAAAAGAAAAGCTGGTTTAGTCTAAATAGAAAAGAAGGTACATACGCACATAAAGTAAATATATGGAAATGTACACTTATTTTAAATTAAAAAGGGTTATTAACACAGAAAAATAGAACACCAATAAATAGTTAAAAAAAGATTTTAAACAAAGTTTGAGCTCATCTTAACTCACTAGTACCACCTGTCCCAGATTCTGCAGGATCATCTCCAGTTTCTCCGGGCTTGTCTTCAGCAGCTTGTGTATTTGTTGGGAAATCACGAGTCTGAAGAGGGTTTTCAGGTGCAGAGGAACGAGATGAATCTATCCCCATGTCCTCTGAACAGGGACAAAGAGAAGAAAAGGAAAACGTTATGAAATGAAGCCATACCCACAGTGTTGCATTGCCTGGGGATGCAGTTGCTCTGATGTGTGCCATATTTTTTTATGGAAGTGGGGCCCTGGGGTTGCAGGCAGTTAGCATAACTGGGTCTGGGGCAGGAGGACAATGTGGGCAGAGGGCCTGCAGTTGACACTGGCAGCATCATTGCCAGGGTGGGGGTGACAAGCCACCCAGCTGCCACCCTCCTGCAATGGGGTGGGTGGCTGCCCTGTCATGCTCGGGAACCTTCTCTGGAGATCTGGTGATGTAGGGGTGTGCCCAAGGGTAACAGGGCAGCCTTGCCCGTTGCTGGACTGTGTTGGGGCAGTGATGCTGTGTTCTGGTCTGGGGGATCCTGGCTTGGCATTCCTCATTGGGTTCCCTCTGGTTGGAGGCTGGTGTCCCTTTATTCTCCAGCTAAACCCCTTTCCCCTGGGCTAGCAGGTTGATGTCAATCATCTGGGAGCTACTGGCTAACTGGACATTTTTGAGTCCCCTCACTCCTGCATTAGTGGGGTCTAGATTGTGGCGGAGTAGACTTCTGAGGCACAGGAGGAGGAGATATTGACTTACTCTTGGCTCCATTCTCCTCTAAACCTGAAACACAAGAAAGAAAAGGTCTGTAAAATAAACCCATGCTATCTGTGTTTTTCAGACACTGAATTTAGAAGATTTATTTGATTATAGAAAAGGGGTTTGAGAACACCTATTTTAAATAAGCAGATCATCTTAACTCACCAGGATCACTTGTCTTAGAGACTGCAGGATCAGGCTGTGGACCTTTGTTCTCCCCAGTTTCTCCAGGCTCGTCTTCATCAGCTTCTTTCTTTGTTGGATGAGTGTGAGAAGACTTTCCAGATGGAGCGGAAAGAGATGAATCAATCATTTTCTTATCTGAATCTAAAATATAGGGGGAAAAAATTTCAGCAGGTCCCTGAGGTCCAGTGATCAAAGTCTACTTGTGCAGCGCACCAGGCTAAAGACCAAATAACAGATCACTTGCTGCTGTGGCCCCCAGAATCTGGAGCTCTCTCTCCTTGAGCCTGCAGTGGACTCAGTGGTCTCCTTTAAAAAGCAGCTGAAAAACTCACCTGTTCAGGCTGGCTTCTGTGTGACCTTCAATTCATCCTCTTCTTCCTCACTAGCTTCTTCTCATGCTGCCGTTTCTACCAATTCTGTCTTCTTTAGGATCCTGTGTTGATGCTTTTCTTATTCGTACTTTTTCACATATTTAATCTTAACTCGTTCCTTTTTTTCTCTTATTTTCTACTGTGGTCTTTAAAATAAATATAATATAATAATAATAATTATTATATATATATATATATATATATATATATATATATATATATATATATATATATATATATGTGTGTGTGTGTGTATATATATATATATATATATATATATATATATATATATATATATATATATATATATATATATATATATATTATTCTTGTAAAGCACTTTGTGATTTTTATTGTGACAGGTGCTATATAAAAATTGTTTAATCGACTTCTCTAAACATTGCCAATAAGCAATTCTTAAGAATGGGATTAAAAAGCAGAATTTAAGAATCAGTCGGTTTAACGGTATTCTGATGAATCACGTCTCCATGGAGATGATGGCTGCCGATAGGAAAAATTAACTCAAAGAGCAATTCAACCCTTACAAGAAACTTACTCGACCCACACTTCATGCCAGGCAACAAATGCTGCTGCCTGGCAGACCGAGAGGGCGAAGCCACTAACAAATACACACTAACAGGATCACAATAGCATTGTGACATCATAATGCACCAGCTAAATTTCAAATGGCCTGCTTTTGATATAGCACCTTCTAGAGTCCTGGAACTCCCCAAGGCTCTTTACAACACAATCAGTCATTCACCCATTCACACACACATTCACTCCCTGGTGGATGAGCTGCACTGTAGGCAAAGCTGCCCTGGGGCGCAACGACACAGGCCAGGTTTCCAAACACTGGAGCCACCGGTCCCTCAGACAACCACCAGCAGGCAAGGGGGGGTTAAGTGTCTTGCCCAAGGACACAACGGCAGCGACAGACTGAACTCACCATTATCACTTGTCTTAGAGTGTGCAGGATCAGGCTCTGGATCTTTGTTCCCAGTTTCTCCAGACTTGTTTTCATCAGCTTGTTCATTTGTTGGGAGGTCATGACATTTTCCAGATGAAGAGGAAGCAGATGATTCGATCCTCCTCTCTTCTGAACCTAAAATACAGGTAAAAAAAATTCTATAATTTTGTTGAAAATAACTTGAGACGTTCTATTTTTCTTACCAGACTGATAACCGTGCACTTGAGTCAACATTTCCTGATCTTATCATCAAAACAAACAATTGCTTTTGTTAGTAAAACTAATACATTTTACTCGCCCCATGGTGGTGGTGGTGCTCACAGTTGCGGCAGCTCGAGGATCCCAGTTCCTAATTATATTTATTCATGCTTATTGTGATTTTATCCAGAAAATGTACATTCGCATCTTTTTTAATGTGTTTTATCATATTTTATCATGTTTTCCTACCCATTTATGCTTTAATCGTTTGTGGTACAAGGTGGCTTGGTTGAAAAATCCTGAATTCTGTAGTACTTTTGTGTACAAATGACAATAAAAGACGGTCTCTTCTATTGTAATTGGAGCTTGTTATTCAAAGTATATTCCATTTGGGTTTGAGACAGATGGATTCACTCTGCCTACTTAGTTACGTCACAAACATTAATATGAAAGTGAGGAAATCTCTCACGCTTACACTCCTGTAACTCGTTTTTCACGTGTCTGAGCAGAACCTCCCTGAACTGTCTACAGGTGGTTCAGAATGCCTGTGCTCGGCTTCTGACCAAATCACCCCGCTTCTTCTCAAACTTCACTGGCTGCTAGTTAACTGGTTAAGGAAACATCAACTTAAAGAATATGAATGTTTGTGGCCATAATTGTTGGTCAAATAACTTAAAACAGCACATGTCTCTTTTTTTCTCTGCTTGTCCCCTTTAAGTCTGCTTGACCCTCCAGGAAGATGTGATTCTACTCATTTTGTCACAACCAGGTAAAGTAACATCAGCCTCTGCAGATGCTGCGGGTTCAGAGGCTTTTCCCTCCACAGCCGCAGAGGGCGTCACTCCATTTTCTTTTGCTGTGAGTCTTATAGAAAGTTCCCTAACAAGCTCTGACATTTCAGGCACAGGAGGAGCTATTGACTTTCTCTTGTCCTCTAGACCTGCAGCTAAAGAGAAAAAGTGATGAAATTAAAAAAAAAATGAGGATTTTAATTATAAAATGCAAATGTAGATTTAATGCCTTGTTTAAAAAAATTCAACATTTGTTAGATATAACCCATAATGTGAAAACAAGTGGAAGCTTGAGATAAACAGTGTTTGGGGAAACAAATCACAACAAACGACTTTAAACTTGATTATCAAATCTGTATGAAAAGGAGCAGCATCAGCATGTGAAGGAAAGTTGGTTGTTGCCTGAACATGTCCACACTGGTTTTGTGGGATCTCTTACAGTATGAACTGTCAGCTTTATGTTTTTGATTAAAATAGCAAACCAGGTAGAAACCTTCACTCCCAGCAGAAACTAAAGAGGATCCAGGACAAAAAACATGCAGTTACAAACACCTATTTATCCAAAAGGGTGGATGTTTTGTAACTTATCCGTTTAGAAGTAATTAAAGCTTGAAATTATGAATACTTAGGGGGTGTGTCCTTTTATTGACAGGTAGCAGATGAGCCATCAGAGCTTACTAGCACTAGCAGCTTTCCCTCCCCAGTGTTACCCCTACAGACACGCAGGCGTGGAACTGTGCCACGGCTACAAAATCCCTGCCCTGGGGCACACTGGTAGAGCCCAGGCTGCCAAACACTGGCACCACCAGTCCCTCAGACCACCACCAGCCGGCAAGGGGGGTTAAGTGTCTTGCCCAAGGACACAACGGCAGCAACAGACTGAACTCACCATAATCACTTGTCTCAGAGTGTGCAGGATCAGGCTCTGGATCTTTGTTCCCAGTTTCTCCAGACTTGTTTTCATCACCTTGTTCATTAGTTGGGAGGTCATGACATTTTCCAGATGAAGAGGAAGCAGATGATTCGATCCTCCTCTCTTCTGAACCTAAAATACAGGTAAATGAAATTTCTATAAATTTGATGAAAATAACTAAATAACAAAATCCTAACCTCCCCATGGACAACGCATCGTAGCAACTTGTCCGCGCGCACCCCACCTCCACCGCTCTTGCGGACAATGCAACGAAGCAAACGATACCACCCGCTCTCACAACTTGCACCAAGGCTGTAAATATTTCTAGGGGAAACACTGCCTCCTGCTTATTCCAGGGAAGGCCTCAGCCTCAATCTCACGTTGAAAGCGTTACAGCCTAGAAGGCTGGGAGTAGCGGAGTCATTCAACCGCAGTTTTCTGGCAAAAAATGTTTTGTAACTACATCGTCTCAGAGTTTGTTCGGTTTGAATTATCTGCTGCCACATATATAGTCCCACTTTCAGCTCCATTTTTAGTTTTTTTGGCAGTGAAGAGACGCACAACTCGACAAAGATGGTGGTGGTGGGGACCACCCATTGGGCTTTAATTCAGCTCTTCAGAAATCTACGAGTGACAGCACAGAGGGTTTAGTCATTACTTATACACAGTCATTGACTGAACCTCAATATTTCCACCTGCAAGAACCTCAAATACCTCAGATGAAGACGAGATTAGCCAGTCTGAAGCAGATTTACATCTATACACCTGAACAAAAACAGTGTTGCACCCAGACTGGTCAAACAAGCATTTTCAGATGAATTCTTTCTTCAGCTCAGAGTTTCTGTTAGAAATGGCCTCAGGCATTCATTTAACAACAACAGCAGCCTGTAACGGGTCGTAAATGAAGTATGCCCAAGGTGGCTGTTTTTTATTTATTTTTTTATGAGAACGTGAGGGATCACTTTATGCTTCGACACAGAAAAGCATAGAGAATCGTTTCCCCTTTTTATAGTCTGGAGAGTGCATTTAATCCTGCTTTACTCACTTTGTTCTGCAATCACAGAATCTGTAGGGCTGTACACTGAAGCATTTTTTTCCTACAGCTTCCCTGTGCTCATCTTCATCAGCTTCTGCTTTATTTGATGTAAGATCCTGAGATCGGGGAGGCTTTTCAGGCACAGACTGTAACTGTGGAGTTCTCTGGTCTAATCCTAACCCTAACCCCACCCCCCACCCTCACCCAAAAAAAGAATCACTGTAAAACAGACAATCTGTGATAAAATCTAACTATTTTGTATTTTTAAAAGGAAAGACTGCTTCCAGATTTACATCAGAGCAGGTGTCTCCAACACAATGCTTGCAAGCTACCGGTAGCTCACGGTACACGTGAAAGTCGCTCGCCTGGAAGCAGTCAGCGAGCCATTCTGTCTAATTTCAAAAATGTAATTAACGAGTGACGGCTTTCAAATATAATGGAAAGCCGTCCCAGTTTCCTGTAATATCTAACCTAAAATTTGCTTGTTGTGGAAGTAAAATAAAAATCTAATTAATGTACAATTCTTCCAGCAAACGCGTACTACTGTAAATACAGGGATTAATTGCTTGGGTTGCAGCATGGATTATAATAATAACAATAATACATTTTATTTAGCAGCGCCTTTCGGGACACCCAAGGACACTTTACAACAATGGGGAGAAATAAATAAATAAATAAATAAAACAAGATAAACACAGTACAGAAATATATAATAATACTAAGATGCTAAAATTAAACAAAAACTATGTGTTTAAAACTATGTGGTAAAAGCTTGTGTGAAGAGGTGGGTTTTGAGTTTTGATTTAAAAAGTGGGAGAGAGAGACACAGTGGTGCGTAGATCGGGGGAAGAGAATTCTAGAGGTGGGGAGCAGAGCGGCTGAATGCTCTACTCCCCAAAGTGACAAGGCGAGCAGGGGGAGCCGAGAGTTGAGGAGCAGAAGAGGAACGAACAGCACGGACAGGAGTGATGATGTGAATGAGATCGGATATGTAGGATGGAGCCAGGTTATGGAGAGCTTTGAATGTGATAAGCAGAATTTTGAAGCTGATTGTTTGTTTAATGGGCAGCCAATTAAGTTGTTGCAGGATGGGGGTGATGTGATGAGATGATGAGAGTCCTGGTGATGACATGTGCTGCAGCATTCTGGAGAAGCTGCAGTTTGTGGAGGGATTTGCTGGGGTGACCAAAGAGAAGTGAGTTGAAATAATCAATCCTGGATGTGACGAGGCTGTGAACAAGGATGGCTGTGGTGTGAGAAGTAAGTGATGGATGGAGACAGGAAATGTTACGCAAGTGAAAATAAGCAGACCGGGTAATATTGTTGATGTGAGATTGAAAAGGAAGTGTGATGTCGAGGATGACACCCTGACTCTTAACATGAGGAGAGGGAGTAACTGCTGAGTTATCAAGAGAGATGGGAAAACTGTTAGATTTGGAGAGAGTATGAGGTGTGTCTACTAGGAGGACGTCAGTTTTAGAACTGTTCTGTTTGAGGAGGTTGGAAGTGAACCAAGAATTGATTTCCTGGAGACAGAGGGTAAGTGAGGAAGGTGGGAGAAAAGTTGAGGGTTTGGTTGAGAGGTAGAGCTGGGTGTCATCTGCGTAACAATGAAAATGAATGTTGTATTTACGGAAAATGTGACCTAGCGGGAGAAGGTAAATGATTAAAAGAAGGGGCCCCAAGACAGAGCCCTGGGGCACACCAGCAGAAACAGGAAAGAGATTGGATTTATGACTTCACTTGAACGAATTGTGTATGACAGCAGAGGTAGGAGGTGAAGCAGGCAAGAGGAATGTGAGTGATACCTATAGATGACAGTCTGCTGAGGACAGGACTATGAAAGACGGTGTCAAATGCAGCTGTGAGATCGAGAAGGATGAGAATGGACAATAAACCAGAGTCAGAAGCAGTGAGACGTTACGGATGTTTCTGTCAACTTTGAATGCAGCCGCAGTTGCTTGGTTTGGGTTTAAGAGTCTATTTCCCTTAAAAAATTTTTTTTTTACAGTACTGATGTATTGAAATACAGAGAAAGCAACTTGTGAACACAATGCATGTTTATACAGTAAGCATAGCATTTTTAACAAAATAAGCACATTCACACATGGAAAGTAACGTGAATAAATCATAAGGCGTTAGCTTTTCTGTACTTTCTTTGAGTGAAAAGTAGCTCCTGCATTAGAGAAACTGTTACTGAACAATCTTAATATAATTCTAAAACATAGATTGTTCTTACCGTTTACACTTTTTTGGTATAATTTTTTATTTTCTGAACTTAAATCTTTAATTAATTATTAATTATTTGCTCAAAAGTAAAAAATATATATCTTTATTTATTATTTTGTCTTTTTGCATCAAAACTCTCACCTGTAGCTCCTAAATATTTTTAGACCAACAATGTCAAACTGGGAGTGATTTACCATTGTGAGTGGACTTTTGGTTTAAATGACGAAGAGGCTGGTGTGACAGCATCGTGGGAGCTCGGTCTATGAGACCCTGTTTTTCCTCATGATCTTCATTGCTTTCTACAGTTGAATGAAGATAAGACTGAGATCTTCATCTGTGCCTCAGACAAGCTGGTTCCCAAAGTCAGAAACTTTCATGGTCAGCTTTCTTCTCACACTAAACCCTCTGTTAGGAATCTTGGTGTGACCTTTGACCCAGCTCCCACCCTGGATTCTCATGTCAGTTCTCTTGTTTGTGCTTCCTCCTGTAACTCATTTTTCACGTGTCTGAGCAATACCTCCCTGAACCGTCTACAGGTGGTTCAGAATGCCTGTGCTCGGCTTCTGACCAAATCATCCCGCTTCTCCTCAAACTTCACTGGCTGCTAGTTAACTGGTTAAGGAAAAAATCAACTTAAAGAATATGAATGTTTGTGGCCATAATTGTTGGTCAAATAACTTAAAACAGCACATGTCTCTTTTTTTCTCTGCTTGTCCCCTTTAAGTCTGCTTGACCCTCCAGGAAGATGTGATTCTACTCACTTTGTTTGTCACAACCAGGTAAGGTAACATCAGCCTCTGCAGATGCTGCGGGTTCAGGGGCATTTCTCTCCACAGCCGCTGAGGGCGTCACTCCATTTTCTTTTGCTGTGAGTCTTATAGAAAGTTCCCCAACAAGCCCTGACGTTTCAGGCACAGGAGGAGCTGTTGACTTTCTCTTGTCCTCTAGATGTCCTGGGGTATGCTTTTTGGAGTTCGATGGAGTTCTCAGGTCTTGTATGGTTTTCTCTGAGTCTGAAAAACAAAAGAAAGACAAAATAAACAACTGTAAAACTCTGTGGTTGTTTAAATAGCTAAAGGAAATTAAAATGATTAAATAAAACAATTAAATAATTTTAAATGAAAGATTGCTTCTGGGTTTGCTGTTACGGAGCAATCTTAATATTCCTCTAAAACATGCATTTTTATTATCATTTAAACAGTTTTGGTCTTAAATATTTAAGCCTTTACGCTGAAATTTTTGTTTAAAAAAATAAATATCACTTTTTGTCTTTTTCCATCAAAACTAGATTGCACAATTGCCATAGCTCATAAACGTTTTTTTTTTTAAGCCAACAATATCAAACTGGGAGTGATTTACCATTGTGAGTGGGCTTTTGGTTTAAATGACAAAGAGACTGGTGTGACGGCATCGTGGGAGCTCGGTCTATGAGACCCTGTTTTTCCTCACGATCTTCATCTGAACCTGAAAAACCATCCGATATGACACATAAAAATTATTTAACAACTAAAAAAAAAGATGATTTCTAAGGGACAAAATCATTTAAGTCCACATTAAACAGTCACAATATGAGTTAACTGGTAAAGCAATGGAGACCAAGTATCTTACCAGCTGCTGTGTCCTGATCTGACTGGTTTTCCACATCCCTTTTCGTCATACATTCACATTTTCCTAAAATTGAAAATCAGGAAAACAACAAAATAATTTAACTTCGTATGGTTTGAAGCTGGAGTCTAATTATAAAGCATAAAAGCTTTTAATACACCTCTGAATATTAATACTAAAATATTTTTTATCATTAAACTTGAACGACTAAGAAGAAATAAGGGACATTTTGTTAATTGAGTAAATGGTTAACTGGAGCCTCCTCCTTGAACCGTCACCTTATCGTGGTGGAGGAGTTTGAGTGCCCTAATGATCCTAGGAGCTATGTTGTCTGGGGCACTTAGTGCCCCTGGTAGGGTCTCCCATGACAAATTGGTCTTAGGTGAAGGGTGAGACAAAGAACGGTTCGAAGGATCTTTCATGGCGGTTAAAACGAAGAGTCGGAGTACCCGGCCCGGAGGGTTACCGGGGTCCCACCCTGGAGCCAGGCCTGGGGTTGGGGCCCGTGAGCGAGCGCCTGGTGGCCGGGCTTTCGCCCATGGGGCCCGGCCGGGCCCAGCCCGAACCGGATACATGGGCTCGTCCAACTGTGGACCCACCACCCGCAGGAGGAACATGAAGGGTCCGGTGCAATGCGAATCGGGTGGCAGACCAAGGCGGTAGCCTTGGCGGTCCAATCCCCGGACAAGAAAACTAGTTTTTGGGACATGGAACGTCACCTCGCTGGCGGGGAAGGAGCCGGAGCTTGTGGCAGAGGGTGAGCGGTACCGGCTAGATATAGTCGGACTCACCTCGACACATTGCATTGGCTCTGGAACCCGAGACCTGGAGAGGGGTTGGACACTCTACTTTGCTGGAGTTGCTCCGGGTGAGAGGCGGAGGGCTGGGGTTGGCTTTTTGTTAGCCCCGAGACTCTCTGCCTGTGTGTTGGGGTTTACCCCGGGGGACAAGAGGGTAGCTTCCTTGCGCCTTCGGGTCGGGGAACGGGTCCTGACTGTTGTTTGTGCTTATGGGCCAAATATCAGTTCAGAGTACCCACCCTTTTTGGAGTCCCTGGGACGAGTGCTAGATAGTGCTCCATCAGGGGACTCCATTGTCCTGCTGGGGGACTTCAACGCTCACGTGGGCAATGACAGCTTGACCTGGAGGGGTGTGATTGGGAGGAACGGCCCACCTAATCTTAACCTGAGCGGTGTTTTGTTATTGGACTTCTGTGCAAGCCGCAGTTTGGCCATAACGAACACCATGTTCGAACATAAGGATGCCCACCGGTTAACTTGGTACCAGGGCAGCCTAGGTCACAGGTCGATGATAGATTTTGTAGTCGTATCATCTGACCTGCGGCCGTATGTTTTGGACACCCGGGTGAAGAGAGGGGCGGAGCTGTCAACTGATCACCACCTGGTGGTGAGTTGGATCAGATGGCAAGGGAACATGCCGCATAGACCTGGCAGACCCAAACGCATAGTGAGGGTCTGCTGGGAACGCCTGGCAGAAGAACCTGTCAAGACGGTCTTCAACTCCCACCTCCGGCAGAGCTTTGACCACGTCCCGAGAGCAGTGGGGGACATTGAGTCCGAGTGGGCCTTGTTCCACTCTGCGATTGTCGAGGCGGCTGTTGCTAGCTGTGGTCGTAAGGTGGCCGGTGCCAGTCGTGGTGGCAACCCCCGTACCCGCTGGTGGACACCAGAGGTTCGGGGAGCCGTCAGGCTGAAGAAGGAGGCCTACAGGGCGTGGCTGGTCTGTGGGTCTCCGGAGGCAGCAGACAGGTACCGGATAGCCAAGCGGGGTGCAGCAGTGGCAGTTGCCGAGGCAAAATCTCGGGCGTGGGAGGAGTTTGGTGAGGCCATGGAGAAAGACTATCGATCGGCTCCAAAGAGGTTCTGGCAAACTGTCCGGCGCCTCAGGAGAGGAAGGCAGCAACTCGCTCACACTGTTTATAGTGGGGATGGGGAGCTGCTGACGTCAACTGAGGCTATAGTCGGACGGTGGAAGGAATACTTTGAGGAGCTCCTCAATCCCACCAATGCGCATTCCGAGGAGGAACCAGAGCTGGGAGGCCTGGGGATGGACTGTCCGATCTCGGGGGCAGAAGTTGCTGAGGTAGTCAAACAACTACACAGCGGCGGAGCCCCGGGGGCGGATGAGGTTCGTCCTGGGTATCTCAAGGCTATGGATGTTGTGGGGCTGTCATGGTTGACACGTCTATACAACATTGCGTGGTCATCGGGGGCAGTTCCTAGGGAGTGGCAGACCGGGGTGGTGGTCCCCATCTTTAAGAAGGGTGACCTGAGGGTGTGTTCCAACTATAGGGGGATCACACTCCTCAGCCTCCCTGGAAAGGTCTACTCCAAGGTACTGGAGAGGAGGGTCCGATCGATAGTTGAATTTCAGATAGAGGAGGAGCAATGTGGTTTTCGTCCTGGCCGTGGAACTGTGGACCAGCTCTATACCCTTGCAAGGGTGATGGAGGGGGCATGGGAGTTTGCCCAACCAATCCACATGTGCTTTGTGGATTTGGAGAAGGCTTATGACCGTGTCCCCAGGGGCACCCTGTGGGGGACGCTCCAGGAGTATGGGGTGGGTGGCTTTCTGTTAAGGGCCATTCAGTCCCTTTACCAGAGGAGCGTGAGTTTGGTCCGCATAGCCGGTAGTAAGTCGGACCTGTTCCCAGTGAGGGTTGGACTCCGCCAGGGCTGCCCTTTGTCACCGGTTCTGTTCATCATTTTTATGGACAGAATTTCTAGACGCAGCCGTGGTGTGGAGTGTGTCGAGTTTGGTGGCAGGAGAATCTCGTCTCTGCTTTTTGCGGATGATGTGGTCCTCCTAGCTTCATCCAGCTCTGACCTTCAGCTCTTGCTGGGTAGGTTCGCGGCCGAATGTGAAGCGGCTGGGATGAGGATCAGCACCTCCAAATCTGAGACCATGGTTCTCGACCGGAAAAGGGTGGCTTGCCACCTCCGGGTTGGGGGAGAGGTCCTACCTCAAGTGGAGGAGTTTAAGTATCTCGGGGTCTTGTTCACGAGTGAGGGTAGGAGGGATTGGGAGATCGACAGGCGGATTGGTTCGGCGTCTGCAGTGATGCGGACGCTGAGCCGATCTGTCATGGAAGAGGGAGCTGAGCCAGAAAGCCAGGCTCTCGATTTACCGGTCGATCTACGTCCCAATCCTCACCTATGGTCATGAGCTTTGGGTAATGACCGAAAGAACGAGATCGCGGATACAAGCGGCCGAAATGAGTTTCCTCCGTAGGGTGGCCGGGATCAGCCTTAGAGATAGGGTGAGGAGCTCGGTCATTCGGGAGGGACTCGGAGTAGAACCGCTGCTCCTCCGGATCGAAAGGAGCCAGTTGAGGTGGTTTGGGCATCTGGTCAGGATGCCCCCTGGACGCCTCCCCGGGGAGGTATTTCGGGCATGTCCTGCCGGCAGAAGGCCCCCGGGTCGACCCAGGACACGTTGGAGAGGTTACATCTCCAATCTGGTCCGGGAACGCCTTGGGGTCCTGCCGGAGGAGCTGGTGGACAAGGCCGGGGAGAGGACGGCCTGGAGCTCCCTAGTTGGGATGCTGCCCCCGCGACCCGGACCCGGATAAGCGGAGGAAGACGAAGACGAAGACGACGAGGTTAACTGAAGCTTTCAAAATAAAAGCACATTGCCTCTTATATCACATTAGATTTTCATCTGTTATTTAAGTAAATGTAATAATTTTGTGACTGTACCTTTATACAACTTGTAGATGACCACAACACTTATTAAAATCAGTATCAGAGATGCAACACAAATACCAATAATCCCTGGAGTTGACAGGATTTTATCTGTAAAAAAATGAGAATAAAACAATAAAAAAATTATTCATTAAATCTATGATGGTTAATAATTGCAAATGAACTTCTAACATAATTGAATGTCAAAAGACAACTCTGTACATGAAGTCTTACCGGAGTAGCACTCCTTAGCAGTGAAAGTAGCAGATTCTGTAGTGAGGGGGTTGCTAACGGTGCAGTTGTACACTTGCTTGTCGTGAACGTCTCCAAGAGGGATTATCAGCTTTGGCCCAACCTGCTTGTTACCATCTGAGCTCCACTCAAACTCCAGTAAGGACTGAGATTGTTTGGACTCGGCAGAACACATCAGCGTGGCTCCGCCTCCAGTTTTACCTGAGCTGCCTCCATCGTTCATCTCACAGGATATGGTGGGCTTGGCAATGCTGTCTGAAGGAACACAGAGAGGTACATCCAATAATTCCTATTTTATTGTGACAAACAAAAAAAATTTAACTGGCATTAATAGATTGAAAAACATCAAATACCAAATTTGTACTTTAGTACAAATTCTAGACTCAATAAAACTACGAATAGATAACATCTATAGTTTCCAAATCAAACCATCTGATTGCTGAAGCTCAAAGTCTTGATCTGATATCAACGTAGGACTTTTTATGGGTTACATATTAAAGATAAAGACTCTCTGTTTAGAGAAAGCAGAAACACTCAGATAAGTCACCAAAGGAAACATAGAAACAATTCAAAAAGTTCTAAGAACACTAAACAAACAGCATCGCAGGCTACGAAGCATTTAAATGATGATTCATGAACTCAATTTCATTGGGCTGCCAATGTTGGAGAAACAACTGAAAGAAAACAGGCATGACTCTGCAACTATTATGAGAGGAAAAGTGTTGCCAAAATATGTTTGAGACCCAAGATCGAGGCCTATTAGCAAAAACTTTGAGGCCTTTTGGAAACTACCGTTTAAATTGTTTCAATTTTGATCATCATCTCTGAGATTTAGGTTTTAATCTGATTGAAATGCACAACAACTACAAACAACAAATAGACTGTTATATTTTAGGCTGATGTTTACCAAGTTTTTTATTTATTGGCATCAGCTGACTTGCCTCTTTAGAACCAGAAATGTTGTGCATTTATTGTTATTAGTGATATTTTAGCATACAAATGGAGGGAAACATCTAGATAACGGTGATGAACAGCACACATCGGCATTGGCAAAAGAAAACACCACATCGGTCGATCTCCTTTACAAACTCAGACTATATTCATTTTCAGAGGCAATGAAGTAAAAAAGTCATAAAGTAGAATCATGTTAGACTTTAAGATGATCTCACTTCTCCTTTCAGGTACAACAACTTCCTGTATTCAGTATAGATCGAACTTGTATTTACAGTGACAATGTGTAATTTTTACCATTAATCTCTGTAAATATTCATTGAAATGTTGTTGGAAATTAATTAAAAGATACCCAGTTTTTGAAAAACATTGGCAGTTTTATTACATAAAACCATAAATATCGAGTCTCAGGGTGACGCTCTATTGGATGCCATGGATCCTTCCACGGAAGCCCGTGAGGACAGAATGCATTTACTGATTTGTAACAAATGGTTACATAACGTTCAGCATTAATAAACGTTTTACACATTTACCCCTTCACTCATTGCAAGTGATGAAAGGGAATCTGATGTTCCCGTAATTTTGCTGGAGGCTGCACTCCCAGGAATTTTTGACTCCAATGACCATCGGTTGGTAAGGTCTTACTTGAACACAAAAATAATGCTTGCTTGCAATGATTTGGGTATCTACAGCCCCCTATCGCCAGGGAAACTACACACTGTCACTTTAAACATACATAAATTGTTCCAACTTCATTATTTTGTAATGCTTTCATCAAATAAACCAATCAATGAAGTTACAACTATTTTTTATTTTAAGGTGCATTCCCTAAAATCTCTGCTAAAACATATTTATTTTTACTAATGTTGGATAAACTTTTATCCAACACAACTTAAATGTTCCCCAACGTGTATGTTTTTGATCTGTGGGAGGACACCAAAGTTGCCAGTGAACATGCCAACTCCATGCAGAAAGGATTTGAACCTGCAACCTCCGTGGTAAGAGGCAACAGCATTTCCAACTGTGTCGTCATGCAAATGCAATAACAGTTTTACACCTGGGTGCAACACCATCAAATATTCAAGATTCAAGAGAGATTTATAGTGATTGTCACAGAAACAACCAAACTGTGTTTGGAGCATGTTGTGTAACCATTTAGCCCATTATGACACCAGTGCAACTATACCAATAGAACCGATCAGACAAAGTTCTTATCATATATGATGATCTGATTTATTATCAGAGAATATTATATCGTTACAACACAAACACTATCTGGAAATGCTTTGATGAGGAATTTGCTGAACTCAAACTTTAAAAAACAAATTAACACTAAACATCTTTGGTATGTTCTTACTGTCTAGTTTCTAATTCCATTTTTGGTTATTTTTAAAACACAGAAAAAGGTTTCTCTTTACCTTGCTGACAGTTTCGTTTGCCGACTGCAAAACATCCTCAGAGCTGACGCTGATGGTGGCGTCACTTCCTACTCCGTTTATCCGCGGGCAGCAGAGGGCTGCCCCTTTGCTGCCCGCGGATAAACGAAACTGTCGGCAAACGAAACTGTCAGCAAGGTAAAGAGAAATCTTTCTTGTGTAAGAACCAAAAATGGAATTAAATTAACACAGAGTTGCATAAAAATGAATTTGTGTGTCATTTGTGGGCTTGTCCTCTTTAAACTTTCCCATGCTTGCATTACAGATATATCAGTAAACTCTCTGCCACATATTTATACCTTTAACGTTTAGGAGAAATATAAAATATTCCACATTTCCTGTTGTACCTATAATGGAAATGCCACTTTCTATTCACGAGTCTCTAACTAACGACAACATGCATCAGCGGTGCTAAAGGAAAATACAAAAACTTACCAATAACTTCCAGGTCATATTGAGAGCTTTTCAGTATGTTTTTGGTGTATATTTCCAGGTCATAACGTCCACTGTCTTCATATCTGAGGTTGGTGATGTGCACATTTGCAGAATGCCAGTCGAGAGTGACCCTTCCTTTGAAGGAGCCGTACTGCTGCTGCATTTGGCCGTTGAACTCCACCATTTTGTTCCCATTATGTTTCCACAAAATTTCATCAGGGGCAGTTTTAATGGTGGTCACAAAGTTGACATCATGGCCCAGCAGAGCATATTTAGGAGATTGTCCTGTAACTAGATGCAGAGGGAAGTAAACTGCCTGTCAGGATGAATAAATATGTTGCAAGTAAATGTTTGTTATGATGATCAAAAAATGTAACCTAGATGATAACATCACAAACAGATGAAATATAATATTAAAGCATTTTAATTCATGTATCATTTAAAAAAACTATTAATGCATAAATGTTTACAATGGAAAAGGGTTTAAAATTAACAACAGGATGCTTATTTACTAGATTACATGTGGCTATAATATTAATCAAAATACTAATACTTGAACCGTCACCTTATCGTGGTGGAGGAGTTTGAGTGCCCTAATGATCCTAGGAGCTATGTTGTCTGGGGCGCTTTGTGCCCCTGGTAGGGTCTCCCATGACAAATTGGTCTTAGGTGAAGGGTGAGACAAAGAATGGTTCACAGGATCTTTCATGGAGGTAAAGTCAAAGAGTCGGAGTACCCGGCCCGGAGGGTTACCGGGGTCCCACCCTGGAGCCAGGCCTGGGGTTGGGGTCCGTGAGTGAGCGCCTGGTGGCCGGGCTTTCGCCCATGGGGCCCAGCCGGGCCCAGCCCAAACCGGATACATGGGCTCATCCAACTGTGGACCCACCACCTGCAGGAGGAACATGAAGGGTCTGGTGCAATGTGGATCGGGTGGCAGACCGAGGCGGGAGCCTTGGCGGTCCGATCCCCGGACAAGAAAACTTGTTTTTGGGACATGGAACATCACCTCGCTGGCGGGGAAGGAGCAGGAGCTTATGGCAGAGGTTGAGCGGTACCGGCTAGATATAGTCGGACTCACCTCGACACATAGCATTGGCTCTGGAACCCAAGTCCTTGAGAGGGGATGGACACTCTCCTTTGCTTGAGTTGCTCCGGGCGAGAGGCGGAGGGCTGGGGTTGGCTTTTTGTTAGCTCCAAGACTCTCTGCCTGTGTGTTGGGGTTTACCCCGGAGGACGAGAGGGTAGCTTCCCTGCACCTTTGGGTCGGGGAACGGGTCCTGACTGCTGTTTGTGCTTATGGGCCAAATATCAGTTCAGAGTACCCACCATTTTTGGAGTCCCTGGGACGAGTGCTAGATAGTGCTCCATCAGGGGACTCCATTGTCCTGCTGGGCGACTTCAATGCTCACGTGGGAAATGACAGCTTGACCTGGAGGGGTGTGATTGGGAGGAACGGCCCGCCTGATCTGAACTCGAGTGGTGTTTCGCTATTGGACTTCTGTGCAAGCCGCAGTTTGGCCATAACGAACACCATGTTCGAACATAAGGATGCCCATCGGTACACTTGGTACCAGGGCAGCCTAGGTCGCAGGTCGATGATAGACTTTGTAGTCGTATCATCTGACCTGCGGTCATATGTTTTGGACACCCGAGTGAAGAGAGGAGCGGAGCGGTCAACTGATCACCACTTGGTGGTGAGTTGGATCAGATGGCAGGGGAAGATGCCGCATAGATCTGGCAGACCCAAACGAATAGTGAGGGTCTGCTGGGAACGCCTAGCAGAAGAACCTGTTAAGACGGTCTTCAACTCCCACCTCCGGCAGAACTTTGACCGCGTCTCGAGAGCAGTGGGGGACATTGACTCCGAGTGGGCCTTGTTCCACTCTGCGATTGTTGAGGCGGCTGTTGCTAGCTGTGGTCGCAAGGTGGCCGGTGCCAGTTGTGGTGGCAACCCCCGTACCCGCTGGTGGACACCAGAGGTTCGGGGAGCCGTCAGGCTGAAGAAGGAGGCCTACAGGGCGTGGCTGGTCTGTGGGTCACCGGAGGCAGCAGACAGGTACCGGATAGCCAAGCGGGGTGCAACAGTGGCGGTTGCCGAGGCAAAATCTCGGGCGTGGGAGGAGTTTGGTGAGGCCATGGAGAAAGACTATCCATCAGCTCCAAAGAGATTCTGGCAAACTGTCCAGCGCCTCAGGAGAGGAAGGCAGCAACTCGCTCACACTGTTTACAGTGGGGATGGGGAGCTGCTGACGTCAACTGAGGCTATAGTCGGACGGTGGAAGGAATACTTTGAGGATTTCCTCAATCCCACCTATGCGCATTCCGAGGAGGAACCAGAGCCAGGAGACCTGGGGATGGACTGTCCAATCTCGGGGGCAGAAGTTGCTGAGGTAGTCAAAAAACTACACAGCGGCGGAGCGCCGGGGGTGGATGAGGTTCGTCCTGGGTATCTCAAGGCTATGGATGTTGTAGGGCTGCCATGGTTGACACGTCTCTGCAACATTGTGTGGTCATCGGGGGCAGTTCCTGTGGAGTGGAAGACCGGGGTGGTGGTCCCCATCTTTAAGAAAGGTGACCTGAGGGTGTGTTCCAACTATAGGGGATCACACTCCTCAGCCTCCCTGGAAAGGTCTACTCCAAGGTACTGGAGAGGAGGGTCTGATCGATAGTTGAATCTCAAATTGAGGAGGAGCAATGTGGTTTTCGTCCTGGCCGTGGAACTGTGGACCAGCTCTATACCCTTGCATGGGTGATGGAGGGGGCATGGAAGTTTGCCCAACCAATCCACATGTGTTTTGTGGATTTGGAGAAGGCTTATGACCGCGTCCCCAGGGGCACCCTGTGGGGGATGCTCCAGGAGTATGGGGTGGGTGGCTTTCTGTTAAGGGCCATTCAGTCCCTTTACCAGAGGAGCGTGAGTTTGGTCCCCATAGCTGGTAGTAAGTCACACCTGTTCCCGGTGAGGGTTGGACTCCGCCAGGGCTGCCCTTTGTCACCGGTTCTGTTCATTACCTTTATGAACAGAGTTTCTAGGCGCAGCCATGGTGTGGAGTGTGTCGAGTTTGGTGGCAGGAGAATCTCGTCTCTGTTTTTTGCGGAATGTGGTCCTCCTAGCTTCATCCAGCTCTGACCTTCAGCTCTTGCTGGGTAGGTTTGCGACCGAGTGTGAAGCGGCTGGGATGAGGATCAGCACCTCCAAATCTGAGACCATGGCTCTCGACCGGAAAAGGGTGGCTTGCCAACTCCGGGTTGGGGGAGAGGTCCTACCTCAAGTGAAGGAGTTTAAGTATCTCGGGGTCTTGTTCACGAGTGAGGGTAGGAGGGATCGGGAGATCGACAGGCGGATTGGTTCAGCATCTGCTGTGATGCGGACGCTGAGCCGATCTGTTGTGGTGAAGAGGGAGCTGAGCCAGAAAGCCAGGCTCTCGATTTACCGGTCGATCTACGTCCCAATCCTCACTTATGGTCACGAGCTTTGGGTAATGACCGAAAGAACGAGATTGTGGATACAAGCGGCCGAAATGAGTTTCCTCCGTAGGGTGGCTGGGCTCAGCCTTAGAGATAGGGTGAGGAGCTCGGACATTCGGAAGGGACTCGGGAGTAGAACCGCTGCTCCTCCGGATTGAAAGGAGCCAGTTGAGGTGGTCTGGGCATCTGGTCAGGATGCCTCCTGGACGCCTCCCTGAGGAGGTGTTTCGGGCATGTCCTGCCGGCAGGAGGCCCCCGGGTTGACCCAGGACACGTTGGAGAGTTTACATCTCCAATCTGGTCCGGGAACGCCTTGGGGTCCTGCCGGAGGAGCTGGTGGAGAAGGCCGGGGAGAGGACGGTCTGGAGCTCCCTAGTTGGGATGCTGCCCCCGCGACCTGGATAAGCGGAGGAAGACGACGATGACGCCGACTAATAAATGTTATTTTAATTGAGACAATTTTGTCATTTTGACCCACAGCTATAGGAGAATTGCAACTACTCTACATTACAGAGGATTTGCTCATAAAACACAGTAATATTATTTTAAATTAAATATCATGAAGAAGATGGAAAAACATTAGTATTTAATGAATGAACAGACAGGTAACAGTTTGAAAGTAGCAATTGATAAAGACGGGACTAACTGGAAAAAAATACAACCATATTTATCAAATGCACTATTAGTAGGTATAGAACGTACTACAAGAACAACCACATGGCGGCAAAGAAACACAGGCAAGTTCAAAAAGAAATAATGGAGGCATCCCACTTATGTAAGACACACGTTGGGGTTCCAGAGGGAGGTCAGTGGAGGCTTTTTTGGATCAGTTCACTAAAGTTCACTCAGCACTGATAGAAATAGAGTTGGGGACATCTTCAAACTCCAGCAAAGCAAGCAGCCTGCGACATCGTATAGAGGCTTTTGACACAATCATCTCTGCTGTCACAGCACACAAAATTCTTGGCTTCATCCAGCCAGTGTCTAAAGCACTACAGTCACCAAATATAGACCTGATGACCGCATACAAAGAGACAAGACTGGTTGCACAGCCCATTTCTATGCTAAGAAGTGAGGAGGCCTTCAGTGAAATTTTTGGCAAATCAGAAATCTTGCCAGCTTCATTGGAGTTACACCGGTAAAAAAGCCTGTGATTAATAGACAGATAAAAAGAGAGAACACACCTTCACAGTCAGTTGAGGAACATTACAGACTCAATCTCTTTTATCCATTTATTGATCAAGAGACAAGCCAACTAAACACCAGGTTCGCAGAGGACTCTGAGCCAGCCATGCTTGCAACATGCCTAGTACCTTCAGCCCTGTCTAAACTCACTGAAGAAAAAAAAAAAGAACTGATGGTATCATGGTACAGACAAGACCTCCCTCAGCCAGAATCAATCAACCAGGAGATTCACAGATGGATGGTAAAGAACCAGCCTCCAACAGAACTGGCATCAACAGCCAAAGAAACATTAGATCAGATGGATCAACAATTCTACCCAAACATCCACTGTATCCTCTCCATCTACCTCACACTACCAGTGACCACCTGCTCATGTGAGAGGCCATTCTCGGCACTAAGACGGCTGAAATCCTGGCTACGATCCAGCATGACAAATGACAGTTTGTCAGGACTTGCAATGATGCATGTGCATAAAAACTGAGCACTTGACCCCGAAAAAGTTCTCGTGCGCTGGGATGCTTCTGGACACAGGATAATTTCACTAGCATTTGATAAAAAGGTAAACTTTATGTCAAAATCTTGCATACAATCAGTAACCCGGTTGTTGACGCACAATTTCCTGTCATTTCAGTGAGTCTTCATGATGAGGCTGGTTCATCCTGATGCCCATGGATTTATTTACATCAGCACACACAAAACATACATGTCATACTACACACATACTACATAAACACTTCAGTTTTGAATAAATGGTTAATTTTTATTTGAGTTTTGGTCTTCATTTTGGTCTCTACTTTCTAATCAATGTACATGGAACAATGGCTTGTGGACCTCGGTAGTTTTGAAACTCTGGATACGGCCCTGATCACCGCTATACAATGAGGAAAACAAGATCTACTCAAAACAAATGAACTACAGTCAACATTAATTATTATTAATAATAATAAACAATATGGCTCAAACAAGCTGGATAAAGGAGAAACGTTGGTTCCTCTAAACTTATGGTCATTTTTCATTGTTCCATAAACTTGTAACAGGTAAATAAATCATATTTACACAAAAAGGTCAAATGGGATAAAGAAAAGTATAAATGAACGTTTCACCACAAAAAATTAATTAATAAATAAACTTACCTTGACAAATGGTAAAAACACAGTAGGCAAAGAAATATCGATGAGCCATTACGACCAAGCCAACTTTCACTTTGTGACTTTGGAAAAAATAAAACGTCGCGCTTTGCGACAGGAAAGGTCAGGTTACGGACCAGAACCTCACAGAAAAAGAAAACATTTCCCCCCCTAAATAAGTTAGTGGATCATTGCGTCTCTAATCTAAACGTCTGGCCCCTAAACTCAAGCTAAAACAGAAAATGTTGGGGGAAAAAACTGCCAAAGCTTCGGTGACTGCGGAGTTCACCTGTCGTACCTGAGCTTCCGGAAAGTTACCTTTCAAAATAAAGTCGTTATAGGTAAACATCGGTCTTTGCTAATCTAGCTTTAAGCCCAAAATTATTTTTAATTATAGTATTATTATGATATTGTTTAAACAAGTCAATGTAATCAAAAAACTGTAGTTAAGCGTTTTTAATATATTTTCATAAAATGTGTCTCGTCTTTGAAGGCCACGTGATCGCTGTAAGAAAGAACTTTAGCTTTTATTTTGAAAATATACCCAAATTCTTGTCTTCTAGAGAATTAAAGGACTTCGGCTGAGTGAAAAGGAGTTGAATAAAACAAAATTCAGAATCTATTAGTTAACACCTGAAAGAAGAAAAAGTCAGAGCAGTTTTTCTCATTTTTATTTGTTTTATAATCTTTTTCTCCCAATATTAAAATTCTTAGGGCTAAAGTTTGACATACATTAAACATTAAAAATCAAAGTATAGATCAAAACATTTCTAAAATGTAAAAGTTAAACACAAAATTAATAACATTAAAATAATACAAAGAAATTTCAATAAAACTTTGATTATATGTTTAATCTCCTCTGGCCAACAGTTTTATCTTCAACTGCCTGTCTTATTTCCTTTTTCTGTGCTCTCCTCTGAGTTAGGCCCGATCTTGTCCCCATCTTTGTGATCTGTTACAGTTTTGCAGCATCAGGTGACATTAAAGGAGTGTGTTACTGTCGTCTGGTTATGATATTGCGGAGCTTTTGAGGCTATAGATCCAGTTCTGCACCATCTGGTGTTTTATCTTCAGAAACCTGTGTCGCCTTCCAGCAAGTTCTCCTCTCCTGGGTTAGTTTTGGTGAGAGGGGGCTGTAGCACATCTCCAGCAGCCTGATCAGGTCTGGTTTCTTTATTTGGTTCTGTCTCTGGAGGCATTTTTGATCCCAAACGAGATCGTGGTTCAACTGCAGGTTTGTGATGGGTCACCATCTTATATACGTTTCACTTGGATCTGAAACAGAAAGTAAAACATCTCAGGCTTAAAATAAATTCTAACTGTATGGAGGTTTTGGAGAGAGCAACACAAAAAATGTATTTCCAAACAAAGTTAACAGTGTGCATTTAAGTTAATCAGATTCAGTTTTCCTTCCTGGTTGTGACCTGTGCTTGTATAAATATAGTTGAACTTGTCAAAACTGAGAAATGTTACCCAGAGCCACTTCTGGTTCAGTGTTTTTCTTTTTTGATAAGGGAAATAAAAAAAACATGTCATGAATAAATTAAAAGAAACTGCTTTTCAGGTGGAGAGCATGGAAAGGAACTTATGCTGTCCTTGTAACCTAGAATACAGAAAAAAATCAAAATAAAAATGTTAAGAAAGAATGCACAAGGTGAACAGTACGTCACTCAAAAGCACAACTTGGTAGTGATGTTGAATGGGCAGCAGGCTGACAAAACCGGAGCAACCAGTGATTCCACCCTCTAGCCAATCAGTGACCGACAGCCGCTGACTTTTTCAGTCTGGCCCGGTACGATTGGTGATGAAAACATTATGGCAGAGAAAATGTGAGGAAATAACGTCAGGCCCAAACTGGACTACCCTCCATCTCCTCTGCCAGGTTTGTGACGTCACCAACCAGAGGTGTGACCAAGTCACTGCTTTCCAGATCAGAAGTAAGTCACAGATGTGATGGACTGGCTCTCTGTCTAGGGTGTACACCGCCTGATTGCCCATTGACCGCTGGAGATAGGCACCGCCCCCCCACGACCCTACGTGGACAAAGCGGGTTCAGACAATGGATGGATGGAAGTAAGTCACAAGTCTTTCCAGTCAAGTCTCGAGTCAAGTCCAAGTCAAAGACAACCAAGTCCATGTGGAGTCCAAAGTGAATGAAGTGGAAGTCCAAGTCAAGTCCAGTCCTTAACTTTGAATTTTCAAGTCATAATCAAGTCATCTGTCCAGCTTCAATTTAATGACATTTATAATAAATAAATTCCAGAATTAAAACTTCTTAAAGCTTCATTTATTTGCTCAAACAAGCAGAAAGTACAACTGAAACTGATTCTAAACAAAGTGCTGCTGCATTTAGCGGTACAAGATCACACCCAGAACCAAGAATGATTTGTGATTTTTGTCCATGTCGGGCCACTTTTATGCTAAATAATCAAATATGCTCAAGTCATCATCAAGTCAACAGATGCAAGTTGATTCAAGCTGTAAGTCATTGGTGTTAAAGTCCGATTCAAGTCATAAGTCTTTATAGATTTAATCAAGTTAAGTCAGAAGTCATTAAAATAATGACTTGAGTCTGACTCAAGTCCAAGTCATATGACTCGAGTCCACACCTGTCACAAACATTAATATGGGAGTGAGTTATCTCATGTTCCTCTAATCATGGCCAAGAAAACAATCCTCATGAACTGGAAAAAAAAAGAACTCAAAGACCAAGTTTGCTCTTCTTTTGAACACATTTGCAGATGGTCTCTAGCAGAAATGAACGTTTTGCAAGTTGAACTGTGGATAAAAAGCTCTTGCGCTCCTGCTTCAGGAAGGAGGGTTGGAGAGTCGTGGGAGAGAGGGGTGGGGCAGAAGAATTTGGGATTTAAAGTCTTACTTGTTGTTATTTCCTGATATTCTCACCTCTAAATAGTCAACAGCCATTTGACTCTTCTTGCTTTGCATTGTTGATGTTTAATCTCTACAATTAGCATTAGCCTGACAAGCTATCCTTCATACTTCAATACTCTGGCCATGACCCATTGAAACCATCCAGTCATGGGGCAGATATTACAGTCGTCTTTCAAATTGTTTTTGAGAACTTTTTTCTCTGCTTGTCCCCTTCTAAATCCCCTTCACCCTCCAGGAAGATGTGATTCGGACTTTGTCACAATCAGGTAAGTTAACATCATCCTCTGATGCTGCAGGTTCAGAATCGGAGACTTCTCTCTGCACACCTGCTGTCAGCTTCATTTCATTTTCTTTGTTTGTACATTTTCTAGAAGCTTCCCCAACATGCTCTGACTTTTCTGCCACAGGAGAAAACATTGACTTTCTCTTGGCTCCGTTCTCCTCTAAACCTGAAGCACAAGAAGGAAACAGTCTGTAAAACAAACCCATGCTATCTGTGTTTATCAGACACTGAATTTAGAAGATTTATTTGATTACAGGAAAGAGGTCTGAAAAGTAGTTTGTGAACACTTAAATAATCAGAATAAAATGGTTATAAACATATTTTCTAACTCACCATTATCACTTGTCAGAGTGTGCAGGATCAGGCTCTGGATCTTTGTTCCCAGTTTCTCCAGACTCGTTTTCATCAGCTTGTTCATTTGTTGGGAGGTCATGACATTTTCCAGATGAAGAGGAAGCAGATGATTCGATCCTCTTCTCTTCTGAACCTAAAATACAGGTAAAAAAAATTTCTATAATTTTGATGAAAATAACTTGAGACGTTTTAGTTTTCTTACCAGACTGATAACCGAGCACTTGAGTCAACATTTCCTGATCTTATCATCAAAACAAACAATTGCTTTTGTTGGTAAAACTAATATATTTCACTCGCCCCATGGTGGTGGTGGTGCTCAGTCACAGCAGCTCGAGGCTCCCAGTTTCTAATTATATTTATTCATGCTTATTGTGATTTTATCCAGAAAATGTCCATTCATATCTTTCTTAATGTGCTTTATCATATTTTATCATGTTTTCCTACCCATTTATGCTTTCATCGTTTGTGGTACAAGGTGGCTTGGTGGAAAAACCCTGAATTCTGTAGTACTTCTGTGTACAAAGGACTATAAAAGATGGTTCCCTTCTCTTCTATTGTAATTGGAGCTTGTTATTCAAAGTATATTCCATTTGGGTTTGAGACAGATGGATTCACTTTGCCTACTTAGTTACGTCACAAACATTAATATGAAAGTGAGTAAATATCTCATGCTCCAGCTTAAACAGCTGTTCTTCGGGTCTCTAATGACCTCCTGATTCAGGGGAATTCAGTGATGCAGGGGACTGTCCTGTTCTGGTTCTGTAGCCTGCAGCCATTGACACGTTGACCATCATCTGCTACTGGACAGGCTGAGAGACTAGGTAGGTCTATCATGATCTGCTCTGGAGTGGTTCTCCTCTCATCTGTCCAAGTGTTCCTTCTCTGTGACTGTCTCAAAGTTTCAGTCGTCCTCCACCTCCCTCACCCATGGTGTCCCGCAAGGTTCTGTGTTGGGAACTCTAATGTTCCTCCTCCATCTACTCCTTCTCCACATCCTGACCCCTTTTAATGGGACGTCCTACCACTTTATGCAGATGACATCTAACTGTACTCCTCCTCTTACCCCGGGTTTCCACGGGAGCCGTCAGCAGCACGTTACTGCAGCAGCACGTCTTGCTCGCGTAAGCTGCTGCTTGGCCCTTCCCACGAGACGCGAAGCAGCAGGGGAGCAGCTGTCACCGACCGAGCGCGAAGTCACACGAGTGACTTCGTCAGTAAACACAACAACAAGCAGGAGAAAACTACAACATGGTTTGTGTTTTATGTTCTGTCCGTTTTATAATCGCCAATACGGACCTGAAAAACAAAGAGACCGCTAGCTGTGTGATAACTTCTCACGGGGCCGCACAGTTAGTAACTGTTTTTAAAAGTAAAGCAACCGGAAGGCATTACGTTCTTTATTCTGAAAATCTCGGGAGCTTCTCCCCATTTCCGCGTTCGATTTCCTGTCTTTCCTTCCCCAAAAATGTCTAACTTGACCCGTTTCAGAGGCGTCGCGCGTGGAAAATAGAACCGGCGCTTAAAGGCCGCGACATGCTGCTCCTGAGATGCGGCCGACTCGCGCTGCTGACGACTGCCGACGGCTCTAGTGGAAAAGGTTCTGTTGACCACAGCGGTTCCTATGAGCAGCTATGACGTACTGCTGCAGTAACGTGCTGCTGACGGCTCCCGTGGAAAGCCGGGGTTAGCCTCATGAGATGTCTAAGCTGCAGCTGCTGCTGTGAAATTGGCATTTTTAACATGGGAGTCAATGAGGATTTGCTCACTTCTGGTGCCAGCCCCTAGTGGATAAGAGTGGAACTGCAATTGTTGCCACCTGCTTAGACTGTATTAAAACCTGGATTGCTTTATACAGCTGAATGAAGATAAGACTAAGATCCTTATCTGTGCCCCAGACAAGCTGGTTCCCAAAGTCAGAGACTCTCTTGGTCAGCTTTCTTCTCACACCAAACCCTCTGTTAGGAATCTTGAGGTGACCTTTGACCCAGCTCCCACCCTGGAGTCTCATGTCAGTTCTCTTGTTTGTGCTTCCTCCTGTAACTCGTTTTTCACGTGTCTGAGCAATACCTCCCTGAACCGTCTACAGGTGGTTCAGAATGCCTGTGCTCGGCTTCTGACCAAATCACCCCGCTTCTTCTCAAACTTCACTGGCTGCTAGTTAACTGGTTAAGGAAAAATCAACTTAAAGAATATGAATGTTTGTGGCCATAATTGTTGGCCAAATAACTTAAAACAAAACATGTCTCTTTTTTTCTCTGCTTGTCCCCTTTAAGTCTGCTTGACCCTCCAGGAAGATGTGATTCTACTCTCTTTGATCGTCACAACCAGGTAAGGTAACATCAGCCTCTGCGGACGCTGCGGGTTCAGACTCAGATGCGTTTTTCTCCACAGCTCCTAAGGCTTCACTCCATCTCCTTTTTCTATGAAACTTCTAGAACACATCCTAACAAGCTCTGACTTTTCAGGCACAGGAGGAGGTATTGACTTTCTCTTGTTGCGGTTGTCCTCCAGACATGCCACTAAAGAAAAACGTTATAAAATTTTCCCTTTCTGATAAAAATAAATATCTTTATACTTGTATTTTTTAAAGTTTTTATTACAGGAATGTTAACTGAGCACCTATCAACTTGTTGTGATTTTATCATTAAAAAATCTACTGCTTTTAATAATAAAACATACAATGATTTTTTTCCTGGAGCTTGTTATTGAATGTATGTCATCTTCTACGGAGTCATTCATTTGTAAGACATACTACATAGAAGCCACTAAGCCTAGATCATGCCAAGACCCCATAATCCCTGGTATGACAATGAAGCCAACACTGAAGTGGCAACGATTGCAGTTCCACTCTTATCCGCTAGGGGCAGGTGTCAGAAATGAGCAAATCCTCATTGACTCCCATGTTAAAAATGCCAATTTCACAGCAGAAATAAACAAGTTTACAGCCTGGTTCAAAAAACCCAATTAAGGTTTAATAGTTCTACTTTACATTCATGACAGGTGTGTCACCGTATGCGTTATTTGTTTTCATGCTAACGACAATAAGGCTGAGAAAAAAACTTGAGTTGGTAAGAAAATAAAAGCTACTTTTGACTTATTCAGTTATACTTTCAGACACTCACTAATAATTAAAAAGGTTTAAATCTAATCTGAAATAAATATAAAAATCTTACAAAAAGATAAGCACAATTTCTATTGAGATTTCTAAGAATGCCCTGCTTTTGTTTAAATGAGAATGGAGGGTGCATTAAATCTTGTTTTAACTCACTTTGTTTTTCAAAAACAGAAACTGTAGGGCTGTGCACTGAAGCTTTTACTTCCACAAATCCCCAGTGCTCCTGTTCATCAACTTCTCCTTTATTTGATTAAATGTCCAGAGTTTGGGGATGATTTCTTTTGGCTCTTTTCTCCTCTAAGACAAAAAACCTGTTATCACTAAAATCACAGAAGTGAATTATTAAAGTATCATTTGACTATAGGAAAGGTGGTTACAAAATGTGTTTGATGTTTTTTATACTAAATAAACAGGATAAAATGATTGAAAATAGATTTTTATAGCTAAATAGAGTTCCAGCTGATGTTACTATTGCCAGTCTTTATATAGTGTGCAGGATCAAGCTCTTTATCTGTGTTTTTCCCAGTTTCTTCAGGCTGTTCAAGGTAAATAAAAAAATGTCATAAATAAATAAAAAGAAACTGCTGATGCAGAACATACTGCACAATGTTTCATTTACTATTATTTCATTTACCATTATGCCTTCCATTATATAAAGAGGTGAGTGTTAAGAGTAAGTGCATTATTGTGCAGAAAAGCAAAAGCAGAAGAACAGATGAAATTACACACAGAAAGAGGAGGTCTTCTGCAAATGCACGAGCTACAAGTTAAGATAAGCAACATGTGTCGATGTTTTTTTTTTTACTTTTACAAGATTAAACCAGAACAGCTGAGAAGAATCTGAAACTTATGGGAGAAGTCAAACCAGAGCGGATCAAAAAGTTCTGGTTTACAAGCTCATTTTGTGATATTTGAAATGAAAGTAACTTATAAAATTTAAAGAAAGAAAGAAAGAAAGAAAGAAAGAAAGAAAGAAAGAAAGATGTTAGCAGAGTTACAGGAAACAACAGGGCCTCGGCTGGCAGCTCTAACTGAGACATCTTGGATAAAGGTCCCCCAGGACTAGGATTAGACACCCCTGCTTAAAACAGTCATCAGTGACCTTCTCGTGACCTTTGTTTACAACTCAACCCTGCTTTGATCACAACCGGATCCTCAACCACACAAAGTCAAAACTCCAACAAGATAGCATAAACTCTAGATAAGAATTGCAACACCAACTTAATATACACAGCTTTTATCAAAAAGCCACACATGAGTAACTCTAAAAAAGTAAGTTAATGGAAATGTACACTCCATTTGAAAAAATAAATAAACTGATTAACAAAGAAGCTTTTGTTAGCGTGGAAGCGACAGACTCAGGGGTTTGCCCTGTAATCGGTGAGTCGTAGGGTCGTAGTCGTTGTATCCTTGGAAACGACACCTCACCCTCCTGCCTGCTGGTGGTTGGAGGGACCAGTGGCACCTGTGCTTGGCAGCCTCTCCTCTGTCAATGAGCCCCAAGGCAGCTGTAGCTACACTGTAGCTCGCCACCAGCATGTGAATGTGTGAATAATTCACTCAAGTGTAAAATGATTTGGAGTCCTCTGACTCAGAAAGGCGCTAAAAGGGCAAGTCCTTTTTATCAGAATACAAATGCATTGTTTACATTATCAGTAAAAAATATATATTTGTAATTTTATACATTTAAAATCAATATTGTTACACAGAGGAGGATAAATGATGTGCAAACTCTGTTTTACTCACCATGTTGGTAAGAAACAGCCATCTTAGAAGCTGCAGGTTCAGACTCATCTGCTGAGAACTTCTCTACATTTTCTTCTTCTGTGAGTCCTTTGAAATCTTCAAGGAGAGATATTGAATTTCTTTTGGCTCTTTTCTCATCTAAATCCGAAACACAAAAAAGAATAGCTCCCTAAGACAAAACCCCAGTTATCACTAAATATCACAGAAATGAATTATTAAAGTATCAGTTGACTATAGGAAAGGTGGTTAGAAAATGTGTTTGATGGTTTTTATACTAAATAAGCAGGATAAAATGATTGAAAATAGATTTTTAAAGCTAAATAACAGAGTTCCAGCTCATCTTACTATCGTCTGTCTTCATATAGTCTGCAGGATCAAGCTCTTCATCTGTGTTTCTCCCAGTTTCTACAGCCTGTTCTGTTGTTTGGAGATCGGGAGTGGGAGTAAGGTTTTCAGGTGAACAGCATGGAAATGAACTTATGCTGTCCTTGTGACCTAGAATACAGAAAAAATCTAAAAATGTTAAGAAAGAATGCACAAGGTGAACAGTACGTCACACAAAAGCACAACATGGTAGTGATGTTGAATGGACAGCAGGCTGAGAAAACTGGAGCAACCAGTGATTCCACCCTCTAGCCAATCAGTGACCGACAGCCGCTGACTTTTTCAGTCTGGCCCGGTACGATTGGTGATGAAAACATTATGGCAGAGAAAATGTGAGGAAATAACGTCAGGCCCACACTGGACTACCCTCCAACTCCTCTGCTGGGTTTGTGACATCAGCAACCAGAGGTGTGACCAAGTCACTGCTTTGCAAGTCATAAGTAAGTCACAAGTCTTTCCAGTCAAGTCTCGAGTCAAGTCCAAGTCAAAGACAACCAAGTCCAAGTGGAGTCCAAAGTCAATGATGTGGAAGTCCAAGTAAAGTCCACGTCCTTAACTTTGAATTTTCAAGTCATATTCAAGTCATCTATCCAACTTCAATTTTAATGACAATGATAATAAATTAATCCATCCAGTCATGGGGCAGATATTACAGTCGTCTTTCAAATTGTTTTTGAGAACTTTTTTCTCTGCTTGTCCCCTTCTAAATCCCCTTCACCCTCCAGGAAGATGTGATTCTTACTTTGTTTGTCACAATCAGGTAAGTTAACATCATCCTCTGACGCTGCAGGTTCAGACTCGGAGACTTCTCTCTGCACAGCTGCTCTCAGCTTCATTTCATTTTCTTTGTTTGTAAATTTTCTAGAAGCTTCCCCAACATGCTCTGACTTTTCTGCCACAGGAGAAAACATTGACTTTCTCTTGGCTCCGTTCTCCTCTAAACCTGAAGCACAAGAAGGAAACAGTCTGTAAAACAAACCCATGCTATCTGTGTTTTTCAGACATTGAATTCGGAAGATTTATTTGATTACAGGAAAGAGGTCTGAAAAGTGGTTTGTGAACACTGCTAGTATAAATAATCAGAATAAAATGGTTATAAACATATTTTCTAACTCACCATTATCACTTGTCTTAGAGTGTGCAGGATCAGGCTCTGGATCTTTGTTCCCAGTTTCTCCAGACTTGTTTTCATCAGCTTGTTCATTTGTTGGGAGGTCATGACATTTTCCAGATGAAGAGGAAGCAGATGATTCGATCCTTTTCACCTCTGAACCTAAAATACGGGTAAAAACTGTTTCTATAATTTTGATGAAAATAACTTGAGACGTTCTATTTTTCTTACCAGACTGATAACCGAGCACTTGAGTCAACATTTCCTGATCTTATCATCAAAACAAACAAGTGCTTTTGTTAGTAAAACTAATATATTTCACTCGCCCCATGGTGGTGGTGCTCACAGTCGCAGCAGCTCGAGGATCCCAGTTCCTAATTGTATTGCAGTGTTTACTTGCACCTTTTAAATTTGTTTTTATTCATGCTTATTGTGGTTTTATCCAGAAAATTTACATCCTCACATTCACATCTTTTTTAATGTGTTTTATCATATTTTATCATGTTTTCCTACCCATTTATGCTTTAATCGTTTGTGGTACAAGGTGGCTTGGTGGAAAAACCCTGAATTCTGTAGTACTTCTGTGTGCAAAGGACTATAAAAGACGGTTCCCTTCTCTTCTATTGTAATTGGAGCTTGTTATTCAAAGTATATTCCATGTGGGTTTGAGACAAATGGATTCACTCTGCTTACTTAGTTACGTCACAAACATTAATATGAAAGTGAGTAAATATTTCATGCTCCAGCTTAAACAGCTGTTCTTCGGGTCTCTAATGACCTCCTGATTCAGGGGAATTCAGTGATGCAGGGGACTGTCCTGTTCTGGTTCTGTAGCCTGCAGCCATTGACACGTTGACCATCATCTGCTACTGGACAGGCTGAGAGACTAGCTAGGTCTATCATGATCTGCTCTGGAGTGGTTCTCCTCTCATCTCTCTGAGCATTCCTTCTCTGTGACTGTCTCAAAGTTTCAGTCGTCCTCCACCTCCCTCACCCATGGTGCCCCACAAGGTTCTGTGCTGGGGCCTCTACTGTTCCTCCCCCATCTACTCCTTCTCCACATCCTGACCCCTTTTAATGGGACGTCCTACCACTTTATGCAGATGACATCTAACTGTACACCTCCTCTTAGCCTCATGAGATGTCTAAGCTGCAGCTGCTTAGACTCTATTAAAACCTGGATTGCTTTCTACAGCTGAATGGAGATAAGACTGAGATCCTCATCTGTGCCCCAGACAAGCTGGTTCCCAAAGTCAGAAACTTTCTTGGTCAGCTTTCTTCTCACACCAAACCCTCTGTTAGGAATCTTGGTGTGACCTTTGACCCAGCTCCCACCCTGGATTCTCATGTCAGTTCTCTTGTTCACTCTTCCTTCTTCCATCTCAGGAACATTGCTGAGTCCCATTCCCACTCTGAAACTGAGACAGTTATCCACACCTTCATCTCCTCACGCTTACACTACTGTAACTCTCTTTTCACGTGTCTGAGCAGAACCTCCCTGAACCGTCTACGTGTGGTTCAGAATGCCTGTGCTCGGCTTCTGACCAAATCACTCTGCTTCTCCTCAAACTTCACTGGTTGCTAGTTAACTGGTTAAGGAAAAATCAACTTAAAGAATATGAATGTTTGTGGCCATAATTGTTAGTCAAATAACTTAAAACAGCACATGTCTCTTTTTTTCTCTGCTTGTCCCCTTTAAGTCTGCTTGACCCTCCAGGAAGATGTGATTCTACTCACTTTGTTTGTCACAACCAGGTAAGGTAACATCAGCCTCTGCAGATGCTGCGGGTTCAGGGGCTTTTCTCTCCACAGCCGCTGAGGGTTTCAGTAAAAAATTTTTTGCTGTGAGTCTTCTAGAAAGTTCCCCAACAAGCCCTGACGTTTCAGCCACAGGAGGAGCTGTTGACTTTCTCTTGTCCTCTAGATGTCCTGGGGGATGCTTTTTGGAGTTCAATGGAGTTCTCAGGTCTTGTATGGTTTTCTCTGAGTCTGAAAAACAAAAGAAAGACAAAATAAACAACTGTAAAACTCTATGGTTGTTTCGACAGCTAAAGGAAATTAAAATGATTAAATAAAAACAATTAAATAATTTTAAATGAAAGATTGCTTCTGGATTTGCTGTTACGGAGCAATCTTAATATTCCTCTAAAACATGCATTTTTATTATCATTTAAACAATTTTGGTCTTAAATATTTAAGTCTTTACGCTGAAATTTTTGTTTAAAAAAATTAATATCACTTTTTGTCTTTTTCCATCAAGACTAGATTGCACAATTGCCGTAGCTCATAAACGTTTTTTTAAACCAACAATATCAAACTGGGAGTGATTTACCATTGTGAGTCGGCTTTTGGTTTAAATAACGAAGAGGCTGGTGTGACGGCATCGTGGGAGCTCGGTCTATGAGACCCTGCTTTTCCTCACGATCTTCATCTGAACCTGAAAAACCATCCGATATGACACATAAAAATTATTTAACAACTAAAACTTCACAAAGATGGTTTCTAAACAACCAAAGGAAAAAATCATTTAAATTTATCAGTCACAATATGAGTTAACTGGTAAATGTTGCTTGAAGCAGCAGTGGAGACAACAAAGTATCATACCAGCTGTTTTGTCCTGATCTGATTGGCTTTCAACATCACTTTTTGTCACACGTCCACATTTCCCTAAATTTGAAAATTAGCAAAACAACAAAATATTTTAATTTAATTTGGTTCAATTTAAAGCTGAAGCTTAATAATGACGCATAAAACGCTTTTAATACACCTCAGAAAATTGATAGTAAAATATTTGTATTCCTTAAACATGAACATCGTAGAGGAAATGAGGGACATATTTTGTTAAATGAGTAATTTTAATGTGGCTTTCAACTTTCAAAATAAAAGCACATTGCATCAGATCAGACTTTGACCCTTATTTAAGTAAAGGTTATAATTTAGCGACTGTACCTTTGTAGAACTTGTAGATGACCACAAAAATGACCAAAATCAGAAAAGATCCAACACAAATACCAATAATCACTGGAGTTGAAATACTTTTATCTGTAAAAAAATGAACAGAAAACCATAAAACATATTTTATCTTTATATATATATTTTTGAACAAAACACGCCTCTCAATACTGCCTAAAAAGAGCTTCGACAAGGAATACACACTTTTCATGCATGATTTATTTGAGTTTTATCTATGACTGTAAATTAACTTCTAACATAATTCAATGTCAAAGAAAACCCCACACGTGTACATGAAGTCTTACCGGAGTAGCACTCCTTAGCAATGAAAGTAGCAGATTCTGTAGTGAGGGGGTTGCTAACAGTGCAGTTGTACACTTGCTTGTCGTGAACGTCTCCAAGAGGGATTATCAGCTTTGGCCCAACCTGCTTGTTACCATCTGAGTTCCACTCAAACTCCAGTAAGGACTGAGATTGTTTGGACTCGGCAGAACACATCAGCGTGGCTCCGCCTCCAGTTTTACCTGAGCTGCCTCCATCGTTCATCTCACAGGATATGTTGGGCTTGGCAATGCTGTCTGAAAAAACACAGAGAGGTACGTTCACCAATTCCTATTTTAAATGCTGTTTCCAACTGCACCATCATGCAAAGCAAACATGCAATAGAAGAGTTTTACAAATGGCTGCAACACCATAAGGCTTTTTTGATCACAGCGGAGGCTTTTATTAAACAACACTAACCAATGTCTGGAAATGTTTTCATGAGCATAAAAAGAGTTTCCTTCTGTTTGCTGATAGAACTCAGAGTTTGAAAAACAAATTGCATACGGTTGCTTAAAAATAAATTGTGTGTGATTTGTAGCCTTGCATTAGCAGTACAGCTGTGAACTCTCTGCCATGTGTGACGTCAAATATTTAAAAATGTCATATTTTACACATTTCCTGTTGCTAGACTGATTTTTCAACTGGCTGATATTTAGAGGTGATAATTACCTTTTTATACATTGACATTGGCCAATATACCTCTTGAGTAAAATCGATTTAGAGTCAGAATTTAATTTAAACCTATATTTACATTCCTGAATACAATCTGCATTATAAATGTTCAAAATTGTATTTTGAACAAAAATACACCATTTTTGAATATTTAACACCTTTTAAGTTAACTGATTGTTCGATTGACTTTAGTTAGATGTCAGATTTTAATACAGTTAATACAGTGTACAAAATTATGTGTCAACAGCTAGACACAAAGACAAATGACTGTTCTCATAAATAATATGTACAAGCAATCAAAACAGACTTAAAACAATCTTCAAGTACTCAGATGCAGGCATATTGATCAGAAACTAGTAATTGCAATGACTTATTGAAGGTAGATAATGGAATGTAGGTAGTGAGCTTCAGTGATTTTTGCAGCTCATTCCACTCATTGGAAGCAGCAAACTGGAATGAGGAATGGCTAAAGGAGGTGCGAGCTTTGGGATTAGCCAGAGATTAAGTTCCTGGAACGTAAATTGCACTGGTTGTTGGAAGTGATGAGTAATGGACGAAGGTATGATGATGTTTTATCAATGATTGTTTTGTATATGAACTGCTACCAATGTAACAACCTCTAGGAATGGAGTGATGCCAGTTAACGAGTGAGTACAGATCACAATGATGAGTAGTGAACGGGGATCCAGTGAAGAAATGGATTGCTGAGTGATAAATGACATCGAGTTTATGAAGACGTTTTTTGGAAGCAATTCTATAAATGATGTCACCGTCACCTAAGATTGGAAGGATTGTCATTTTGCTTTGCAGAATGAGTAAAGGATGACCTGTCTAAATCTAAAGACCTCATGCCCCAATGGTGAACTTACCAATAACTTCCAGGTCAAATTCTAAGCTTTTCATTATGTTGTTGATGTATATTTTCAAGTCATAACGTCCACTGTCTTCATATCGGAGGTTGGTGATGTTCAGATCTGCAGAATGCCTATCAAGAATGGCCCTTCCTTTAAAAGAGTCGTACTGCTGCTGCATTTGGCCGTTAAACTCCACCACTTTGTTCCCATTATGCCTCCACATAATGTCATCTGAGGCTGTTTTGATGTCGGCCACAAAGTTGACATCTTTCCCCAGCAGAGCATATTTAGTAGGTAGTCCTGTAACTAGAAGGAGAAAGGGAAAGTTAAGTGCCTCAGTTAGGATGAATAAACATGTTACAAGTAAATGTTTGTTGTGATGAGTACAGCATCAAAACATAGGTAGAAATACGAAAAGAAATTACAGAAAAACATTTTTTATATATCAAAATTATAAAGGTTAAAAATGGAACCAAATCTATAAATATATGCATCAAAATACAGACATGTTAGACTTTTGGAATATTTATAAAGTTTACAACATGATGGTTGTTTACTGTGGCTAACGGGGTGGTATATAACACATTACAATATATTTTGATACTAAAAGCCAGATGGTATGTGTGATGTTTTTTAAAGACTCAATTTCATTGGAAAACTAGATAGCCTAGAAACCTAGACATTAACCTAAGCAAAATCATTCTGCTCTGCAGGCCAATCTAGCCACGTTCCATCAGAGCCTCAGCAGGCCAGGCCAACCTTTTGGCTTGCCAATCACAGCACTCTGTCGGTTTGTTGGGCCAATTACAGCACTCACATCCGTTTCATAGTGGGGTGTTACTGCGACTGGGAGAAACAAAAATGTTGATGGCTCGTTTGAAACAGCTTTGGCATCAACTTGAAACTATTTAGACATGGGCTTTTCTTTGAGTCATGAACAGATAAAAGACCTGTATGTCATGTCATGTTTGTTGTCCAACAGCATGCAGAGACAGTTTTAAAGACAGCCGCAGATTCTGCCCCATGACTGAGCTTGGTCTACAGGTTGTGAATATATAGGAAGGCTTGCCAGGCTACAGGCTAGACACTTCCAAAACACATCCAAAGCAGTTTTAATGTCATTGATGAAATATGAAGTTTTTTACTTCTTTTCATGATGAATAAAGCTTTGCAGACCGAAATGAAACAAAAACAATTTGTAAAAACTAAACTATGACTAATATTGATCTAAATTTTCATCCGTGAATAAAAGAGGACAATGTGACAAACAGACAAAACAACCAATCAACAAATGGAACAGGTAGTGCTAGACCAGAAAACCAAGCAAGAGTCCCGAACCCGCAGCTGTTTGAGCAAGCTGCCGGTAACAGTTCAACAGTTTGTCTCTAAAAGCAGAAAATGTCAATGGCTGGGAGGAAAAGCATAAAATGCAACAATCTGAAAGGTGTTTGCTTGGTGAGTACACATCCGGGGTTTCCCCTGGATTTAAAAGTAGTAGCAATGAGCGGGGTCAGGTGAGGACAGAGGGGAGCATGTTGCTGCAACCAAACTAAACTGGTGGAGCAGCACATCTGGTTGATTTTTCATTTATTACTTTGTGGCGCTGCTGTGGCTGATATCATCAGTGTTCAGCATTCTAGCGATGTTGCGATGAAAAAACATTCAGTCAAACAGTTTGGCTAATTTGTGCAGGGAAATAAATACATTTGAAAATAATTCTTACTTAATTCTTATTTCACCTCCTTGCAATTTTAAAATATTTTAATGTTTTGATGGTATGATGTCATTTCCTGTAATGTTTACAAATATTATTGCACATTATACAGATTTGTTGATTTTATTTCAAACTGTCAGTGTGAATTTATTGATCCAATTGTGAATTTTTCACATTACTTTGCAGGGATTCCCTAAGTGTGGTGCGCGTGAAAAGTGTAATGGCTGAGGAGCTCAGAGAAGTCTGTCATAGGTCACCATTAGCGCAGCCAGAAACTCATTTGTGGGTGGGCCTAAGAAAAAGTAAGTGGGCCCAATAAATGCAATTGAAAACAAGTATATTTTGCTTGTGTGTGTGTGTGTGTGTGTGTGTGTGTGTGTGTGTGTGTGTGTGCATGTGTGTGTGTGTGTGTGTCCTCCGCATGTGCCCTATTCATAATAATAATGCGCTCCGAGCTTCAGCACTCTGACCTGCGCACGCTGTCAATAGCAAGATATGTTCCGTATTTGATCATTTTTAACGGTGTTGGAGAAATCTGAAGGTGGTGAGTCATTCTGGCAGATTGTAATTAACACCCTGTCTCATGCAGGTGTTCTGACATTGTAAACGTCACACACAGAACATTGTGGATGTAACTAAATAAATCAAGAAATGATTCCCATCTGAGCATTTTAGCATTATTATATTATTATATTAGCACACTGACTGTGGGACAGCATTCTAAACGTGTCAGGCTATTAACAGCGTGCTGAAGATCTGAAGTTCAGAGTGCGTCTGTCAGAGGTCAGACGCGTTCCAGCGGAACCACAGCTCACGGGTGCACAAGAGAGCACATCTGGGCTGGGCAGAAGTAATTTTACAACATTGGTTTAAATAGCGCCAATAACGAGACGCGGTGTCTGGAGCGGCTCATGGAGCTGTGCCGCACACACACACACACACACACACACACACACACACACACACACACTGATTCAACAAGTGCACGCTGCGCTGTGCCGTCAGACTGAAGACAGAAATGAGCGCTGCCTCCTCTGTGATAAAAACTTTTAAGAGGTTTTATAACAACATTTTTCATTCAAGGTCATATTAAGATATCAGCTTCTATTTTGGGATGACGTATTAAAGTTGAGTCCGCTCCAGCCAGTGACTCCGAACCAGACCACAACTCCCGTTACTGCAGCATTTGTTATTCCAGTCCGCGTGGCAGCGGATCGCAGATTCAGCCACACCATAAAACAGAAATAAGTTGGTCTGAGGCAAAAGTGAACCTCATGGCTATGTCTTTTCCATATTTCCCCTATAGACATTTGATTACGCACAAGTAGGTGATCAGTTCAGGTTTACGCAGAGCAGAAGGAAGGAAAGAGCTCTGGTTAAACGTTCCTGCTTTAAGAAAACCGTTAAATTGCATTGTTTATGTGCTACCTGGGCACTCTAAATATTGATTTAAAATTACATCAAAGGAAATTGTAATGGTATTGAATGTTTATTAATTACAATTTCAAAAATGCATAAAACATAAACATAAAAATGAAAGTGATGGGGGAAAATGCAGATCATATTTTTTTAACCCTGTCTGTCGAGTGACTGTTTAGCATGATGTCTGATATATATATATATATATATATATATATATATATATATATATATATATATATATATATATATATATATATATATATATATATACAGCCATGCCCTGATGTGGGGGCTGGGGGGTGCGTCGACATGGTCGGGACATAGAAGGGGGTGCGCGGCTAAATACGTTTGGGAACCACTGCTTTACAGTTTCAAGTACGTGTAACATGTTTTTTAAAGAAGGTGAAAATTATTGCATCAAAAGAAACATACTAAAGGAGATTTTTATTTTAGAATCAAACATGCAGAAAAAAGCAGTCTCTAACCCTACTGTCACCTTTACTCGTTATTTCATTATTCCATAAACTACTATTACGTAATAGCCTGGTAGTAACAGGTTAATAAATCAATAGGGCGTGTCTGTTGTATACAAAAAAGGTCAAAGAATAAATATATAAATGAACGTTTCACAGGAAAATAAAACTTACCTTGACAAAGGGTAAAGACACAGTAGGCAAAGAAATATCGAAGAGCCATTTTGAGTCTCTATAAATAAACTTTCACTTTGTGACTTCAGGAAAAACACTGTTGATTTACTAAAGGAGAGGTCAGGTTACGGACCGGAAAGTCAAAGAAAAAGAAAGCATCTCTTCTAAATAAATAAGTCAGAAGGTGATTTTGTCTTTAATTAAAATGTCCTGACCCTGAACTCGAGCTGAAACAGCATGAGCTGAATGGAACAACCTGCAAGAGCTGCTGTTAGTTTAAGATAGGAGCTCACCTGTACACCTGAGCATCCGGAAAGTTACCTTTCACAATAAAAGGTACACACCTTGTAAATAATTATCTTTGCTAATCTGGTTTTGCTCAAGAAATGCTTGTTTAAAAATAATATAGGCCCGTACTTACTATAGCATTTCAACAAGGTGAGGAAATTAATAAACCATGATAATGCATTTTCATAAAATGTGTGTTAAGGATTTGAAAACCACGTCATCCTGTCTGAAAAATGATTTACTTTTATTTTGAAAATATACCAAACGTTGACCTAAATTCTTACCTTCTTTCTTGTGTCTGAAGAATGAAAGAGTTTCGGCTGAGTAAAAGAGTAGATTTAGTCTATTTTCATTTGTTTTAGAACCATCTTAGTTTAAATCAGATCAAACATTAAAATTAAAAATTTGAATTAGAAAATTTTCAAAAATTCTAAAAGTTTTGTTCAACAAAAATCAAAATTTTAAAGTGCGTAGTGTTCATGTAAAAATGCAAATTCCTTGTAATAGTCTTTCTTTGAGAGAGGCCTGTGTCATTGGCCCTCTGATGGGGGTGTTATCCTAAGAATGTGTGTGTAGGACTTCATGAGGGTCACACTGCCGTGGTGAGACACTCCCATTGGTAAAACACACTCCTCCGTCAACACCGCTCCCTCAACGTCCCAGCACATCACTGTGGAGATGACTTGGTTCTTGTTATCTCTTCCCCCTGTGATAAAAATTTTATTGTTGCAGGCGGCGATGGCACAGCTCGCCCTCTCCCCCAGCTGGGCCACAAGGGTCCAGGAGTCGGACAAGGGGGCGTAGCAGTACATGGCGTGCATGGCACCACCTGAAAACACAGAATTTAATAACTGCATTAATTTAAAATAAAAATGTCCTCTAATGTACTGAAATATTGCAGTTTCAACATGTTTTCCTATAAACTGATGAAGTAAATGCAACTTTTGAGGGATTAAATGGTGTCATAATGAGGGGTTACAAAATCATTGCACATTTTGAGTAAATTTTAAATATTTTATTTATAACTGAGATTTTAAGTTCCTTCCATCTTACCAACTATATAGATGCGGTCCTTGAAGGTTACAGCATTAGTGCATTTCGTCTCAATGGGGATCGGAGCCCTCATTTCCCAGCTGTCTGTCCCTGGTTCCCAGCGCTGAACTTTATCAGTGGCTAGTTTTCCATTGGGACCTCCACCAATCACAAAAATCCACCTGTCAAAGCTTGCTGCTGCAAACGAGCTCACACCCATAGCAAGAGGAGTCACCTGGGGCAAGAACATTCAAAAAAGCCTGAAACAATCTGAGTCAAACGGAAAAAAGAGGGTAAGACAGCAAACTCAAAGAGAGAATGGTACCTGCGTCCAGCGGTTGTGAAACGGATCATACGCCTCCACACTGGAAAGTCTTTGAACTCCATCAAATCCTCCCAGTGCATACACCTTCCCACCATGAGCTGCCATCTTGTGTCTCCAGCGTGCGTTTCCCAGTGACTCTATTTGGATCCATTTATCCAGAGCGCCGTTATATTTCCAAACGTCACGCTGTGTATCTTTACCTCCTGCAAGATCGTTTGGAAAAAAACATTCTGAGTCGCCGATGCATCATGAAGTACTTTATCCTGAAGCGACCCTGCTGCTTTGCATTGAACCATGGTGGTACTGCTCTGATGCAGAATCTCATGACCTGTTCTCTACTTTTACTGTGTGCATCGTCCTGAGCCGTTGAAGTCAGCACGCCTGAGGTTTCAGTTCCTGGGTGGGAAACACCCTAAACCACAGTTGTTGATGCAGATAACTTCAGCTCTTCCTGTTTTTTGCTCACTTGTATTTTCTGATCTTTGTGCAGCTTTGATTTGACAGAAACCCAGCAGGTGTTAAATCACCAAACGGTGAATGAATTTCACTCTCAGTCTAAGAACGACCCTCACCTGATATGTATACTTCGTTGTGGAAAGTGATGCAAGAAAACTCCACCCATTTTTTACTATGGGTTTCGTCCTCAATCTCTGTCATCGGCAGCCGGGCCACCTCCAGCCTGCTGCGTCTCAGAGGGTCCAGACATGTGACGGTGGGAACAAAACGCTCATCTTTGGTGCAGCCGCCGATGATGAGGAAGACTTCTGATAAAAAGTGCTGCTCACGAGGTTTGGTCCGCTCAGAGACCACCTTCAAACAGGTCCGCGAGAGAGAGAAATGTGTGAAAAAAGATGATTTAAATATATAAGTCAGATTATTTAAAGCGAAGTGAAAAGGTTATTTTTTCATCAGCATCTTGCCTGTTATAGATAATTCTTTGAATAGCCTCTGTTTGGAGAAATAGTTTATTTCTGACTGGGTTGATACCCGGCCTTTCCACCGGACACGTAAGTGTCGCGTAACGTTTGCAAAACGTAGTACGCAGCGGGTGAGTGCATTTCCACCGGCTGTGAAGCGTTGCATTTTGGAAGCGTTCCAGAAGTTAGGAACGCGTTGCTTACATTTCAGCCTCCTTTCCAACGAACGCGAAAGTGGCATGTAACAAAATAGTGATGTTTTACCCGCGAGCAAACTTTCAACTGTGAGACAGCAAGTGGGAGAAAAATCATTCCACGCCGCTGATCCCACAAAGTCATAATATCACAGGAGAACTGCAACACCACGTGCGATTTCAGAAGTCCACACAATAACAAGCAAGGAGAAAAACAGCTGAGTGTATCCTAAAAGGTCTGCGATTTATTTTCTGTTCTGTTTACATTGGCTACGGAGATTTTACAGGAAACAACGTACACTTATCAGCATGTGTCTTTTATTTTGAAAGTTTCTGGATGCTTTACACTGATTTCGTGTTCGACTTCCTGACTGGCTCGATCTAAACTGTGGAGTTTGATGTATTTTGGAAGCGTAGCACATAATAAATAGACTCTAAATATGATATAGCATTCCTGTTGAGACTCATTCAAAACATTAAACTTACAGTAGCTGTCGGTGGCAGCTAAAAGTCACAAAGTGCGTTTCGCGGCTGCTTCGTGATGGTTACATGCCCGGTGGAAAGGAGGCTTTCAACTCTATTTTTTATGCTTTCAGAAGGCGTCAAGCTCAGCGGCTCAGATCAGGCCAGACAGGGAGTCAAACTTTCAAATAAAAACCACAATCAGATTTCTAGATGATTGACTTCTAAATAAAAAGTGCATAATTTCCATTGAAACCTGTGTAGCTGAGGTAAACAGAACAAAAAAATAAACCACCGACCTTTTTGGATACATGCTGCCATTTTTTTCCTTGCTTGTTATCATGTGATGTGATGAAATCCCGCGTGATCTTGAAATTCTCTCGTGATTTTGTGACCATGTCAGTGGAATGCTTTCGCTGCTGTCTGAAACGCTCCCAGTGGAAAAGGAGCTTGTGGGTAAAACGTGTCTATTACGTTATGTCCCACTTACACATCCAGTGGAAGGGTCAGATGAGGGTCAAAGGGGATTTTTGTTGCCTTAAAACAACTTCAGTGCTAATTTCTACCACCACCAGTTTTATATGACACTGTTATTTTTGCAGAAACATTACATTTCTGAAGGAATTCTGTGTAAATTGTAAATAACTTTTGGCCTATTCATCTGGTCAGAATCTTCCTCCATTTCTCCAAGCTGAGGTCATTCAAACATCAGTCAAGAAGAGGTAAAGTACTGACGGTCTATGACCTCATTCAAAAGATCTGAACTGACACTAACCTCCCTGCCAGAGAGGTGGAACAGGCGGGCCTCTTGCAGCAGAGAAAAGGCATCACTGCAGTGTCGTATCAGCTCGTCTGACTCCACCTTCTCCACAAAATATGCCGGCTCCAACAGAGGCAGCCGCACGTGTGAGAGCAGCCTGACCAGTAACGATGATCGATCCTGCCGGGCTCTCAACCAGCGCATCACTGCTTCAAAAACACACTCCTCACACTTCACCTCCAGGTCATCCCTCTGCAGGATGGCCTCCAGAGACTCCGCTGGAAGCTCCAGGAAGTCCTGCTGCTGGAGCACCTGAGAGAACTGAGACGCGATGAAGTCCTGAGCTCGTGTCTTCAGGGCTGGAAGAGCGTGGCTGTCGGCCAGGTTCAGGATTCCCACACAGCTCTCCAGATGAATGGACCTGCTCAGGAAGCTGGCGCATGCGTCCACCACTCGCAGGAACTGAAAAGAAAAGATAAAATACTTTAAAACTGATTAAATCGATTTAACTTCTACTTTATTATTAAATCAGGAAAGTTTTTATTGATTTTAAAGAAGAAAATAGCCTGATGCAACCTCTAGAATGTGATGCAAGCAGCTTTTAAAACAGCGCTGATGTTAGAAATGATCTTTCAAATAGCCTGATTAAATGAATGCCATGCTCAGAATCTCCAGAGGGTTAAGTGAGCTTGTTATGCTTTTGTAATGGAATGAAATGACTGTTTTCCACCAAAAGTCATTTTCCCCTCTCCTCTGACACAGAACTAGTCTGCATGAGATATGGCCTCAAGGTCTCATGCATTTGCTGTAAACTGCTTCTTTCCAGCTCAAGAGAAGAATGAAGAAAGGACTCTCTCCTTTTAATAAATCAAAGAACTCTAATCAAACAAAGTGTTAGTCAATAATAAGATGTGACCAATTTGTGAAATCAAAATATTAATTACTTTATTATAATCCTATAGAATATGATAAGTAATATGACTTTAAATGTTTCCACTGGGACTGATCTCACGTAGCGTTGAGAGATGACACATTGCTTTTACTGATCCAATCAGAATCTGCCAGATCTGACGGAGGCGTGGTTTTGGTGGTGCTTGGTGTCATCTTTTTATTCGACCATAAACCAAAACATCTGAAGTAAAAAAAACTATGCCCACGTCATCTTTAACGCCAGTTCAAAGCGTTCTAGAGAAGTTGTCAGAGTGGCCAATCCGTAACTTTCCTCTTCAGTCAAAAGAACCAACGACAAGCTGGATAAAATCTGTTGCTGCTCCAACTGCTGCAACGGTTCCTTTCAGAATAAAAGCGGAACCATCACGACCCAGGTTTGGGTCTCGCTAGGCGTCAACAAAACTGTCGTGACCCGGAAGTATCTCAAAGACTGGTCTGGTCGGCAACCGCTGCTTTTCCTACCGGCTTTGGTTCCAGGGAGGGTCCAGCTGGACCTCGACATTCCTGATCTAACGGGGACTTCCAAAAAGGTACGTAGGCCGACGGAATGACGTTGAATATGTTTATGAATCTCCTAACTAAAGCTTAGCGTGAAGACATTACCTTCACTTCCCACTAACTCATTACACTTTTGAGCGTTCACAACAAACCACTGAGTTTCTGTTCTCTGATGCCCACTGATTCACTTTTCCCCAACAGGGTTTGAGACGGTGATTCATCACATCATGGAACACGTGTTTTTGACTAATCAGTCCATTTTAAAGAGGATTCAGAGGCAGCCGCGTTTCTGGATCATTCATTGATGTATTTTTGATGATTTAGTTTATAGATTAAAGACCAAATTATGTCAGATTTTTAAATGCTCCTGAGTCTCACAGTTCTGGTTCTTGTTTTCTATGAAGATAAAAGTAGCACAATAAGGATACAATTGTTACGTTACTTTTTATTCATTGTTAAGCATTAATAAACAAAGGGTCCCTTTACTAACATGTTGTTAACTACTAAGTTTTCTAAGTACCAAGGGCTGGGGTCCACTTAGTAATGCTTTAAATAATATGATTAAGCAGTTGTTAAAACTTTATTTAATAGTTTTGATGCATAAAGTAACCAGAGGTGTGGACTTGAGTCACATGACTTAGACTCAAGTCAGACTTGAGTCATTATTTTAATGACTTCTGGCTTGACTTGATAAAATCTATAAAGACTTAGGACTTGACTCTGACTTGAACGGCAATGACTTGCAACTTGAATCGACTTGCATCTGTTGACTTGATGATGACTTGAGCATATTTGATATTTTAGCACAAAAGTGGCCTGACATGGACAAAAATCATAAATCATTCTTGGTTCTGGGTGTGATCTTTTACCGCTAAATGCAGCAGCTCTTTGTTTATAATCAGTTTCAGTTGCATTTTCTGCTTGTTTGAGCAAATAAATGAAGCTTTAAGAAGCTTTATTTCTGGAATTTATTTATTGTCATTGTCATTAGACTGAAGTTGGACTGATGACTTGATTATGACTCGAAAATTTTGTCCATGTCATGCCACTTTTGTGCTAAAATATCAAATATGCTCAAGTCACCATCAAGTCAACAAATGTAAGTCGATTCAAGTCGCAAGTCATTGGCGTTCAAGTCAGAGTCAAGTCCTAAGTCTTTATAGATTTTATCAAGTCAAGTCAGAAGTCATTCAAATAATGACTTGAGTCTGACTTGAGTCCAAGTCAAGTGACTCGAGTCCACACTTCTTTTCAAAGTAAAGCAATTGGACTTGACTTGGGCATCCACATCATTGACTTTGGACTCGACTTGGACTTGGTTGTCTTTGAGTTGGGCTTGACTCGAGACTTGACTGGAAAGACTTGTGACTTACTTGTGACTTGCAAAGCAGTGACTTGGCCACACCTCTGAAAGTAACATTAACAAAGGAACCCTTATTAAAAAGTGTTATTGAAATAACATTTTTGGTTTCTGGTTTTATCTTTTATGCTGTTTGGGATCGTTTCCGGTGAAGGGTTTTCAGGTTTTCAGCACGTTACCTGCTATCTTTAAAGATCTGGTTGATGACGATAAAATGTCATGGTCTGAGGTGAGTGGTTCATTCATGACCTCTGAGTGCTTAATTGCAGATGAATTGCACTGAGGAGCGGGCAGCTGCAGCCAATCTGTCATCTACCAGGTGGTGTATAAAAGGAGCAGGGAGACGACGTCACCTCGCCGAATGATTGCTCACTTTGGTACACTCCAACCTGAGATCTTAAGCCAACTCTCGAGTTTTAGAAATCTTCGCACTTTTCTTGAGCTTTAGCGTATTTGTAATTCCTGTTCCTGCTGTGTTGAGTTTCAAATTCCATCTTTCAGTTCTTTTGATGGAGTTTACTCGTTGGATGGTGCATGGGACTGCATCATCGGAGAGGGGAGAGCGGGCAGCAGAGGGCGACAACGTCCTCTGCTGCCCACGGATAAACGAAGGAAGTGACGCCATCGGCGTCAGCCTGATGTTTGCAGCCGCAAACGAAACATTGTATGTAAATAAAGCCTACTGGTTGTGCAGCACCAGGCTAAAGACCAAAGGTGACAGATCATCTGCTGCTGTGGCCCCCAGACTCTGGAACTCTCTCCCCCTGAGCCTGAGATCAGTGGACTCAGTGGTCTCCTTTAAAAAGCAGCTGAAGACTCACTTGTTCAATCTGGCTTTTGTATGACCTTCTTCACCACTCTCTCTTTATTCTGCCCTCCCCACCTATTCCACCTTCCTCAGGATCCACTGATTTCCCTCTTTCCTGTTCACTCTCTCTCTTTCTTAACATTTTTTTAATCACAATTGTCTATTTTTGCTCATTTTAAATATAGTTTTAAACATTTTCTAAATGCTTTTATATTTTTACATTTTTTGTTTTTGTGAAGTGCCTCGTGATTTTTATCTTGAGAGGCGTTATAGAAATGATACTTTCTTCTTCTTCTTCAAAGCTTTTTCTGTGTTTTAAAAAGAACTGAAAGATGGAATTCCTGTTCCTTTTCTTCAGATATCCTCGTCATCACCACTTTGTCAGCCATAAACCACGGATCATCTCACTGGACCACATCTCCCCGCTCAACCTGACCGACCCGCTCTCAGCTACTCACCCTGCACTCACCCTCGCTCATCTGGATTCCCCTCTCGAGCTCGACCCTCAACTCAGGCCTGACCACCCTCCTCGTCTTCCACTAATCCCCGATCAACCTCCACACTTCCACCTCACTCGGACCCCCGCCTTACCTTGACAGCGCTCCTTCAGTTACCCTTTTTCTAATAAATATTGTTTATTACTTTCATCCAGTCTCCACGTATGGTTCTGAATGTCCTGGGTCAGGAAACTAAACCAGAACATGACATGAAAAGCTCAACAAGTTACATTCAGCAGAGATTTACTTTTCTGTGAAGATGAAAAAGAAGCTGCATTATTAGGAGTTTACATTTATATCAGTAGATATTGAGTGGCTTTATTTAATTTTTGAGGAATTAGTTTTAACTGTTAAGTGAAAAAGAGGAAGAAAAATCGTGTTCAGACTCAATTTCATGACTGTAAACTATGCATGGAAAATGTAAATCGGCATCAATATCGGTATCGGTCGATGTTGGTCATTTTTTAACATATCGGTATTGGTCCAATAAATAAAACCTGGCTGATGTTAACAGATATTTTATCCATCTCATCTCCATTTGTTTGCCTGCTTCAGAGGGCGAGGGGGGTGATGTGTAATTGTTTAGTCATGTGAACAGTGAATGAAATCATCTCAGGACTGTAAATGTGTGTGGTGTGTGTGCATAACGTAAATTCAGCTTTAATAATTTTCATTTTATACAAAATCTGCTGATTTTAGAATCATTAATGTCAGTATCGGTTATCGGCCATAGCAGTGATCGTAATATCGGACATCGGTATCAAAATTTCATATCGTTGCATCACTACTGTAAACATTAAATGAACTTACAGACTGAGCTGTAAACAACATCCAGCTGTTATTTAAAGACAGATGTTTTTTTATTTTATCATTAAAAAGTGTTTTTAATTGATTCATAATGAAGAATATTTTCATGACCTCATCTAAATAGTTCATGCGCTGAGATTCACATTTGCTTTAAGGTGGTGTGTACATTTGTACTTTTGAAATCATGCTTGTTTTTATTACTTCTATTGGTCCTAAAACAAAAACCTTGTGTGTTACCTGAAAATCAGTTTCTAGTTTTAAACATCACTGATAAAATGTTCAAATTGACCAAGTTGTCAAATTTCAGAATATTTGATTGAATAAAGAAATGATTAGTTAGTTATTAGTGAGATCCTCGGGGCTTTCTTTTATATTAAAAAGGAGATGTGTGTTAGTTTTATATGCGTTGTCCCAATAATAAACAAATAGAGGAGTGTAGAAAACGCTAAAAAGTTTTTACTTCAGTTAGAAGTACTTTTGCATAATTTCTATTTACATATTTTAAGTCACATATTCAGTGAAGTTTATGATCCAACACTGACTCCTGAGAATTTAGCTTCATGACTTTCCCCAAAGGGATGTTGTCTGGATGCTGGTGTAAACCGAGATAAAAGGCTCTAAAATAAAACGCTGAGTTCCTTCTTGTTGATTAAGAAACAGCACAGCTGTTCATCTTCAGGATCCAACAAACAAACATCTCTGCAGAAACAGAAGCTCAAGCAGACGAACACCTGACTCGTCCGTTGTGTGTCACAGCTGTAAGTTAGGCCTCTATGGAAAACTGATCCTGAGTGTAAACAACTAGCCGTCTTTCACTTCCCTCTTAGAGTAATTTACTTCCACATCGCTGCATGTTTGTTCCTCTAAATAGATTAAAAATAAATGTGAAGTGAAAAAATATTAAATAAAAAAAGTTTAATTCAAATTCATGAGAAAAGTTTAACTTTTGTGATTTAGCTGCAGATGGATGATTATGATAAGTTTAATTCTATCAGTCTGACTGGAAATAACACAACTGTTTGCTAAAACAACGTTTTCAGTTTTCTGGATGCTAAACGAGAAAAGATTAGTGTGGAAAAAGTGCTCAGAGTAGACAGGAAACTCTGCAAAGTTCAGCAAAGTAAACGTGTGTGAGGTTTTCGGCTGTTTTACCTGAAACTGATTGGCGGCCTCGAGAATTTTCTGGACGTTTGAGTGTGTGAGGAGCGCTCGGCTGGTGTACGTGTACTCCAAGAGAGAGTGCATCGTCCCGCTGTCCAACCCTTTCATCTCCACACGCTTCTCATGGCTTTCCCTTAGGCCGCTGCAGAACATGGCCCTGTAAGGAAATGTATCATTAAAATATAAAAAGCAGATAAATTCCAACACAGTGGTAAAAAGTGGGAATGTTTACCTGAAATATTGACTGGCGGCAGCGAGAATGGCTCTGTGGCAGGGGAAGTCGTGTCCCTGAACACTCAGGGTCACGTCGGTCAGCTCTCCGTTCACTCTCATGGTCTCCATCCCTCTCTGCAGCTCCACTGGTAGACCGCCATCCTGCCAGCAAAGCTCGCCGGCGCCTGTTGCATTTTCCTTCTCCTCACTCAGACCGGACTCATCTCCGAGAGACGACAAGGGACAGTCTGTTGTCCTCTCCAGCGAGTCACTCATGTTTACAAAAACTAGTTCACAAGCTTAGTTTCCACTGGAGGAAAGCAGGCCGCTGCTTCAGACGCACCTGCAGCGGCACCGAGACAGAAAACAACTCTGTGGTTCACACTCACAGCAGATCTGAGGCTTTGAAATGAGGATTTGTTTTTTTCCCTCGTCATACTTCCTATTCCTGTTCTGAGGACTATGCTTAACTGAAGCAATGCTTGTTTCTTAACACTTCCTCCTCTTGTGCTGAGTGAATTTCCCCTAAGTTAACACTATTTTCCTCTTTTCTGAGAAACGCTGATGCCATGTCTCCTGCAGCAGACCTCAGCTAAGTGAGATAGCAGTAAACACAACCACTTGACAGCGTAACCCAGACGGAATGGATGCGTTTTATCTCGCGTTGTTAACAACCTCTTTTGTTCAAGTGTAACTTCACTATGTTCAAAGCTGAGAAGCAGGCTGACTCGCTGGAGGCAAACTGTTTACTCCTCTAGGTGATCTCCTGATGTTGAACATTTGAGCAAAAATCTCAGTTCTTTAAAGTTATTTTGACCTGTCGGTTCAGAGCTGGGCTGCCTGTGTCTGTGTGGAGCAGGTTTAAGGTTCAGGTTCTCTGAAATAGTGTCAGTTTGATGGATTTATCCATCAAAATGGTGACATTGTATCTAAAACTGTGTAGTCCATTGCACTTTGTTATGATATTTTCCACAAAACTGCTAAAATGTCATGGTAAGATGACTTTTTTGTGATTTTTATGTAAGATTATTTTAAATAAAAGGTGCAAAATAGAATAAAAATTTGTATTAGTATTTTAAGTCTTGGCTGTATTTTAAAGCTGCTATAGCAAATTTAGAAAACTAATAGGTTAAAATATTTTTCATGCCTTTTACCAACATCCTAACATAGTATAGCTATAAATATATTGTGGAGATTAAAAATAAAACAAAAAAAGAATAAAGTGGTTCTCTCTCTAAAAACCTCAATAACACGTTTCGAACCAAAAGCAACTATTGGACCATCCGGTTGTCAGTCTTGTAAAACTACCCTGGGTCCTCCATTCATCACACACTCACGTATTTAGCAGCAGAACACCACTGGCGTGAGAAGTTCTCTGCTCAGTCATATCAGAGAAGGAGAAACAGCCGGCTGCTACCACTTCAACTTTAGGACAAGCTACCAGAGTCCCAAAAAATAAAACACCATTTTAAGCCATAAACAACAAAAGAGGTTTGGACCAAGAAAACTGCGTCTGGTGTTTAGCACTGCGTCGTTTCGTCTGGCATCGTGGGTTTCTGGTTCTGGCAAAGGCGTTTCAGCGAAGATGTGTTCAAAGCCTAGCCAGATTTAAATTCTGCAATTATAATTTCAGTAGCTGCACAATTAAAACAAATAAAAAAGATCAACATTTTAAAATATGCTACTTCACTCATAGGTGGAGATAAATGTCTTGTATATATCTAAATTAATCCATGTTATGACCTGGCTCGTTGGGCTATAACAGAAGGAGAGACACACCATGTGAAAGTCAATAAAATACAACTTATTTCATTGAGATACACCTGAAGTAACCTGTAAACAGCAAGAAGGTGCAAACTGAATACAGGTGTGGCAGCATCCCTGTGGGGAGGGCGGAGCGATTAGCCCTGATCAGCCACAGAATGACCTTCAGGGTCACAGCAATCCAGAGAGGACATTCATTGATTTATTTTTGCGCATGTGTGAGTGTGTTTAGTGAAATTTCTCATGCGCAATAAAAATCCCCCTTGAAAGCTGGAGAAATACCTTAAAAATTGCGTCTTTTGTCACAGATTAGCTTCATTAATTTCAACTCACACTTTCATCCTAGCATGAACTCCCCTTTCTCATTTTGCTTTGTTCCTTTATTGTTCCACTAAATGTGTGTTCTGTCAATTGTTTGCATCTATAGCTTAAAAAAATAACACTTTAGCTGCATTTTTGAGTGAATTTCCCCTGGGATTCAGTGTCTTATCACTCTATTGTCACATCCTTCCTGTCTCAAACACCTCTGACAGATAAACAGGAGACAGACTCGTAGTTAACAGTCTGTCACCTGTGATCTGTATTTATGTACAGATGAGACTAACTCCACTCACTAGAGCTTCAATTCCCACTTCCGCAACTCTCCACTAGATGACAGTATCACCATGGAGACAAGCATCACTGATTAAATGCACTTTTGAGTCCAGACTTTAACTATTTGCTGAAAAATAGGTCAAACTAAGCGGTCTCCTAGCAACCCAATTCGACCTCTCGCCCTCTCCTTGTCTGTGTGACTCTATTTGAAATATGGTGCAATATTTTCAATTGCGTCAGTCATGAAATTGATAAAAGAAGGAGCCTAAAACATTCAGAACCACTCAGACCTGGAGGGACACCACCGTGTTTGACCCAGTAGCATCACCTCACCTCATTTAAAGGATGCTTGATGTAAAAACGCCTCCCACAGCTCCACTTACTACATTTTCCAACCACATAGATTAAATGTCAGTCTAGCACGGAACAAGCTCCTTTTGTAGCTTAAGCTCTGTTTTCCCACTTGCGCATGTTCGCTTTTTTCCTTTTTTTTAACCAACACAGATTTGAATGCAGGAAATATAATAGACTTCCTCTTACTCAATACCTTGTACGGGAAGCTTAAACCACGTAGATCAGTTTAAACAGGCACAGACAGGGTGGTGAGACTATGAGAGGAAGGTGTTCTGTCTGAGTGGAGTTCACCATGAAGAGTTCCCTTTTATCCCTGTGCAGGCCCACTTTACTCATGTGGATGGGTTTTCTTCTACGCTGTGGTAAGTAGGACACTAAATCATTCCTCCTTCATTCTTAAATACTTTCTAAAACATGTGATTTGGTTATTTTTACTACAAACGAGAGCCAGTTTATGATGAAATTTGACACGTTCGAGTGTTTAGTAGCATAATGCGAATTTCTTTTAATGAGCCTTCTGTTTCTTGATTAAAACTAATAATAACAAAGACAAAACGGCTCAAATATTTGATTTGCTTCTGATTTAATGAACAGTTAGGCCCTCAGAGGGGTCCATGGTTAATCACACAACATTTTCATTTTTAATAACTCGATGCAGTCAAACAACGAACTCTGACTTACTTTCACTGGTGTGCAGGAGCTGCAGGTACAAGCTTGTTTACAGCGAGTCATGCTCACACACAAGAGGAATTTTCAAGCTGCAACAGTAATAAATAAAATAAAAAAGCAACACAGAGATAGTAGCTGCAGCATGCCCAGCTGAGAGATAAAAGGAAAAGGTCGTTGGGTGAAGCAAAGAGTTCATAAGTCTCACTGCCTCTGGGAGACGGCTGCTTTTGAGACAGTTTGGTCTCATTTTCATGCTTTTTGGCTTCCCACCTCAAGGTGAAATTGTTCATATGCAGGATGGTAGGTGTCCTTTATGATGCAGAATGCTCTCCTCCAGTACCTACTGGTGTAGGTATGCTCAATAAAAAGGGAGTTATTTTTTGGTGCATGTAATCACCCTCTGCAGTGCACTCCTGTCAGCAGCATAGTGCTAAGTAATGATGGAGGGGGTGATTGTACTCACTTTTCACCACGCATGGGTAAAATGCTGTCAAAAACCAGGATGCTGAGTCTGCTTCAGAGAGGTAACGCAGAGTCTGGGTGGGCCTTGTTTATGGTGCGGCTGTGGTTGTCATCCATAGGAAGTTGTGAATACTAGAAACCGTTCTTTCATCTGTTGTGTTTGAATCATGAATCTTTCTGCTGCATGGTGGTACAGTGGGGTGACAGGTTCAAATCCCAGCTGCAGATTTTCTGTGCATGGTTGCATGAGTGTTTTTTCTCCATTTAATATGTTATTCTTCCACAAGTCAGAAACATGCATTATTCAATTTAAATTATAAATTAAAAGGATATGCAAAACTACTAAGCATAAAGTCTTTATTCAAGAATCACAACATAGACATGTTATTAAACTGCATGGCTGCTCGAGATTTAGCCAAGTGGTCACATGGCAGGAACAGTACAGCAAGCTGATAAGGAAAACATTTTTGGGGATGAAGATTAAGCATCAGTACATCTTCCAAGTTACAGTTTTAATCCAAGCGGAGGGGATGTATTGACCCAGAGTGTGTGGAATAACTTAATGAGGCAGAAATAAAACAGCAGGCCTTTATGAGTAGGGCCACCTTTCTTTTAGTTTTCTGGATGATTCTAGATAATCCCATTAGGCTGGGGACTTGCCCAGGATTTAAACATTGGTAAAAGAATAAAGTTTCTGTATGCTTCTGCTAAAATGCTGACAGTGAGACAGAGTGACAGTTTGTGGCTGTAGGAGGGAGTCAAAAGCAGGCAGACAGACAAGAGAGTAGGTTCTAGACAAACTTTAATGACTTGGACGGAGACTCAAAAGTGTGAACATGTCAAAAACTAACTCAGAAAAACTGAGGTTGTGACAATAGGTGAATGAAAGACGAATGAAAGGTGAACTAGTTAGTAATTAAGAGCTGGTAGGATATTACCATTACAAGGATCAAACTAAACTAGCAAAAAACAACCTGGAAGTGAGATTCTTAGTCCAAACAAAACAAACTAAAAGACAATGACAACAAATTACAGAATTCAGCTGACTTCCTGGTTTCTGTTTTTCTGCTTTTCTCTCAGCAGATGCTAGCGTAAACACCGAAATACAGACCGGGCCTCTGTATCGTGCTGAGGGCTCCCGGCTCTCCATCTCCTGCAATGTGAGTGGCTTCAAGAGTGAGGAGACTCCAAAAATATTTGATTTCCGTGTGACGAAGCCATCCCGCCCTAATGAGTTGAACATCATCAGCAGCGGTGACAAAGACTTTTCATACTCCATCTATCTCGACCGCGTGAGGGACGGGGATATTTCTGTAAAGTATGTGGATCCAAACTCGGCCATCTTTGAGATAGAAAGTCTGCTCAAAGACGATGGAGGGGAGTACGATTGTACCGTACGAGATACGGAACATGGCTATCACGGAACCTACAATGCTAAGATAGTCGTTTATGGTAATTATTACATTTGTCAGTATAAAAACCAACTTTTCAGCTTCATCTGCTAAAAAACGTCAAAGCCTTTGATGTTTTTCTTGTTTTCTTTTTTTGTTGCCGCAGTGATTGACAACTCCCTGAGTGTTTCATCTAGTGATCCCACCTCGCTGAGCTATGACGAAGGAGATGCTCTCACTTTGACGTGTCAAGCTTCCAGCAACACCATCCAGCACACCCATTTGTCTGTCGCCTGGTATCTGCGTAAAGATGGCGAGGACGCTGCTCGACCCATCATTTCGTTGGACAGGTTTTTCACTCTGATTCCAGGCCCGGGGTTTGAACAGCGCTACGTAGAAGGAGCTGTTCGTTTAGATAAATTAGGAGAGGCCACTTATATTCTAAAAATGGCCCAGCTTGAGCTTTCAGATCAAGGGCAGATCTTCTGTGGGGCTGAGGAGTGGATCCAAGATCCAGATCGTTCTTGGTACATGATGACCAGAAAGGATGCAAAGGAATCTACTCTAACAGTCAAAGCTAGAGGTTAGGAGCATTCGCTGCCTTCATCAAGTCTTGCTATATCAAAGACATTTTCTGCTGTACCCTTGTGGCTTCCTAATGTTCTTCTCTTGTTTTCTACTATTTAGAAGTGTCAGAAACCTCAAGCCTGGTGGTGAAAATGACCTCAAAGCAGACAACTTTGCAAGAGGGGGAGGAGCTGCTACTATCCTCCAGTATTGACTCACAGAACCTGGAGGGAAAGTTCTTTTCTGTAGCGTGGCTCTGGAATGGCATTGAGCTGGTCCGAATTGGTCCTACTGGCATTGTTTCTGTGACGCCTGAGTACAGCGAAAGGGGGAGACAAGGGGAACTGAGAGCCACACGGACTGGGAACAGAAATTACCAGTTCGTAATGAAACCAGTCAAGACCATGGACGAGGGACAGTACGTCTTTAGAGCATGGACAGAAGAGAGAGGGGATGATGGTGCTTTTAAACAAGGAACAGCCCAGGACTCTGACCCATTGTCAGTCAAAATTTCATCTACAGGTTTGTTGAAGTGATCCTATCCTTGTTTAGACGCTTGTGCACATTGGATATTAAACATATTTCTATTTCTATCTTACCTCCTGACAGAAAGTGAGCTCTCAGTAAGAATGCAGGATGTCCCGCCAACAATCACCCAAAGGGATAGGTTGAGGCTCGTTTGTAATGTGGGTGGGTTCAAAGGTCAGCTCTCTGTCACCTGGAAACGCAAACTCACAGCCAAACAAATTGCCCTGTTCAACATCATTGTCAGTCTAAGTCAGGGCGGCGTTATGGAGACGGCAGCAGATTTCACAAGCCGTAACGTGAGAGTGATGCGTCCAACAGATGACAGCTTTGTCTTAGAGCTCGATGACGTCATTCCCTCTGATTCAGGGGTTTACCGGTGTACCGTGACTGAATGGGAACCCAGCGGAAAGTCTCACAGCCGGGAGCAATCTGCCAACGTGACTGTAATTCCTATTGGTAAGACTCCCAACATATTGTTCATTTTACAGGGCGCTTAAAACGTATCCCACATCCCATTTCCATCCAAAAGGACTTGCAGACTTTTCTGAATAGCCTAGTTTGTTTTCCAGATTCGTTGGTGAAAGTTTCTCTGAGAAGTCGCACCAACATTGTGACAGTTGGAGATAACGTGGAGCTGATGTGCCAGGTCAAAGGGCCAAGCGTCCTAAAGCATCTGATTTGGACCAAGCAAAACAACAACTCCACTCTGAATAACATTGTGACGCTGTCTTCAGACGGTTCCGTCAGCTGGTCTGGAGACCAGCACCATTACCAGGTCAAAGTAGACAACCAAAACAACGCAGTCATGTACTATTTGAAAATAGTTGGTGCGAGTCGCAGGGAGGCGGGGATCTATCAGTGTATGGTATCTGTGTTTCTGGAGAACGCTTTCAAGAAGCTTCCGGAATCCAACCATCTGAGAGTGATGGTGCAGAACCCAGGTATTTAACGTACTTTTATATGTTAGATTTTAGAAACCCTACATCTCAGTTTTCTTTATCTTTATCTAATTATGTTTTTATTCTCCTAGTGAGCACACTAGCTCTATCTTCCGAACCCAGCATCTCACAAATTATCAACTCTGACGTCCATATTAACTGTAGAGTCACCTCCAAACCATCCCAGTCCTCTCAGTATGCCGTCACCTGGCTGCACCAACACGACGCTGCTAATAAGACCATTCTGAGTTCTGATCGAAAGGCTGTTGAAACATTGGGTTCACAAACAGAGCAAAGCTTCAGGCAGCGGGTCATCATGAAGCGCACAAATGGGCCGACGTTTGAGCTGACTATTCGGCAAGCTAGAATCTCAGACAGAGGCTCGTATTTTTGTGAAGTGGTGGAGTGGCTCCAAGACCCACGTGGAGATTGGTATCCACTCCCAGGAAAGTCTGTGATCACGAAGTTGACCGTTATTGAGCCCGGTAAGATTGATGTATCACTTTATTTTTGACGTGAATGAAATCTCACATCATGCCACTAAAAGAATCATCTAACTGTTGGTAATAATTTACTTTTCTCCTTTTATGTCTCTTATTTCTCAGCCAATGATCTTACTGTAGAAAGGAACGAGCAACAGCTGACTATCAGCGAGGGAAATGAAGTAGAGCTTGAATGTATCATGACTTCTGGTGCACCTGCATTTTTTTATAAAGTCATTTGGTTCTACGCTCCTCCCAGCTTTTTGAGCATGAATGCTTCTCTGGTGGAGCTTGATCAAACTGGACTGCTGGTTTATCCGGAAAACCAGGCGCTCCAAAGCCTTCAGGGGCGACTCCGTCTCTCCAGACCCAGTCAGAAGAACTTTTACCTCAAGATTCAGACGGCTCATGAAACAGACAGTGGGACCTATTGGTGCCAGGTGGAGCAATACCAGCTGGACAATGAGGGCCAGTGGAAACAAAAGGCCTCAGAAAGCTCAGGCCCCGTCACGTTAGCCGTAAATGTTGCAGGTATGTTGCATGTTCTTACAGCAGTCTCAGTTGGGCCACTCTTCTCCTTTTTTGCATTTCTGGCTCGTAAAAACCAAGATTTCAAAACTAAAGCTTTACAATTGTAGTCTACAAACCAGTGAATGTTGTCACAATGATCTCAGCGCTTGAGTCAAAGTCACACCTGCTAAAGCATGATTCATTGACTTATTTTCCTACCGTCCCGCCTACCTGTCAGTGTTTGCTGGGACACATGCTTGTGCTTGTATAGGGGAGGACTTTGTTGTTGGGAAATACTGAGATGAAATCACACAGCAAAGGCAAAATGTTCAGAGAAAGACACAATTTCTGGCATTCTCAATGTTTGTTTATGTGATTTTAGATCTTTTAGATCCAAAGTATAACTTAAAGCAGCTCGTGTTTTTAAAGGTGATGATTCTTTTTTACATTGAGTTTATGTAGAATGAATATTTGCAATGTTGGCCTTTGAGTTTTAAGACCTCTTGCCTTTGGCATGGAGTAATCAACCACTGGACCAGATCCTGACTAATAGCAGCCCATTGTTTCATAATCAGTAAGGTTGTCAGAATTTGTGGAGTTTTGTCTTTCCACTCACCTCTCAAGGATTTGCCTCAAGTTAATGCTGGTATTAAGGTCCAGGGAGTTTCTTGGCCATGGAATCACAATTTCATCAGCATGCTTGTCAAGCTGCTGTAACTTGTTAGCACAATGCTCCTTCATGCTGGAAAAGGCATGGCCCATCATCAAACTATTCTTGGATGAGTGGGAGGAGTTCCTCTAGGTGGATGTTTAGGTACCATTATTTATTCATGTGTTCTGAGGCTAAGCAGTGGCTGGGTCTACTCCACTAGCTGAGAAGCAGCCCTAAATATGAATGCTCTTAGGATATCAGCATCACACTGAACCGATGGTGGTTCAAGAGTCCACAAACATTTACAAACCGGACTAAACAGAGGAAATGATTTTCCCATTCTTCTCAGCAGTCCAATTCCTGGACTTATAGAAGAATAACAGTTTGTCCCTGATGTTTTAATGAGGGGAGGTGGCTTCTTTGCTGCCCTACTTGACACCAATCCTCTAAGTTATCTCTTCCTGGCTGCAGATGCACTCACATCTGCCTGCTGTCGTTTATTAGCCAGCTCTGAACTGGTGGATCCTGCAGCTGGATCCACATCCTGATTATGCTGGAATCTCTTAGACACCATAAGACAGTTTCACTAATGCATTGGAAAAGGCAAAGAGGGACATTGGAATTAACTGTAGTCTGTTGGATGAATTGTCAGGACATTTTGAGTTTCTGCAAAATATTTAGCCATCCCCAAAACCGTTTGCCATTTTTATATTTTATATAGAAATGTAAAAAGTTTTATTCATCTCATTAATTTACAGAAAGCACATAAGCATAATTTCAACTATCGTGATTACTTGCTGGCTTTTGCTGTGCAGCAACAGTTGTTTCTCAGAAACGTGACCACCTCTGCACTTACCCCGCAGCACTGAAAATATCTAACTTTGTGCCCCGGTTTTGACGTAGGCCAGCACTTTATGTTCTTCATCGCTGCTTCCTTTAGCGTTGTTACCTTTTCATTTCTTCACTTTTTCACAGATTCAAAACTGTCCATTGAAAAGACAGAAGATAAGATGAACATAAGTGCAGCTGAGGACATGACCATTCCTTGTAACATCGCCCAACATACCAGCAGTGAATCCCAGTTCCAGGTGACATGGTTTTGGCAAAAAGATGCAGAAACGGAACAACGGCCCATTTTCACCGCCTACCGAAACTCCACTTTTAAGGGCGGTCATGAGAACGTAAGGTTTAGTCACCCCCTGCCTCACCAGTTCACCCTGACTATTCTAAACACTGGTCCTAAAGACAGTGGCCTGTATTTCTGTGAGGTAGAGGAGTGGCTTCATTCTCTGACTCAGGGTTGGAGGAGGGCTGTGGTGAAAAAGTCAGGAAACCTAAATGTCACTGTTCTCTCGGAAGGTAAGCACCCTTTATCACTAAACGCCTCTTCTCTTCAAATGTTATCTAATTTTCTGAAATCAGTGATGCTGAATATGTTTTTCTTGTGTGTTTTGCAGGAAGAGTTAAATCTCTCCCTGAATCAGATTGCATGTCTGGGACCTTGATAGTGACGCTTGTAGTTGTCACTATAATCTTGCTGTTCATCATCTTGACTCTTGTTCTGGTGATGTGCAGAAACAAGGCCTCAAATAAGGCTGCCCCTTCTCTCTGGACTGAGCAGCACCCTCTGAGCGACAAAACGGCAGAGATCTAAACCACAAAAGTAAACTGAGTGGTGTACAGATGAAGGTTCTCAGTCATCCTGGGTATGGCGGACGCAGCAGGGTCAAACTAGGTCAACTGAACTGCCTCAGTTGAGCAGAGGTGTGATTCTCAGAGGCTGAAAGGAGCAAAGTTCATAAATTGCACTGATTTTTAAATTATTAAAAAACAAATAACTATGTTTTAGAACGTAAAGATTGCACTAAACAAATTTTTTGTCTAGACGGTTCTTTTTAAGGTAAATGTTTAAATCAATCTATAAAAAACTTTGATTTTTTTAAAATATATTTTTATTTGTGCAGCCTAAACAGCACACATTGATTTGCATAATTCCCTGTAAGAGGTTCGTCAACTTCGTGTCTTTTTAAATCCAGTTTTCAAAACAGATTTTAGCTGCACTGTACAGGACAAGTCAATATTCTTATTTGGATGGACAATATGGAAGTTTAACATGTTTATTTAAGCAAACTGAATTTGCGTGCAAAAGCACAAAGAGGAAGCAACGTGTGGTTTCTGCCGTCTGCTCTGCAAATGTGCAAAGCTGCCTAAAGTCATCACAAGGCACCCATGCAGTATTAATGAAAATCTGTCAATGTGAAACATTTGTTTTTCTAGTTTTGTAACTATGATGTTAAATGATGATGAATGTTGAGTCTTTTTTTATTGATGAAACTTGAATGACACTTTTATGTAACCAAGAAATTAGAAAAAGAGGCTTGTTGCAACATTTGAAGGTTGAAATTAAAACATTTCTTTAAAGCCACTATTTAATGGGTCAGATCAATGTAAAAATACTCAAATAGCCATTATCTATTAAGAAACTGGTCTTCCCAAGTTTTGCCAAGCCACTATCTTTTTTTAGTCAGGTGCAGACACCATGAAAAGTGGATAGCCGCCTGTATTCTCACAGATGCTGTTTTATCTGCTTACAAATAAATGCAGGTGAGATATTTAATCTCTGTTGAGTTTCTATGAATGTTGGATAAACAAGTCAGAGCTAAGAACAAAATAAGCTCCTTCCTTCCAACATCAGCCCCAGTCATCACTAAACATCATGTTTGTGTGAAAAAACTGTAAATGAGTAAAAAAATTAGCTGATTCTTATGCAGAAAACGTGCAGGACACCAAATTAGTACAAGAAAAAAGGAGTGAATTGACTCTGACTGCGTGAAACTTGTGGTAAAACCCACAACATCTTTCCTGTTTTCTCTGAGAAATGAGAGACTAAAACTGTGCTGAGAAACTTCATGGCGGCTGTCGTCTTCTCAGCCTCAAAAAGCGGATGTTTGGTTGTTGAATTAGATGAGTCCTTCACATCCTGGTAGATTGAATCCCTCTTAATGTTCCTGTAATTCCACTTCCTCGTGTTTCCATGGTACTTTATGTTGCAGTAAACAAACACAGGTTGAATTTGGAAGGCAAATCAATCTTGGTGGTTTGGCAGCAAAAATACAACATGATGCAGCAGAGGTAAACTAGTCTAAATACGGTTTAAACATGATAGTTTAGTTCTTCTGAAATGGAGTTTTGTTAAATGTCATAAACAATTCATGTCTTTTAACAACCTCAGTTTGGAGAAACATATTAGGTGTAAAATGACTGATGTGCTAACGGCTAGGCCAAGAAGCGCCAATACCCTTGTTCTAAAATACGTCAGCATAGGTCTGTGGAAAATACTAGTAAACATTTAGGTTGGTGGGCAGTGAAGCAATACACAATTATTTGCAAAGGAGTCCGTAGGTTTTGCCAGTAGAAATAGCCACACTAGCAGCTAGTGCTAACATTTGATGCATTTTTCTGTAGGAATTTGCTAAGACATCGGCATATAATGAAATAACATGGCAACATATATAAAAATAAAAGGTTATGTGAAGGTTTATGAAATGAATGCATGCATTTTTTGAAAAATCAGATGTTATTTTAAGACGCTTCATCTTTGACAAGTCGTTAGCTTACCAATCCAGTCCGACTGACAGTGTATTTGTTTAAAATGTGGCTGTTAAAAGAGTTAGTAACAGCGTGTTAATCAATCATAACCTTTGCACAAAACACTTATTCATATAGCTGGGTGGGTTGGAATGAACTTAGCCTGGATATGATCCTCAGAAATGAAAAGAAACCCCCAAACAAAGTTTCTAATTGTTATGATATTCGGAAAGAAGAAAATTTTGAACTTACTTCCGTAGACAGCATTGCATTTAAAGAGTTGCCAGCAGTTGTGTCCATCTGCATTTTCATTGGCCTTGACTGCCTTAACTGGTTGCACATGTGAGGCCAAACAAAAGGCCTGTTTGGTGAGAAGTCAGAGGCAGCACCACTCGGGCTGCTGGTTTGGTGAGGTTTTAACAAAGCTGTTTAATTAAAATACTCTCAAAGCACCAACTAGTTTGCTCAGTCTCCGTTTCATGTTTTAGCCCAACGAGCCGGGATGTAACACAGCGAGCAGAAGGGTTTATCAGGGAATGTCTACATTCCACAACCCTTGGGTGTTTGTCCACATGTTGCTCGATGCTGTAAGCTGGTTATCTCCGTTGCTGTCATCCCAGTCCAGATCTGATTGGAAACAAAGCTTCTTGCACTCCCCCCTTTTCTACAAACCGAATTCTATTTTCACCTTGGCTGAACGCTTGTGTCATCATGGGAAAACGCCTTAATGGAAGCACCGTTTGTTTACACACACAGTCAGATGGGAGGTGTTCATATTTGTTTATACAACACATGCTTCATGTATCATCTTTCATGCAGGTTTTACAAGACTCTACAAGCGCAAAGCACTGCAATAGAGCACACAAGGGGATTGGATTGTTCTAGAAAATATACAGTTTCTAAGGTTTTGCATGTGGGATTAAATTAAGAGCCACAAACAGTGAAATGAAGCTAAACATTCCATTCAGGTTTGTCAGCCGTTTACCTGGTTTATGAACACGCCCAACTGGCTTCATTCCAGCATTATTCTTTCTATTATTTTATTTACCTTTGGTGTTACCCAGACTTGCCTCAAGCGCCACCATGTGGATATTTTTGTTCATGTATTAATAATCTGACATAAATACGCTGCAGTAATTTGTAATAACAAATGATGGATGCCAGTGAATTTACTCATGATTGTTTGTGCTGCAGAAAGGTGGGTGACAGTGGTTTTGACAGAGGGCAACTTAATTCAAAATGGCCATTATAGCTGATCATCATTAGCTATGCAAAAACGGTTAAATTCTGTCAAGTGTTGAACGTGCCCAAGCCCATACTTATGAGAGCACCATGTGAGCACCTGTGTGTGTACACGCGCTTGTTTATGTAAGGTTTCTCTATAGGAGCGTCCAATAGAGAGTGTGAGGGACCACAGATCTGCCCCCAAAGATGCGTAGGAGACGGGGGGAGCTCCAAGTCCCAGAGATCCAGGCGCTGCCCCAGAACACAGGAACCCCAAGGGGACTGCAACCAGAAAGGGCCCCCGCCCCCCTCGAGAGGCGCAGAGGATCGCCCCGGGGGGCCACAACCAGCAGCCGGCAGAGCCCCAGGAGATATCAGCGGCAAGCCCCTCAGGCCCGCCCGCTGCCCCCACCCCCTAGCCGGCCGAGCCCGGGACCCAGCGACCCGGGACCCAGGGGCGACCACCCCCGCCGAGGACCCAGCAGAGCCCAGGGACCCAGACCCCACCAGGCAGCCACCGGGAATGACCAGGCAAATCGAGTCGACTTCGACTAGTCGTTGATGACGTCATACACCTGAAGCGGCGGGGGTGGGGGTGTGTCGGTAGGTTCGCTGGAATTTTTGACAATTAAAATTGCGCCCACATTTTCTAAGTTAACACATCTCTTTTAACAATGGTAGTTTCTGCATCTTGCTTCCGCCGCAGACTCACTGATGCGTCTGCAGCCTGTCAGAGTTCCTGCTGCTCTAAACATTAAAATAATTATTTCATTTTCTGTTCCTCACTTCTGATTACCTTCAATGGTGTTTGTTTGTTGCAACCACCAGGTACAAAAACTAACTTGTTTTTATTTGACTATTTTTCTGTCCTGTCTGTTTATTATCTTCCTGCATCTCCTCTCAATCCTAAAGAAAAACTGCTACCTGGGTTCATATATATTCACCTCATGAGTTACCTTTGAACTGCAGTTCTAAAAGATCTACTGACCACAAAAACAGCGGAGTGCCGCTGCTCGCCGGCCGACTACAACGGGACCGTTTTTGCTGCAGAGTTCGTGCCGGAGCGGAGCGGAGATAGTGGAATTTTGGGGGTGCGTCACCAGAGAACAAAACAGGTGATGTGCCTCGCTCCGCAGCAGCGAAACGCATCAGGCACAAATAACAGACAGAAAACATTAAAGGAAATGAGCCGACATGAACGATCGCGTGTTTAATTTGTTTTTGAGGTGGTGACACCTGATTTGGCGGTGCTCAGGACGCAGATGTCTGGAGCGCGTCAACGATCAGAGCTTTGTATGCGCAAACTGGTTAAGATTAGGATGGGGGTGAGGGGAAGGTAAAATTGCAAGAGGGAAAAGGTCACAGTTTGGTTAAATGTCCATTTTACCGCCGGTGTCAGTAGCGACGCTCTGGCACAGCGCGTCGCCTCCGCCTCCCGATGCAGGGGCTCATCACCTGTTGTCTTTTCCGAGGACTGCATCTTGTCAATCATTATCATGTGACAGCGACTAGTCGGTGACGGGCATAAAAAGTCACTACAGAGCCGTGAAGTCGACTAGTCGACTAGTTCATACAACCCCTACCAGGTAGTGGTCAGTTGACAGCTCCGCCCCTCTCTTCACCCGAGTGTCCAAGACATGCGGCCGCAGGTCAAGTGAAACAACAAAGTCGAAAATCGAGCTGCGGCCTAAGGTATCCTGGTGCCAAGAGCACATATGGACATCTTTATGTCTGGACATGGTGTTCATTATGGACAATCCATGATTGGCACAGAAGTCCAATAACAAAACACCACTCAAATTCAGACTGGGGGTGCCGTTCCTCCAAACCACACCTCTCCAGGTCTCACCGTCATTGCCCACGTGAGCGTTAAAGTCCCCCAGCAGAACGAGGGAGTCACTGGAAGGAGTGCTTTCCAGCACCCCCTCCAAGGTCTCCAAAAAGGGTGGGTAGTCTGAACTGTAGTTTGGTGCATAAGCACAGACCACAGTCAGAACCCGTCCCCCCACACATAGGCAGAGGGAGGCTACCCTCTCATTCACTGGGGTAAACCCCAACGTACAGGCACAAGATGAGGGCAACAAGTATGCCCACCCCTGCTCGGCGCCTCTCAGTGGGAGCAACTCCAGAGTGGTAGAAAGTCCAGCCCCTCTCAAGGAAACTGGTTCCAGAGCCAGAGCCATGTGTTGAGGTGAGTCCGACTATATCTAGTCAGAACCTCTCAACCTCACACACCAACTCAGGCTCCTGCCCCTCCAGAGAGGTGACATTCCCTGTGCCAAGAGCCAGCTTCTGTAGCTGAGGATCAGACCGCCAAGGTCCCCGCCCTCGACTACCACCCGTCACACACTGCACCCGACCCCTTTGGCCCCTCCCACGAGTGGTGAGCCCATGGGAAGGGGGACCCACGTTTCCTCTTCGGGCTGTGCTCCATGGGTGAAAGCCCAGCCACCAGGCGCTTGCCAACGTGCCCCACCTCCAGGCCTGGCTCCAGAGGGGGGCCCCAGTGACCCACATCTGGGCGAGGGAACACAGTTTCCATTTATATAATTCATCATAAGAAGTCTTCGGGCTGCTCTTTGTCTGATCCCTCACTTAGGACCTATTTGCCATGGGTGACCCTACCAGAGGTAGAAAGCCTCAGACAACTTAGCTCCTAGGATCATTGAGACACTCAAACCCCTCCACCACGTAAGGTGGCAGCCTAGGGAGAGGTGACCCGATCAGAGCGACTCAGCTTTTTGCACCTTTTTCTATTAAAGTGGCAGAGCCCTGAAACAGCTCATTCTGGAAGGTATTGAAAATGTCAAGAATAAAACTGCTGACGTTGCTTTTGTTGTGGGAGGAATTTAGTGCAAAGCACTTCATACACATATTTTCATAGAAAAAAGAACTATTTTAACTTAGGGCAAAACGTCATATTACGACCCAATCCCAATACTCGTACTGCACTCTACAGTCTTCTGTGAAGTGTACTTGGAAGAAGTTAGCAGTGAAGCTTCGAGTGTGTGGTACACAAATGTGCAAATAATTGCCGATTTGAGGCAGGGAGCATTGCATCATCAACCACAATGCATGCCAAGATGCTGGTCATCGTGCTACTTTCAAACAAATAACCAAAAACATATTTTAAATAAATGTACATTAATTGCTGCTTTGTCTAAAACATGCAGAGCATAAAATGAGCTACTTTCATTTGAAAATATTCAGAAAAGGCACTAAAGCTTTTTCTCCTGCAGCAATGGTTTGTGGGTAATACCCTTCACCCAAGACTGCATCGATGTGAACTTGGGTGAAGTGCGGATCAAGGGTGCAAAAGGGTGCGGATCAACTTCCGCACTTGAGAATCGAGACACCTTACACAGTCGCACCCCTGGCCGGCAGGGGCGCCTCCAGAAAGTTTTGATAGGGGTGGCCAGACGGGGGCAAAGTAATTTTTGGGGTGGCACGCCGAATTGGTCCTTATGGGGATGTATTGCATTGCTCCTTTATTCGTTTATATGTATATATAAAAAAAACAGTATGCATCCAAAACATTTAACTTTAATTTTACAAACACAAACATTTCAGAAAAATGCATTTCCGTTATTTAAAATGTTATTGAAATATTTATTTTAAAATGAATTTTTTTTTTATTTTAATTCACATGTTGCTGTGTTTACAAAAAGCTATGGAGATATTTTTTAAATGGTGAGCAGCAGAAACATGTGTATTTTTTCTGATTATTTATTTGCTCATTAATTGTATTATTTTTATTTAGTTTTACAATTACGTATGTCTTGAATAAATAAGATTGATTTATAGTTTGAGTGAACATTAATATGATTTATTAACACTGGCTTTTGCTGAGGGGGCCAGCAATTTTCTAGGGGTGGCTATGGTGACCCCTAGCCACCTCTTGGGGGTGCCATTACTGGCCAGGATCACACTATTTAAGGGCACAAGCGTGGAAGTTCAGTATTGGGATTGGATGTTGTCTTTAAAATTTGACAATGGTGATTAAGTGTGTGGCCAAACGTGGCTGCTGAGCAGATGTGTTTTGTTCAAGGCATTCTTCTATTTTTTTTCTAAAGATGCCATCTCTGTTTTTGGAAAAAGAACATGCTTCAGCAAGCTACACTTAAAGAAATAATAATCCAAATGTTTGACCCCTTTCTCTTCCTAGAGTCACAAACTCTGATGGCTGCAGAACATGGTACAACACCGACTTGTAACACACACAAGCAGACATGCAGCTCAGCTCCGAACTGAACTTTCTCCCACTCGCTTCCTTCATTGATTCTTGCTCTAAAACTCTCGTGACTTGGTCCAAGTTTGTCTTTAACCACAAGAACAAAGTTGAACAGGAACATGAAAGCAAAAATCTTTGGCTCGCTGTTATTTCCATTCTCATTTTTAATGACACCTTCTTTCTCCATCTGAGCTTCATTTTTAGAGCGTTTTGTATGTCAGTGGATGATCTATGAGCTCAGCACAGCGTTGTCTGTTAAGCTGATTTGGTCTTTGGTTGTCTATTTTGAAAAAAAAAAACAAGATAAAATTATTTTTAAAAAAGCATTTTAATTGACATTCTGGTGTGAAAAGAGCTCAACATCTTGATGATTTACACAATGGGTCATGACAGTTAAAAGAGGTTCCTTGTGTTCAGTCAAAATGTCTACACTCAAAACCACAACCTGGAAGTATAACAACAGCAAGTGATCATTTACAGAAAACTAATTTGTGAAATCTTAAAACAAAGAAGGTCATGTTAAGTCAATTAACAATGCTCATTGTGTCTTGGACCCAAACACAAGTTGGCCAATAAACAAGCCTCTGAAACTGCGAGTTTGTTCGAGTTACATAACAACTCTTCCAGAGTCTGAAATCTCCTCATAGGAAGTGTCTCCTCTCACCTCAGCTTACTGGATTTCTTTGCTCATGTCCTCATCTCCCCTCTGCCCACTCGCTGGTTTGTCTCGCCTTTGATTTTCTCTTCTGTCTAAAGAAGAGGATGTGTCCTGACAGAAAGATTCTCTGTTCTCTTTCTGAAATAAAAGCTGTAAGGTTTCTTGCTCTCTTTCATTTGTCAGCACAAGAGGGAGCTGTTGATTCCCTAAATGACTGAGAGCTGTTAACACAGTTAACATTTAAAAGCAGAAAATGATGCTTTCCCAGCTGGACATGCTGGATCCAACCTCAAGAGCTTCAACCTATGAAGCCCACCAGTTCATTCCTTAAGAAATGTTTTTATTAATTTTTTTTACTGTTGAAAGATGCTTTTGAGACATTTATCAGTGTGAGGGCAAAGAGATACGAAAAAGTGACATTTCAAAAAATGCATCAAACACTCAGTTGGTGTAGGTTTAATCAGATATAACAAACTCTGTGCAAAAACATGGAACTGTGAATAGGTGTGCACCAAGAGGCCAACTCCAGCTGAGAAATGTGAAGCCAACTTGGAAGTGACAATTATTGCAGTTCCTCTCTCGTCCACTAGGGGCTGGCTCCAGAAAGGAGCAAGTTCCCATCGACTCCCATGTTAAAAATGCCAACTTCACAGCAGAAATAAACATGTTTACAGCCTGGAACATAAAAACAAGTTTAACTCATTCACTAAAGTCGTCATTTTTTTACTATGCGGGCATCGAAACGAGTCCCCGCACTGTGAGAACAAACATCTCAGCTCTAAAGCCGATCTTCATCCACGTACGTCACACGTCACGTGATCAAGAAGCAGAAAGTTGATGTGAGATTGCTTTGGGCCGCTGCTGTGAAAAAAAGTGAGGCGCAAACCAGAAAAGCTTCTGCTGATCACAACTCGACAACGGATTATGAAAGAACGGATAATGCTCGAAATGCGCGGATTCTTCCTGATGTAAGAGGTGAGTCTACTGTTTGTTTTGGTTGTCTTGGCATCGTCATCAACCTATATATATATATAGTATTGATATATATATATATATATATATATATATATATATATATATATATATATATATATATATATATATATATATATATATATATATATATCAATACTATAAATAGTCAATGGTGTGCACACAAATCAGCCAAAACCAGATTTTATGGCCATTTGAACTGATCAGATTGGTCAAAAACAAAGAATAGATCTTCTCTTAGCAGAAAAGTTAAGTAAAAAAATATTTAGTAATGAAATAGCAAAAAATGATCTTATTCAATGTTAATAATAATTTTATTCCCTTGTTTTCTATTTAAAACTTGATTTAAAAAAAAAGCTCATAAGAAGATTTTGAGCAACAAACTTTTCAATCAGCATTTCGGAGTGAATACTAAGTGTGACTGACAAGTCTGTTTTTGCAAACACTCAGAGTATTACTTCAACAATCAAACTCCAGCGCGACACAAATTCACAAACCAGTCACTAAACAGTTCAGAGCTGGCTGCCTTTCTCCTCGTCGAGGCCTGATTGTCCTCCCCAGAGACCTCGCTGTCTGCTTGAAAAAGAAGGAGAGTCCAAAATAAAAACAGCTTAAATGGTGCAATATGAAGTAATAGCCTGTTCTGCTCCTGTCAAGGGAGTTCTCATGAAACTCACTTTTTTTATTTCCTTCACAGCTGCACTTTCACACGTTTAAACTGCAGGAAGGAGCACCCTGAAGCTGCTTTATCTGCCTGCCTCCTGTTATGATAATGTAACTTACACAGCTGTGTGCACGTGTCTTTTTTTTATTGCTGTGCTTGTCTATCACCACAACCTTTAATCTTCCTCAGACGGAGCACAGACAATGACAAGTTCAGATTCAATATTCTGTAGCATAAGGATTTGTGGGTCAAAATAAAAGCAGCTCTCTTTTTTGTTTTATGTTCTTCCTTTTTGTGTCGATGGGTGGATAAATAGAGCGTTGTTTCTAAAGTGACTCTTGATTGAGCATATTCCTCCCTTGGTCCATTCCGCTTATTCTCCTGAGGCCACTCCGCTAAACAAGAAGGCAAAGATATTTCCATCCATCTGACAAACAAGAAATAGATTTGCCATTTTGGGGATTTATAACAACCCTCCAGAGCTGATGAAATAATAACAAACCTGTCTGTGCCTCTTTGAAGGACTGCTGGGGCTTTTAGTGTGAGCTTGCTATATCTTCCTGTGGTGCGAGCCTCAGCCTTCTCCTAAGAGTCTTAATTCACAACAGAACCGTGCAGAAGTGATTAACAAAGACATGCTGATGACAGCAACGTGTGTCGTGTGAGGAAAAATGGCTGACACGTGGTAGGAGTTACGTCTCAAATCTGAATCAGGCACTAATAAAAAGACGGGAGCAACATAAAGCCTGAGGTGTCAGCTTTTCTCTCAAACAGTCTGACTTCTGACCGTGAACTCGCCCTGGTGGTAAAAACGGGAAAGCGGTGCTTGAGCCGCTTCAGCGGTGTTTGTGTGCAGCGCGATGTTATCGGATTGTGATACTGCGGCAGACAAGAGGCCTCTTAACGGGAGAAAATGTCAGCTGCTTCCAAAAACAATCATTTGGAGCAGAAAGACAAATATCAGGGCAGTCTATCAGCAGCAGCCATCCAAGCAGCTGATCGGTCAAATCAACAACTTTCCGCTTCGAGATCCGTGTTTACAAACAGGAGAAAGAGAAACATTTGCTGCTTGTTACAAGAACAATCTGACCTTTTTATTCCTGACTACATGATACAACTTTTGAAAATGGCGCCTAAATCGACCATCAGCATAAATACTTTCCTCAGGGGTTTCTTCCAAACTGTGAACCTGCAGAGATCTGACTGAAGCTCTTTAAATTTTCATGATAATGGAGGCTATGAAATCTCGATGAGAAGAACCTAAATCTAAACTAAACTTTTAATTTTGTGCTTGAAGGCACTCTGTTGCAGCCTCTGTGGATTACTGTATTTGCTAGCGTTTGCAGGAAAAGACGGAAGGATGACAGAAATCAGCTCCGAGCTGAAATCAGACGGCTCCTTCAAACAAACACAGCCAATCTGGATCTATTTGCCGATTCCTTTAGCTCAGACCTGGACGTTTGAATAGCTGCGCGGCGCCGTCAAAGCTCCTACTGGAGTGAGATTATTTCATGTTCACTGGCACAAACGAGTTTTGTTCTCCTGTCTGTCAAATCCCCGTGTGTTGGAGCAACTTGGTAATGCCACAGAGTCATCTCTGATGGCCAGCTCTCCTCACACCAAGATGGCTGATGTCTTCATTAGCAGCCGTTAAGATTCTGCATCATTCCCTCCTCCTCCTCCTCCTCCAGAGTCACCAGCAATGATGCTCCACTGCGCCCATCAGCATCGCTCTGCGTGTGAGGCGCCGTCCCAACTGCTGAAGCACTAACTCATGTTGCTAATTAGCTGACAAATACTCCACAGATCCACCGAGGGGGCTGGCAATTTCACAACACTAATATTTGTATACTTGTGCAACCCCCCCGTAACAAACATGCAAATATTCGCTCCAATAAACAGCTCTGATGCATCCACATGACCATATAAGGTATGGCAAACGTGAATGGCTTCTTTTATTGTGTACGTGTAATCTCAGCCGGGGAATTGGACACCTTTAAAGGTAACCCAGTTGCTACCATGGCAACCAAACCTTTGAGAATATTGGTCATTAATCGGGAAAAGGGTGTGTTTGAGCAAAAAGAGTGACATTTATCTTTGTTTCACTGGAATCTTGATGCATGCTGGAACATATGGCGTGTGTTCGCCAGAGCACAAATAAGGTAGGAGCAGTGCACGATGAAATGCCAAAGCTTTTTTTTCCATTTTGTTCCCTCTCATGGACCTTCCCTGGCTTTTGAGCAGCTGGTTTGTGTGACACTGCAGCAGGAAGACCTGTCACACTGTGACAGCCTTGCAGAGTGACACAGTAGGCCTTCAGGGCAGAGCCAGAGTCTGTTCCAAGTCCACACGTATCACTTTTTTCAGGTTGGAAACACAGCTAAATAAATTATAAAACAAGTCATAATGAAGCTAAGAAAAAGCTTTTTTCTTTTCCGTTTTTATTCGTCATCAGCCTGTCTCTGCCTAATTGCACCCAGAACAGATGTGGCCGTTAAAGAAACGGCTCCTTTAGTTACATGTACTTGTTTTATTCTTTTTGCCTTTATATCGAAACATTAGTATGTTTTTGGTGTTGTTGTATTGAACTGAGTGCAGCTTAAGTGGAAAAGCTGTGGAGTGTAATTATCAGCTATAGAAGCACTACAAATCAATCTTTCCTCTATCTTTCTAGCCAAAGGAAACATGCACACTGGGGGAGAAAATTGCTGCAGCAATGAAATTTTGAATCAGAGCCTCTGGATGTGCTGCAGCATGGGTTCTACCTGCATTTGGCTTTATTTCCTTTTACTTTTTGGTTTTGTAACTCTAGTTTAAATGATAGTTATCGGAGTGTTTGCAGAACGAAGCTTGGCAGATTCTTCATTTTCACCAGCCTAGCTTCCTCGAGTGTTTAAAGATGCTGTCCTGCACTGACTTAAAACAATATTAGATATTTCTACGAGGAACTTCATTTATCAGAACCACTCTTATTGCTAGAATTTTATAATGAGTAAATATGAATAGGAAAAACACCTTCATCATCATAATAACTTTCCAGTGATGTCATCAGACGTGTGACTCTATGAAACAGCTCACATAGACTCTTCATTCTTCTACTAAAATGTGTGTTCAAGTGTTCAGGAAGTAGAGATGGGTCAACTTCCTGACTTTTGACCTTATTCATTTCCTTTTTCCTCAGCTCCTCTGTCAAAAATTGTAACACAATCAATCCCAATTCCAGCTGAAAGGATTTTTAAAAGTCCTGTCCTTCAGATGGGTGCATGCTGATCCTTAAAAACACATAAAATTGTTTGTATTTGCTTGATTGGATAAAGCAAGCTTTGTGTTTCTGGAAAAACTTAGAAAATGTGTGAGATGTGCCTACAAGATGAGTTGAGTACAGGAAACCAATCTATTCTGCTCAAAAGGTCAACAAATGTCATCCAAAATAATGCTTGAAGCATGTTGATGCTACAAAAAACACAATTAAAGTACAACTGGCTAAAAGACATTCACCCAAATATTAGTGAGAGTGTTTTTTCTTTAAGTTCAAATCTGTACTTTTGCTTCTTGTTTGTTGGGTAAGAGAGAACATCTAAACTGAATCCAAACATGTAGAAAGGTCTAGTTTTACTATGTTTAAAGTTGTTTGTTGTATAAATCCTTCCATCCTGGAAAAATCCATTATATAATTTAAGACTTGTGACTATTATATGTGGATTTAAACATCTGAACACAATCAGATATTGCATGCATTTTGATTTTGAACCATCAAATTTAAGAAATTTAAAGAATTCTGGAATTTTCCATTAAGGGGGCATGTTGAGACACAAATTTTCATGAGTTAGAATACTGTTGTTCTGTGGCTGAAACATAACATATTCATGTATTCTTTCCACTAGATATTTCTCTAATAAAGTGATTTTAACAGTTTTATTCTTGACAGTTTCAGTACCTTCCAGAAAGAGCAGTTTCAGGCCTTTGTCAATTTAAAGGCACACTTGGATGAATGCTGTGCGTTTGTCTTTCTAACACCTTAATCAGCTGAAATATCTCCGCAGCTTTCGTTAGTTTCTAGAGGAGCAGTTCGTCACTAAATCAAACAAATCAGTTGTGTTCACGATCTGTAACATTCAGGAAACATGCTGGAAGCAGACTTCAGCTCCACTCAGTCCCTACACCAACAGGGACCGGACCAGCAACTCTGAAGTTGCAGTTGCGGTATTCTGGTCACAGAGGGTGTTGGTGTCTGACACTGTAAAGGGTCATTTTAGCATATACTGGGTCAAGAAAATTATTTAAAATTACAAAAAATGTGCATAGTGGGGTGGGAGATAAACTTGTTTTTTTTATGCATCGAGATGCGAACAGGAACGATTATCAATCGATTTAAAAAAAGTAAAAAATCGATTTTATTAAAGACGAGGCAGTAAAAGAGGAACTCAGCTAAAAGGAAGTCTGGTGCTTGGACGGAAAGATTACAGTATGCACAGGACTACATGGCTGACTGAGAAATATGGCCAGCACCACCAACAGTTTACTCTACTGGCCGCTCCTGAACATTCGCTACCACAAACTCCTTCTAGCCCAACCATCTCAAGCCCTACTAATTCATTTTCCTCTTTTTCCCTGTCACCAAGCAATATGGAATTACTTTGGTTTTAATGAGTTTGACGGGAAAAATGACTTGGACAAAAGCCATACGGTATTCAAGTTGTGTAAAGCAAAACTGAAATATTTTGGAAACACAACAAACATGAGAAACCACATTGATCGTTTTCACCCGGAGGAGGAAAAAAAGATGCCGGTAGCTGCGGCTGCCGCCACCAACCAGAAAACTATTGAGCATGTGTTGTTAAAATTTCCACCAAACTCGGAAAAGCCGAACAGAATTACAAAGCCGATAGCAAGTTTTATCGTGAAAGAGTTGTGTCTGTACGCAATTTTTTCCCCTGTTTTATGCATTTATGTTTATGTTTATGTTTATTTAGCAGACGCTTTTGTCCAAAGCGACTTACAAGTGATAATTGGCATGTTGCCCTTGAGGCTAACAACAACAATAACAACAACTTGACATCAATCACGGAGAGTAGGGAACAAGGAGTTGACAGTAGAGAGGGGGACGGGTGCAGGGAGGGTGCTAGTTTAGAAGATGCTCTCTGAAGAGCAGGGTCTTCAGGAGTTTCTTGAAAATTGAAAAGGAAGCCCCTGTTCTGGTAGTGCTTGGTAGGTCATTCCACATTTTTGGAACGATGCATGAGAAGAGTCTGGATTGTCCTGAGCGTGGTGTAGGCACTGCTAGCCGACGATCCTGTGATGATCGGAGCGGCCAGGCCGAGACGTAAGCCTTTGCAAGAGGATTCAGGTAGATGGGAACCGTACCATCTCGGAATTTGTATGCTAGTGTTAGGAATTTGAATTTGATGTGTGCTGCTAGCGGTAGCCAGTGGAGCTCAATGAACAGAGGGGTGACGTGTGCTCTTTTTGGCTGATTGAAGACCAGACGCGCCATTGCGTTCTGGACCATTTGAAGAGGTCTCACTGTACTGCCTGGAAGACCAGTTAGAAGGGCATTGCAGTAATCGAGGCGGGAGATGACAGTAGATTGCACCAGGAGCTGGGTGGCATGTTGTGTTAGGTATGGTCTGATCTTTCGTATGTTATACAGCTCAAAGCAGCATGAACGAGCAACAGAGGCAACATGATCTTTAAAGGTCAGGTGTTCATCAATCACAACACCCAGATTTCGAACTGTCTTTGAAGGAGCCAGAGATAGGAAGTCATTTTGGATTGAGATATTGTGCTGCATGGATTGTTTTGCTGGGATAACAAGTAGTTCAGTTTTAGAGAGGTTGAGTTAGAGATGGTGAGATTTCATCCATTTTGATATGTCAGAGAGACAGTTTGATATTCGTGCAGAGACAGTGTGGTCGTCCGGTCGAAATGACAGATAGAGCTGGGTGTCGTCTGCATAGCAGTGGTAGGAAAAGCCATGTGATCGAATGATCTCACTCAGTAAGGTGGTGTATATGACAAAGAGAAGAGGTCCTAGTACAGAGCCCTGGGGGACTCCTGTGGCAAGATGGTGCACGGTAGAGGATTGTCCAAGCCAAGATGCACTGAATGATCATCCTGTGAGGTGCGATTCAAACCAGGCGTGTGCTTTCTCTGTGATGCCCATGCTAGAGAGTGTGGACAAAAAGAAGCCATGGTTGACAGTGTCAAATGCAGCGGATAAGTCGAGCAGGAAAAGCACTGAGGATTTGCCTGTCGCTCTAGCTTCTTTTAAGGATTCCGTCACTGCTAACAGAGCAGTTTCAGTGGAGTGGCCCTTTTTGAACCCAGATTGGTAAGGGTCAAGCAGACAGTTTTGTGAGAGGTATTCCGTGATCTGCTTGAAAGCCACCCTTTCAATAATTTTGGACAGAAAAGGGAGGAGAGAGATAGGTCGGTAGTTCTCCATATGATTTGGAGGAAGAGATGGGGTTTTTTTAGCAGCGGTTTAACCTGAGCATGCTTGAGAGAGGTGGGTCCCAGATGTCAGTGATAGGATAATGGCACATTTTGCAAGGTGTCAATGGAGCAGGGTCTGGGTCGGGTTTGTTTGCTCTAGGTACCTGCTCTGTGGACAGGCGCAGGTAGACACGTATGTCTTTACCCTGGAGTGTCTTCACACCAGAGGGGCTGAAACACAAGGGCTGACGCTTCCGCTGATGCTTCATTTATGCCACTAAACTTATGCTGTGCTACTAGTTGGAAACAGGTGTTCATGCAGCAGCTGATTGCAATGGTTGAGACCTAGATCACCTGATGAGTGTTTTCAGGGAGGGGAGAAACAGCTTGTTCATTTAATTCAAGTTCTTGTCTCAAAATGTTGTCTAATCATATTTATTTTTGAAAAAGAACAGTTATTCATGTTCAAATTAATTGGACATCCAGCATTATTTGGTTTGGAAGCTGTTAATGACAGCGCTTCTTTTTAAAAACATTGCACTGATACGTATGTTAATTAAAGATATTGGAAGTAAATGAATGTTTCATCACTACAAATGTCTTTCTTAAGTACCAAATAATCACTTGGCAGCCAGGTGAGGGAGGAGAAAGATGCATCAATAATCGGAGCTCTCTGAATCGTAATTGAATCGAATCGTGATGTCCCTTAAGATTCCCACCCCTAGTATTGCCCACCCATCCCCCACTCAGGCTGCTATGAGCTGAGAAGCTCCGATATCTGGGAGGAGTTGCTGCTCCTCCAATAGCAGCTCTCATTTGCATGTGAAGTGGTTCTATTCTAATGTGTGACATCACAACTGGGGACTTTTTGAAACTTCTTGTTTTAGACTCCGAATTCTTAAAACTAAACACTGACATAAAATGGATGAATGGATTTTTTTCCACATGTCAGCACAAAAGGATGCAAAAGGTGAGTTTTGCATAATATGTCCCCTTTAAAGCATCTTGAAATGTCTTTCTTGCCCATCTTGTTGCAATTTTTTTCTCTTATTCGTCTTCCACCAGATCATAGCTGCAAGTCCACACACTCCTGCATCTTTAAACCCTCATACTGATGTTGCTGCGGGTGATCTGCACCTGCTTCCAAGCTTGACTGATTGTAAATCCTAAACTTAAAGACACTTAAACACCTGGCAGGTAATTTTCCATTCAGGTTTACATCAGAAACCCTCCATTGAAACAGATTTAGTAAAACCTCAGTGAATCGCTTTGATTGTGATGACTGAAACTAGGAAGATAGTTTAGAATCTGTCTAGAGTGATTGTTTCATCACCATAACTGATCCGCTGTAATCAACAAGAGCAGTTTTCAGTGCAAATAAAAATACATTTTCAAGAAATCCATACCTGCTTTGTGTATCTCACTAACAGCAACTGAATGTAGCCAAAGTGAAAACGAAAAACTGCCTGAAATACTTTAAAAGTATGAATATTTCCTCAGCTTTCAATAATCTGTTTACAGCCGATAGTCAGATCTGCTTCTAACACAGCGAACATGAAAGGCTTACACCACGACTGCTGATCGTCTCGCTGCACGCTTGTCATGCTTAGCCACTCTGTACTCTGGGTGAAAACGTGCCATTTTAAAAGAACCCTGAGTTTTAAATCCTTGTTTGCGATCACCTAACAGCAGATATTGTCCTTTAGGGCTAAACAAAGATTTTTTATTACCCCGTGTCTCATTAGATCCTGCTAAAACCACAGAGATCTCTAAACAAGCTACAGAAGGCTGTGATCCAGGTTTTACTGTGAGAGAACTTACAAGGCTTTCATCCTGTGCTTCTCTCTGCCACAGCAGGCCCATTAGGCGTCGTGATGCAGTGTGCAGTAATTGGTATTTCTGTTGGTAAGCAGCTTCCCACCAGAACTGAGCAACATGCTGTGCTGGAGACTGATATCAGAGCTGCAGAGAACTCATGACTGAGCCTTTACACTAAGAGGCACATCACTCAGATAAACGCCTCCTAGGATTTAAAAATAATAAATTCCCACCGCACGTTTTGTTGGTGGAGATTTTGTGCCCGTGTGTTTTGATGGGAACCTCCCTAAATAATGATTGCTTTTGAACAGCAAAACAATCAAACATGGCTGGAGGGAATTTAATAAATTACTGTTGTTTTAAATGACGTGTGCTCAGTTTGCACAAATGGTGAAAGGGCGGTCGCCCCTTTGATATGTTTATATGATGTTTTGGTTTCTGTTCGCTGAGCGTGTTTCGGCATCGAGCGGCATTCCCAGCAGCTACCACTTCAAAATCAATTAAAAGTCTTTTGCTAACAGTGCTGCCCGGTTCAAAAAGAGCACAGCTAATTCTCTCCCTGAGACAGAACGCTCTGTCACTGGAAGAATGTGGTCCAAGGAGGGCTGAGATATGGAGTCTTGAGGGAAGTGGAAGAAAGTGGAGAAGTTAGAAACCAATTTAGAAGAAAATTTATAATAATAAATCTTTTCCAGTGTATTCGGGCATAAAATGCAGCCTGTGAGTCACGGTGGTGGCAGTATTATGGTACTCTGCACTTACATTAAAGTAGTAATTGCAGCCTATTCAGAATGCTACTGCTAGACACTTAACTCATTCACTGACATTGACAACAAAAGTCGTCATTTTAAATCCAACCGTTCACTGCCAATGATGACATAAGTCTTCCTAATGTAAGAGGTGATTCTCCTCTTTGTTTTGTTAGTTTTGGCGTTGACATCATCTTAGTGTGCAATGTTCTGCGGCTCTTAAAAAAACAGTAAAAACGCAGAAAAACGCTGGCAGCGGGCTTTTCTGATCAGGAGATGGCTGGCAGTGAATGAGTTAAGGAGAACCAAAAGAACCGAGAACATCACTCCTGTTCTTAAATCGCTATACTGGTCAAACTACAGAATCCATTCCAAAGTGCTTCTACTAGTTTAGAAATCGCTCAGTGGCATGGAGCCAAAATACATGTTGGATCTTCTTCCTGTGTGCATGTACATCCAGCAGGACAATTTAGTATGATTTTTTAGAAATCCGTAAATGTGATTATCTTATCATATATAACGTAAGCAATACGTATTTTGTTTTTTGCTAAGCACGCCCCCTGCCCTACAATAGGAAACTGAGCACTGACCATAAATAACCAATGTCATGTTCTGTGTCCCTCTGGTCCCCAGCCCCCACCTGTTCTCACTGCAGGTTCTCCTGTGTCTCATTGTTCCCCAGCTCTCTCTAGGCTTCTCTGATGTTTCCTCCTAGTCACTCCCTGGTAGGTCCTATTTTATTTTGTATAGTCCTCCTCATCCCTCTAGTTATTAGTTTTCTATATTTGCCCTTAGTCTTTAGGTTTAATTATTCAGTGTTTTATAGGTTATGTTTATATTTCCTCCTGCTTTGTTCTTTCCCCCATTTAGTTTATTGATGCCACCTGTCTTCCCTCTAGAATTCACTCCTCACACCTGTCACCCGTTCCCCCGATTGCCTCCCTCTCTGTTTAAAAGCCCTGTCTTGTCCCTCAGTGTTTGTCGTCTATTGTTTGTTGTCAGCGTGTTTTGTCCTCCTGTGTAAACCTGATTCTCCTGCCTGTTTAATGGACTCCTGAATTTCTTCATGTTTTCTGGATACCCGGCTTGACTTCCTGTCCGTCGATTTTTGGATAAACTCCCAAAATAAAGGATTCTACCTTTTTTAGTGACTCCTGCCTCATGTCGTCTGGTGCTCTGCATCTTGGGTCCAACTTCCCCTGCTCTGAGCCTGACAACCAATAGTGTTAGACTACCGTTCACATGCTTCAAATTTAAGGATGAACCTCGGCTGATGTAGAGTTGTTGAACTTTTCAGACAGGAAAGTCTTTAAAATATAAATATATGAAAACATGACATGAGAATAGTGCTTGTAAAACAAGGTGTTATAGCTCTGTTTGTCGGCTACAGAAAACCATTCATAAACAAACGTGACATCGCCATCTTAAAAAAAGGAATCGAGACTATTTGTGTTATATTCTTGTCAGCCATCAAATGGTGCCATCAGATAAAAAAATACTCCAGAAATTGACTTTAACTGCTCAGACTTTAACTCGGCCTTCTAATTTTATCTGTATATTTTCAATTTCCTTTTAACATCTACTTTTTTATGTTGTTAATTTTTTTTATATTTGTGCACCTAATAGAATTTCCTCTATGTAAATAAAGCTGGCTTGCCTTGTAAATTCTGCACTTTTTACAGTGTTCTAATCAAAAGTATGTCTGTCTATGTGTTAAAACTCAAGGGAACATATTTGGTGTGTTCTTGCTGTGTTGAAATTCTAATTCCATCTTTTAGTTCTTTTTAAAACACAGGTTTTATGACCCGTGTTTTAAAAAGAACTAAAAGATGGAATCAAGGGACCATAAGTCATGCAGTAAAACAGAATGTCTAATAGAACTTAAAAAACACTTTCATTCATAATTATTTAAAGGTGTGGAACACTCGTTTAATAGATTCGTGTCCAGTGCTCTCTAGTGGAAATGAATGCCTTGTAAGTCATACATGGAAGGGGGGGGGGGGGGGCACCCGGGGGGGGGGCACCCGTTCATCATTTCCAGAACCTAGAAGTGAGACACATCACAGCTCAGCTTCAGGCAGTCTTATTTTCTTACATTTGGGACACCTTGCCCCTGATTAGCTAACAGCAATGCAACTCTACCGCTGACTCTGTTTGGTCTGCAACGTGTATGTTTTATCTCCATAAATAACAAAAGCCTGGAGGAGTTCTGCTGTGTGGTGAAGTTGCTCATGCTAATGCTTACCTTCTACCAGCTGAGAAGTTCTTTGCTGTTTTCTGGATGCTAAACCAACAACATTCTCCTTCGTGAGTCAAGATGGATGATTCCATAAACGTTGAGATGTAGATCTGTCAGGCGTTCGTAATCCTAGCGTTTTGCCGTCTATTTTCTATCAGAGGCTAATGCAGGAGTGAGCTGTAATCCAATCCAATCCAATTTTACTTACATAGCGCATTTAAAAACAGCATGTCAGCTGACCAAAGCACTGCACATAGTTAAATCTAAAAAGCCATTCAAATTCACATGCATACAGATTAAACACAGATCAAAACTGTCATAAAATAGAAACACCTGAAATCAAAACAAAAGTTAAAACAGCCAATAAAAAGAGAAGGCAATAAAAATAGAAGTCAGTAAAAACAGAAGAGAGGCACAGCATAAAAGACTGTGTGTACCTATGTGTAGGAGACTATTTTCATGTTCAGCCTGCATGAAAAACTCAAAGTGATGCACTATAATCAGAAATAAGATTTTAAAAATGTTTTGTCACCCATCAGCTTTTACACAATCTACTCACGAGTCATGCTTTGAATTAGCTCAGGTTGACAAAAACACACCAACAGAGAAACATGCATTGTTGGTTCTTTTATAAAACACAGAAAATGTTTCTTTTTACCTTGCTGACCGTTTTGTTCGCGGCTGCAAACATCCTCAGAGCTGACGCTGATGGTGGCGTCACTTCCTACTCTGTTTATCTGCGGGCAGCAGAGGACGTCGTCGCCCTCTGCTGCCTGCTCTCCCCTCACCGATGATGCAGCCCCATGCACGATCCAATGAGTAAACTTTATCGTCTCTGTTCAGAGTCTCTGTGCTTTAAAAAAGAACCAACAATGCAGTTAGAAAAGCAACACAGCAAGAACATACCAAAGAAACAGAGAAACATGCTGAATAATTAAACTTGCAGCCGGCTGGTTAACGCACCAGTTAAACCAACCAATTCATTTCTTCACATTTGATAAAGATAAAGAAAATTTCCATTTTGCAGATAATAACATTTAACAAGATACAAAATGAAATAATTATTTTTGTTACATGGCAAGATCTTACTTTAATACTAAACATGATATGCAATGGCCTGATTCATTTATCAAAACATGTAAATCATTTTTTAGAAATAGATTTGTTGTTGCTGCCCACAAAGTCTATTTAGGCCTCACTAGACAAAAAAGAGAATGGAAAAGGAAAGATTTAGATTTATTTAAACGTGTTATAATGATAAATGATAAATGACCTGCACTTGTATAGCGCCTCTCAGAGTAAGGACTCCAAAGCGCTTTACACTACAGTGTATCATTCATCCATTCACACACACATTCACACACTGATGGTGATGAGCTACGATGTAGCCACAGCTGCCCTGGGGCGCGCTGTTATATTTACAAGCAATAATTCAAACAAGTTTAAAGAATCCAAAAAATTAATTACATCTTTCAGTTTTGTTTGAATGTTTTGATGAAAACATGACTTTAAAATGCTGTTTTAATGAAACATGAGATGTGTACTGATTTATAACGGTACACGATAAGACATGGTCACATTTGATGACTGCAGTAATTGAATCTTCCACCAGGGGGCCCGTTTGGGATTGGTGAAAATAGGTTTTTGAGGAAAGTACTAATAATCCTCTTAATTAAACATGAAGACGTCTTAAAAAACTGCATTTGTTATCAAAGGTTTAAAGCATTTTTACAGGTAACATTTACAATCAAATTTTTTCATTTATTCAAATGAAATAAAACAAAATAGATAAATTAGCCTTATTTCTAGCTTTATTCTACTAAATGTCAAAGTAAAAACATGTCAAATGTTGCATGCCATGATTCACTGGATTAAATATTTTGTTACACAAGATCTGAAAAAACACACAGAAATTTTAGGCAAATCAAGGTTTTTCTAACATGATCAGATTCAGAGAGCAACTCCTGACAGGTGATTGTTCTGTTTCTCACCTTCTCTCTTTCATTCACAGAGCGTTCGTAAAAGCAGCATGTCAGTCAGAACAAATATGTTGCATTGTATTCCTGTTTTCGGTAAGAGGACGCTGAAGAGAATAGAAGGGAAAACTTGCTTTTCCTGATTACGTCATTGGCTCTACTTTGTTCTCCATAGCAGATGCACTGTGTGTGTGTTTCAAACACTGTGAGTGTGTGAGTGTGTCCACAAAGATGAATAAGTAAGTGTGTTTATGTTATAGAGTGAAGCGCATGACTCAGCCCATGGTAGGCAGGCGGCTCACGTTTCTGCTGTTTGGCCCGCAGCATGGACACATACAATCAAAATGACCTGGGCTTTAGTGGATGGATGGAGGGATGGATCAACAGATGGATGGATGAACAGATGTTCATGGATGGATGGATGGATGAACAGAAGATGGATGGATGGATGGATGGATGGATGGATTAACAGATGGACAGATGGCTGGATGGATGGATGGATGGACGGACGGACGGACGGATGGATGGATGGATGGATGGATGGATAGATGAAAAGATGGACAGATGGATGATGGATGGATGGATGAACAGATGATAATTGGATGGATGGATGGATGGATGGATGGATGAACAGATGAATGGACAGATGGATGGATGGATGAACAGATGGATGGATGGATGGATGGATGGATGGATGGATGGATGGATGGATGAACAGGTGGATGGATGGATGGATGGATGGATGGATGAACAGATGGACGGATGGATGGATGGATGGATGGCTGGATGGATGAACAGATGGATGGATGGATGGATAAACGGATGGATGGATGAACGGATGGATAAACGGATGGATGAACAGATGGACAGATGGATGGACAGATGGATGGATGGATGAACAGAAGATGGATGGATGGATGGATGGATGGATGGATGGACAGATGAAAAGATGGACAGATGGATGATGGATGGATGGATGAACAGATGATAATTGGATGGATGGATGGATGGATGGATGGAGGGATGGATGAACAGATGAATGGACAGATGGATGGATGGATGAACAGATGGATGGATGGATGGATGGATGGATGGATGGATGGATGGATGGCTGGATGGATGAACAGGTGGATGGATGGATGGATGGATGGATGGATGGATGGCTGGATGGATGAACAGATGGATGGATGGATGGATGGATAAACGGATGGATGGATGAACGGATGGATAAATGGATGGATGAAGAGATGGACAGATGGATGGACAGATGGCTGGATGGATGAACAGATGGATGGATGGATGGACAGATGGATGAACAGATGGATGGATGTACAGATGAATGGACAGATGGATGGATGGATGGATGGATGGATGGATGGACAGATGGACGGATGGATGGATGGCTGGCTGGATGGACGGACGGACGGACGGATGGATGGACAGATGGCTGCATGGATGAACAGATGGATGGATGGATGGATGGATGAACAGATGTATGAACAGATGGATGGATGGATGGATGGATGTACAGATGGACAGACGGACGGACGGACAGATGGATGGATGGCCTGAAGGACACTTGTACAGGCGTGTAATTAGAGAAGCCATTACTCATTTCTATGTAGGTTGCAGTGCCACATCCATGTTGGTTCTACATCATAATGAACAGGAGTTTAGAAACAGGAGAATGGTTTGTTTTTATGATGTCATCTGAACAAACTGATGGCACGGGTGTAGCAATGAGCCTTGAAGCGGTCACAGTAGCCTCTTTATAGTTTAAAGCTGTTCGATGGTTCGGTGGATGGATTTGTGACTCAACATTGCCGTAGGTTTAAATGGCTGTGTGTGTGTGTGTGTGTGTGTGTGTGTGTGTGTGTGTGTGTGTGTGTGTGTGTGTGTGTGTGTGTGTGTGTGTGTGTCTCAGCCCCGTGACTGACAGGTGGCCTGTCCTGAGAGCAGCCTGGCTCTGGTTGGAATGTCAGCTGGGATCAGGTTGATAGGTGAATGAATGATGAAGTCAAGCATCTCCAGGGAGAAGAACGTTACCTTAACGGTGATCATTGACTGGCAGTTTTGAGGAATATCTTTAAATATATTTAACTCTTCTGGAAAGATTAGATTTTTTTCATTTCATGGACATCATTCATCATATTTTAATTCCAAATAGCCAGACTTTTATTAAAATATTTTAACCCTTTGATGTTCTGGTCCACCATTTGGATGGGCACATTTTTTTTATCCCTTATGAACTGAACTGTAAAATAACACTAATGCACTTACATTTAAAAAAAACTTACATCGACATAACACAGTAATACCCATACTTTCATTTATAGACTTACATTATTATTTACATCACATTTTAACCCATCCATAAATTTTCTCTACCCACTTATCCACACGCAGGGTCATGGGAGGCTGGTGCCTGTCTGCAGCAGTCTTCGGGTAAGCAGACGAAGTACACCCTGGACAGGTTGCCAGTCCATTGCAGAATTATAATCCATTTAGCCCCAAATGAATTAAAACACAACTAAAAATAAAATAAGAGGACAAGTGGATAACAAAAAACAAAAATCCATCTTCAGCCGATCAAAAGAGTCTTTGAGAAACATTCTGCAAAGACCAGAAGCAGGACCTTAGCAATAGCTCTTTGGTCCTTGCTTTCTTTGTAAGAAAATTATAATTCTGTTTAGAATCTGAGCAGTTTTTGTCTTTGCAGCTGACTGCTGGTAAAAGTGTACTTTAATGTATGTATCAACATAAAACCAGTGCTTTCCTTTTTATATATGAATGAAAGGTCAGAATTAACAACGATTCTCCAAAAATGTTCAGGAATTGGACAATAAATGAGTCAAAAAGCAGCAAAAGTCAATGAAGCCTTTCCACAAATATTGATCAAAGCCTCTAAATAAAATAAAAAAGATAGGCTGGTTGCTTAGAGGGAATGTATAAAGAAAAGAAGAATGACTTACAAGATATTCTCAACAGGCTACTGTAAATACTTGCAGGGACTTTACTTTAGCTGGGGGAAAAGATAAAGCTTGCGCTGCAAAATCCCCTAATTAAAGTGTTTTATCTTGTTTGTTTTGAGATTTTATTCTTTACTGTTTTATCTGCTTCCGGTTGCTTGCTTTTGGCAGAATCCGAATGCTTTATTATTTTATTCTGGTGTTTCTGTTTGCCTAGAAAACCGATCCATAACCAGTTCTGGTACTGGATGGGAGGATGAGAATCAGTGCTGTTGTGTTTAACGCTGCAAAAACTATTACATCTGAGCCATAATAAAATCACATCTATTCAGATTAAACATTCTAATCAGACTCCATCCTGTTCTGGTTGTGATTAGTTTGGTCCTGCAGCCAGGTGCTCTTTAGAGATCTAAGCCCCCCCAATAAATAAATGAACTAGGAGTCATCTCTCTTGTGATTTTACTCAATATTAAGCAAGGTGAAGGGGAAAAAAATCTAAATGTAGGTTACGCTCACACTTACAGCTACAGCCAATATCGTTGTGCAGTGGGAGGAAACCGGAGCGCTGGAGCACCAGTACGGGGGTGAACATTTAAATTCTGCACAAAGACGATACAGCCGACCTTCTTGCTGTGAGACGGCAGCGCTGAACTACCATGACGCCCAATTTCCAATTCACAGTCACCAATTATGTTCCAGCTTGTTATGAAATAATGACTACTTAATGTCCCTGCTGTCAAATTAAAGCCGTATTTTCTTACCGTAAACCAATTCCACGTCCAGACCCGGCATTTGACTGCATGAATTTTGACCAATTTACCAATTAGACTGCAGTCAGTGGCTAATAACATTAGTCTAATGCCCACGGTCCCCACTAAATTACATAATTACAGCAGACCTTTGCTTTTGCAGAAATAGATGCAGACTGAATGAAATACCATGTATTGCTGCATATTTTTGGCAATGGTTAGCCAAAAACAGCATGCAGAACAAAATGATTTCTCTGTTTATGTATTAAAGCAAAAAATTTCTTGAGCTAGTATGTGCTAAATGACCCTTTACAGGGTTACTGAAATGTCACTCAGACCCCTTCCCTTGTGGCCAGAATGCCGCATTTGCAGCTTCAGAGTGGCAGGCCACCACCTGCTGGACTTAGAAAATAAAATTCTCTGACATATCTGGCACTGCAGCCTGGTTCCAACACTTTTCCTGCATGTTTTAGATCATGAACACAGCAGATTTGTTTGATTCAGTGACAAACTGCTCTTGTAGACTCCAAGGAAGGCCAGGGAGACATTTCAGCAGTGTTTAAAGGAGGAACACACAGCGAGGAGATAGGTTTCATTTTTGGTTTGACCACAGAGAATTAATAACGGACACTACGGCGTGCTAAAAGTAAGCCAAACTTCCAAGTGTGCCTTTAATCATTTTCATGAAAATGGTTTTGTTTGGTTTATCTTAGTAAAATCAAATCTGTGTTCTGATGGAAGGTAACAATAAACAGTTTGCAGTAGACACGCTTATCTGGAAGGTTCCAGTGACACAATCATTTATCGGTAAAGTCAAGGAGCTTCCTCTATTTGTAATTCAGGGGAGAGAGGTTAAAACATGCAAGTCAGATAAAAATTTCATATGATAATAATATCTTTGGGTGTCAGACATGTTGTTTGCCTGCATTAACTGACAATTATCCAACCTGTTCTTCAGCTTTCCTGCTACTGTAGTGAAATGAGGAGCATCCCTGTAAATATTATAACTGTCTGCTAATGCATAAGGCCTCTAAGAGCTCTGATCCTCTTCAACCCATGACAGGTTTTCACGTGTGTGTGTGTGTGTGTGGTGTGTGTGTGTGTGTGTGTGTGTGTGTGTGTGTGTGTGTGTGTACGTATGGGTGAGAGTTGTGTGCTTATGATTTACTACAGCACTGCAGATGAATAATGCATGGCGTTCAGCTGTGTTCGCATGTTGGGTAACACCAACTTAATCATGAAGAGGACAGATGACAGAGGGACAGCTAGAGAGAAGAGGAAAGATGATGCAGAACAAATGTGTGACCCTCAGAGAAAACGTTTCCTAACAAATAACCCAGAAAATCAGGTCTCATGTTGGCCATCATTCATCATAACAAGGATGTTTATTCATCCAGACTGATGCTGATGACAACTACAAGAAGGGAAGTCTGTGGATGGGTTATGAACACTTCTTACCTGTTGCCTTTGAAGGGCACCAGTTTGTAAAAATAGGGTTCTGTCTATGTTATTGGACAAATTACTGGTTCAAACAGAGACAAGACCAAAATGGAATGCTTTCATCTTAACCTTTACATAGTGGACACTGCAGCAGATATTCAGAAACTCTTTGAAATTCAAATTTCAGGTTCATTTATTTTGTTTTTTTGCATATCTGTGAATGTTGTCTCCTTGCACATAAGCGAACATGGCGGATTCTAATTATTTTTTTAGTTAAATATTTAAATGTAAAAAAACATCAAGATGAAAAATATCTTAATTTTTTTATGTCGGATAGTAAAACATGACCAAAAATAATTGTGAGAATTTGTGCATAAACGAGTTAAAACAAGTCTAAAATATTTGGCTATTTGTTTAATTTAATGTGGAAAACATTTACACTAGCAAATAATTATATTACAGTTTTACCAACAAAAATATTATAAAATTCTTGCAGGAAGTGTTCCAGGCTGCATTAAAAGCGCTACAGCTAGCCACTGCCTCTGTTTACAGTTTTTAATCTTTGTGGAATGGTGGGTGAATAATTAAAGCGGTAGTGTGTAGTTTCCTGGCACTAGGGGGCAGTACATTCATACATTTCAGGGTGGTTTTTACACCGCATGGCCATCGCTGTTGCTAGTTTAAAAAATAAAATAAAAAAGCATTATGGTAAATGTTACCTGTAGAGCCATGGGCGCCCCCAAAGGAGTGGCCATGGCCACCCCTAGAAAATTGCTGGTGCCCCCAGGAAAAGCCAGTGTTGACAAATCATATTAATGTTCAGTGAAACCATATATTGATCTTGTTTATTCAAAACATAATTATAAAACTAAATAAAAATACTAAAATTAATGAGTAATGAAAGGCAGGTGATAATGTAAAGAAAAATCCTTTATTTTGAAGGATGAACCAAAGAATAAATCCAAGGCAGGGAGCCAAAAGTCCAAAATCCAAAATTGAAACTAGAGACAAAAAACACTGGAGACTAGAGAAGACTGACAGAATAACCACAATGGACCGACACAACACAGAGACAAGACAGGGCTTAAATACACAGGGAGGAGTGATTAGGGGAAAAGGCAGCAGGTGTGTGGAGTGAGGGCTGGAGGGAAGACAGGTGAATATAATTATCTTACTGGGAAAACAGAAACAGAGGAGGGCAAATAAACCTAAAACACAAAACTAAACAACAATATCCAAAGACAGAGGGAAGGGCTCACACACACACATACACACACTGACACACACATAAAACTCACACACACATACACACACTAACACACACACATATACTGAGCTGGGGAACAAGAGGCTGGAGCTACAAACTGGAGGAGGCTGAGGATGAACACCGGACCTGAGGAGATGATATGAAGGCCTACAAACCGAGGACACATAAATGAGACGCAGACAAAGGACACATGAGGGCGCTATGAGACACAGAAGGGAATCTAGAGAGGGATGGAGACACATCAGGAGACACATGAAGGGAAGACGCAGACCATGGCATGTGTTTGTGTACGGACAGTGAAACTGCTGCAACACACTATAATGATAAGGGGTGAAAGTATCTGCTGTTACTCTGATGTTCAAGTATTTGTTCACTTCTTGTAAAAATCATTTAATTTAATTTGGTAACCAGCGGCAATTAAATAAATATAGCATATTTCTCAACCACCTGTCAGTTAATGATCACAAAAATTACATGCTGTTTAGTCCATGGTGCAGCAGCACCTAAGCTATAATTTAACAACAAAGGGAAATTTAAATAAACACACACTACTGTTGTTACTACCGCCTGGAAAAGGTACAAAAGTGGACGGTTACATTCTTAAGCAGTAATTACTGCAAAACCTCAGTTTCAGTGAAAGCCTGCATCCGTGCAAGCATGCAAAACACTCTCAGAGACACACAAATTCCATTGCATATAATTATCAGGGAATCATGCCAATCACAGCTTTTGCAAGCGTACAAAAACACACACAAAGACATAAAGTGCCACAATTAGCTCGTAACAGAGCTAAAGATAAGGGGAGTCATTGCTGTGGCAGGCAGGAGACGAAGTCTGATGAGGGACCAAAAAGTTGGTAGCAAGACAGTCATCTCATATTAATAGTCTACATTAGAATCCCTCATGCTGAATAATTAATCTACTGGAAAATGGTAGGATTTGTGCTCCTGGCAGGTTTTTTAAAAAGTGAATCTGCTCATGAATGTTTACAGAATAAATCTGAAGTCTGTAGTAAGTAAAAAAAAAAAGCATGCTTCTTTCTTTGATGCTAAAAGTGCAACCTTTGATTTCAGAAAAATAGCCATGTTGGTGCCTGCTCTTTACAATGACAGGTTATCTAACAAAGTCATGTGTATAATCTTCCACGCTAATGTGAACTGAGGCATAAGGATCTGACTGAACGGTACCTCTGCTCACGTTAGATGTAAGACAAAAGGGCGGCTCCATCTGATGAACTTGTGAGCGCCACAATTGCTCCAAAACATACTTTAAACTCAAACTCCCCTTTTTCACATAAATTTTATTTAGATAAATCTGATGCTGCAAAAGAACTTTGGTTTGACAATGAAAAACTCTTTTTGCCTCTCTCTCTCTCTCTCTCTCTCTCTCTCTCTCTCTCTCTCTCTCTCTCTCTCTCTCTCTCTCTCTCTCTCTCTCTCTCTCTCTCTCTCTCTCTCTCTCTCTCTCTCTCTCTCTCTCTCTCTCTCTCTCTCTCTCTCTCTCTCTCTCTCTCTCTCTCTCTCTCTCTCTGCTTTTCCTTCCTCTGTGTTGATGTCATGAAATGAGCCGGCAAACACAGTTTCAGTTTTGGGGGTTTGTGTTTTTGTCTTCACTGGCGTAAAGAGCTTTTGTTTACTTATGCATGTCTTTTTTTCTCCATCTGTTTCAGAGATCATTTATGTAACAGGACTTAAAGTACCCTCTTTGAACCCAAAAAGGGAAAATGGTTTTGCTTGTGATTGGATGTTTGTGCGTAACGCATGTTACGAATGTCTCGGTGGAGAGTTTTCGCCTGTAATCTGAAATGACACTTGCATATAATTTTTCTACTTAGTTTACTCTTTTGATGCTGTATGTGCAAGCGTTTGTTTGTGACTTGTTTTGCAGTATCCTCTGTGTAGGTCTGGCGTGTTTATGTGAGACTGAGGAAAAATGCACAAAGAAATCTTTATAAATCATTCATGCACTTTTGGGACGCTCCATGAAGAACCGTGCATGATGAAATAAGTGAACAAAACTCTCTCTTCTTCTACACTTTGTCTCTCTCTTAGCTATACGATGTCTGTAGCTCAACAGACTGTGCTACAAGTATTAGATTTGTACTATTATTACTATTAAAGTGGCCTTGTTAAGATCCCTGTGGGTCCTTTTGGGGTGGGTGGGGCTTTAACTTAACTCCGGGCTATAACTATCTGATGTCTTTAAATATACAGAAGCTTCATGATTATTTAACTCCTGTATTCAGTAAAATCCTGTGGACATTGAAGATTTATCTTGCACTTTTAACATTTGTGCTTTTTTTTCTCTCTCATGCACATCATAAAACTTCAATTTTACAAACTCCCATGATAAATTGTGTGAAGCTTTGGATTTAACTATATTTAGATTTAATAAATTGTTATTCATTAATTTTGTAGGGTTTGGGAAATTGAGTGCTTTAAGAGCTCAATAAGATCCTCTACTTATGACCAATAAGCTGTGATACTCTATCTAAATATAGAATATCAACCCTGCTTGGTCTTTACCATCGACATATAAATATATGGACAATGGGTTTCCATAGACTCCAATAACACGTTTTTGAAGAAAAATGGGAGGTGGCCACCACCGCCATTTTGACTGTGTCACAGGTTCCGTCAAGCCCAGACAATTCCACAAAAGGGAAGAGAGGTGGAGCTGAGGGTGGGGCTGTAAGGCTGGGATCAACTGACAACACCCGGTCGAACTAGCTACAAGCTAACCTGAAGCTAACCCAAAGCTAACGCGGAAGTGGGAGCTAAGCTAACGGAGGTAGCAATCTAGCTACAACTGGAGTTAACTGTGCACAACACCAGAGCTTCTGAGTCAGAGATACGCCGGGCTGACCGCTGGGTAAAACCGGGTGGAACACAGAGGTCTCCCGCGAGCTCCACAAGCCGGCAGCCCGCGCAGCAGACAGAAGCCGCGATCAGACAGAGATGCGCTGAGCTGCGGGGAGAACCGGGTGGAAAGGTTTCCATCTGAGAGCTCCACAAGCTGGCAGCCGCACAGCAGACAAGCGCCGCTGCGATCTGAGATGCGCAGAGCTGCCGCTGGGGAGAACCGGGTGGAAAGGTTTCCATCCCAGAGCTCCACAAGCCGGCAGCCCGCGCAGCAGTCAGGAGCCACAATCAGACAGAGATGCGCAGAGCTGCGGGGAGGGGAGAAATGGGTGGAAAACATCGGTCTCCCGAGAGCTCCACAAGCCGATAGTCGGAACCCAGCTCCACCAATATGTTATGTTTCAACCCATTTTCTAAAGTGCAGCATTATGTTAAATGCACTGGGTTTTTACCCTATTACATTTAAATTTCATGGTTAAACAGTACATGTTAAAATCTAAGCTCAGCTCGGCGGTGACCTAAAATACATGAATATAATTTTACTTACCGAAAAAAATGAAGTGGAGACTTCTTGGATGCTCTATTAGTGCAATTAAAGCCACAGCAAGTTATTTTGTCCAACAATTGCACAAATAATATCCAAAAAGGAACGCACAAACGCTACAACTAAGGGTCTATGTTGAGAGACTGAAAACGACCGAACAGTTTTCAGGCGAGGCCGAGGCTCAGACTGAGGCCTTTCCACGGAGCTAGCTCTGCGGTCACGTGGGTCTGATGCTCATTAATTATACAGAATTTTAGGCTTTTAATACACTTAAACAGAAGAGTGAGAAAAGAAATCACCCCCCTCAGAGTTGTCATGAGTGTAAACTAGATCATTTAAACAAAAAACATGTTTTGGTACCAGGCTGTAAACATGTTTATTTCTGCTGTGAAATTGGTATTTTTAACATGGGAGTCAATGAGGATTTGCTCGCTTCTGACACCAGCCCCCAGTAGATGAGGGTGGAACTGAAATTTATTTCATTTCTGCGTTTGCTTCAATTTTTCACCCGCATTGTGGGGGCTTGGTCTTTACAGGGTTTAATCAGAAGATTGTAGGGTTCTTGCTTTATCAAAGGATTGTATACACTTCGTTTTGATTCAGAAAAGAGTCAGGTTTATAAAAGTAAGATTTTATTTTACCAACAATTAAAACATGACAAGTTAACTAAGCATTTACTGTGATGGATGGAGCTAGATATGATTTATGAACCTATGTGTGAATGTGATGTTAGTCAGAACTTCCGTATCTAGGAGAGCTGAGTTCTGGATGCAAAAGAATTTGGTTTGCGTTAAGCTATAAAGTTGATTATTATCAAAAGCACATCAGACGCTATCTGTGTGTCTACTTCACCCGTTTTCGGAGACCCTCTTGGTGGATCTGAAGGTCAGAGAGGTCGGATGACCTCTTGCACCGGAGGGCTGTAGAATACCGTAGCACCAACTCTTCAGTTCAGAGATGTCTCGGGTCATGACAGATGGATGGAACCGCGCGTCTGGGAGTCTTTAAGGAGTCTAAACAATATCAGCTTGTTCTGCAGGAAATGTTTCTGCATCAGCTTTGCAGGTGCAAAAATGTTTTGACGACATGTCAAAAGCTTTGATGGGTTAGAAAGGTTTTTGCTTCAGATGGCTGGTCTGAAGCTTTCTCTAGAACTGAGGAATTACCAGAGTAATCTGGTTTTAATGTTCTCATGTTATGATTTGTGTAGCCAACCAGAGGTTGACAAGTTTGAGGACTATTACCAAGAATCTCAGAAACACGCCTCCCTTGATACCGGATGCTCTTATCTGGGGTAAGGGACTATTTATGTGTCATGGGTTTAACTTATTTTGTCCTTGTGTGAGTGCCAATGGAGATGACCTCGTCATATAAACATGCTGAAACATATTTCAATCACTGTTATCATAACATAACATTCATTTCAATCTTCAATCATTCAGCACAAATTAATGAAACATTTCATTATATTATAATTATTATAAGTAGCAATAAACAAATGTTTATTTAATGATTATCTCCTGAAAGATTGGACCTTGAGGAGAGAACATTATTGTTGACATTTCGTTATCTGTGTTCAGAGCTGCAAGCTCTGAGATCCAGCTGGTGGGATGGAGGCAGGCTGATTTAAAGGGAACACATGCAGTCTCATGTCTCCTTTGTGACCAGATGTTGGATGGTCAAACTGTTCCTAAAAACTGACCATTGCTGGATTTTACAATTTTAAAACAGGCAAATTGTTGTTTTGCTGTGGCCATTTGAGCCAGAATGGTCAAATTATTGAGGGCTCGTCCGGGATTCGAACTTAGGTCCTGTCACCTGTGCAAACATTAAACAAGTACATATCTATATTGCCACACAAAAACTATCTGTTTAATGGAGTTCATGATAGTCTGATCTCTGTTTCCATGGGAACCTGATCATTATCACTTTCACACGTTACTCTATACCTTTCTTCAAAGACTTTTCCCTTTTTCTCTCATCAAATGTATTGAGGGGAGCTGTTGTGATGGAGAGGTCAAAAGTGAGGTTATTTTCAACACGATTGCTCACTGCTGCTGCTGCTGCTTAGATGGGCAAACTGTGTCATTGCTTGGCCAAGTTGCAATAAGGAGTCTGTGGAGAACTGGGTTAATTTTAGCTGCTGCTATGTAGACCAGGTGGAACACTCATGGCCTACCTAGCCAGCTCTCTTTGGCTCTGTGTCCTTTCAACAGCAGTGGACCTGGATTGACTTTAAAGAAGCTGAACCAATAACCCACATGTTCATCACATAGTTTAATCCTATTCTGACTTACATTTTGCTGGTAGCAACGTCTGCTAAAGCCTTTGCTTTCGTGATATCAGCAATATGAACCCTCTGTCTTTTCGTAATGACACAGGGAGGAACATAAAGGCTCCCACTCGTGAGTTTATTTGGCAAACCATTGTGTGAAGTACTGGTTTATTAATGTCCTGTATTGTGTAAATACTCCTTCCCCTCCCCTCTCACTGCCCCAGGGTCCACGCCCAGCTCTCCAGACGTTCAGTAGGTTTGATTTGGGCTGGAGTACATGTTTGAAGCAAAGGGAGGGTAATCATTTTTACTGCTTCCAAAAAATGCCAATCGTGTTGCATTTGGGCAGCGGTGGGAACTTAGCTGATAATGAGAATACTGGATAAATCCAAATGATGTGCAGAGCCCAGCTTCATTTATTTATGTATTACACATCAATGAAGCCTTCTGTTTTCTTCTGTTTTTTGACACTCTCTCTCTTTCCAACCTGCAAACCATAATTCCAGCTGCTCTATTTATAAATAATGCTGCAGAGACTAGAAAATAAATAAATAAATGCCCAAACAAACTTTTTGCACCTCATAATTAAATTAAAGAGGAATGCAATTTGAAGCCTGAAAGGGTTGAGGAAATGTGCGTTTGTTATGAGATTCCTGCAGCTCCCAAACAGTGGGACCTCATTATGTTGACAGTCAGGAGTGTGTGTGTGTGTGTAGGTTGGCAGGGGGATAGGAAAAAAAAATCTGTCTGCATCACAACCACTGCTGGGCAAATTATAAAAGATAAGGTGACTTTTGTGAGAAGCACAGGCATGTGAGATAAATTAATGAAAGCTTGATATTAAAGGAGACCCTTTCCTTTCATCACACCTTACAAAAGGTTCTTGTTATCCCTGAAATGTGATCTGCAGCTGCAAAAGTGGGAAAAAAGAAAGCTTTAGAAATGTAATTACACTCCACTTGGGTTACCCTATTCATCCCTTCAACGGCTTGCCCCAGTATTTTAAATCAGAGATGCAAATTTGGCCATAGGGCAGAACCCCACGCGGCCTGGGCGTGGCTTGTGAGTGGGTGGGAGCAGAGGACACGCTCCCAAGTTTTCAAACTGCCCTGGTAGGAAACAAGGAAATAACCTTGGAAGAGGGAGCTCTGTCTGTTGCCCTTGTGGGACATTTTTATATATTTATTTATTATTTTTAAAGAAGAAGTCGATTTAAACGGTTTGATTTTGAGCGCACTGCTTATTCTGAGCGCCTCTGTGGAGATTTTGGTTTTATGGGACAGTGGATCAGGTGCGCGGCTGCTAGACTGAGTTTTTTCTTTTCTGGCTTTAGTGCACTGCTAATTGATAAATCCGGTGCGTGTTTCAGCGCGCAGCCTTCATCAGGAGCGCCCGCCCCGCTGGGCTTTCTCCAGGAGGAGATTGATTCTCGTCTCCGGGATTTACGGTGGAAACAGCCGGAGCCGCTCCCCAATCAGGGAAGACGAGATGAAATCTTCCCACATCGGATCCTCTGTAGTTTGTAACGTTTAGGTGTTCTCTCGTTGAACGGGGATCCAATTACACGCACAAGACTTGTGCGTATTTTATTATTTGTTCGTTTTTTTAATTTCTCCCGGGGAGGGGGCTGCGTGTGGGTCGCCTCCGCAGTCTCGGATGCGTAGTAAGCGCGGAGGAGTGGATTGGGTCGCCTTGGAGCCGCGCATACGCACACATCGTCATCGATAAAAGCGATAGGTGAGGATGAAGGCGAGCGGAAGCATCATCATCGGAAGCTTGGGGAAAGTCATACACCGTAAAACCGCCGGTGCTCTGGATTAAACTCTCCCCCCTCGGGCACCAACTCTCCTCTCTCTGGGGATTCATCATCCTTCTGATCCAGGAGCGCCGCTCGACCAGACGCTTGCATTGATCTGCTCTTCTATTAAAAACAGTGAAAAGGAGGGATACTGGGAGGGAATCTGCGGAGCAACACATTGCCTACAATGGCAACCGGTGCGCTTCTTCTTGCCTGCGCGCTGCTCGGTAAGTCTGATGGAGAAAAGGGGTGAAAGAAAAGCTTAGAGGCGCATGATCATCCTGCCTTTTCTGCGCAGGATGTTACAGCACCTGTATGAGACATGACGCCTGGGAGAATCGTGAGTCAGGTGGACGCTGAGCACATCCGTGATTCCCGTTAGAATAGCAGATGTGAACAGCTGTGTGTGTGCGTGCGTGTGTGTGTAGTGAAGTAGGTTAATGTGATAAGGACTTTAGTCACAGATTAACTCCGTATCTTTTGACCTGATCAGATTGTTTGTAGTGGAGCCAACATGTGCCATAAATGATTGACACATCTGGATCCCAACAACAACAAAAACGCTCTGGTGAAGTCACTCAGTGGTTCAGACTCTGTAATTTATTGGATTTCGCAGACAAACACAAGTTGGAGCACACACACACACACACACACACACACACACACACACACACACACACACACACACACACACACACACACACACACACACACCTCGCTCGCTGTCCCAAACAAACACCAGATGGCTTTTCTGTGTTCCTGGATGGGGTGGCCTGTCAGCCCTGCCGGGTGGGGTGTGGGGGATGGCATAAGAAAGGGGTTTGGAGTGGGGGGTATTTAGGCCCCACTCATCCAGAAGGATTACCAGTCTGTGCCTCGCCTCCAGTCGCCTTTTGGCAAGTCACTTTCACCAGAGTGCAGGAAGTTTTCCCACAGCAAAAGTGAATTATCTGCTTTGGATGCAAGTCAACATAGACTAGAACGCATTTTGGAATCATGGGAATCGGTCTGAAGTATATCTCTGGTATTAGGAACGTGTCACGTCTTAATTCTCCTAATAAACACATTCTGTTCTGACAAGTCAAATAAACACGTATTTTCCTACAAATAACCTTCAAAGGCTCCTTCTGTAGTTTATTCTATTGGTTTTCCTGAAATAAAAATGATAGGAAATAAAAATCTGTTACCGTTTACACACCTGCCCCCCTCCCTCCTGTTTGAGCTGCTGGTTTCAGCTTCACCATTTAATTGTAAATTAATTGCAGTTGAAAACAGCTGCTCCTCATCTAAACATTCAAATGTCTTGTTCTAAACACAGCTAACGGGGTGGGTGGCAGTTAGGTTGTTTTGGTCACTCTAAAGTGGGTTTAGGGGTAGAAATATAAGTAAATAGTGTCTTAATCAGCCTCAGTTTAGAGAAGTAGATTGGGACTGATGAGCTAATGGCAGGGCTAAACACAGCCAAAACCAAAGTATGTTTCAAACTGGTTAAGATGGCTAAAAAATCTACATTTCACAACAGTTCATGTAAAAGTTATTTGATAAACCTGAACTCTGCAGCGATTTTTACATAACATGATTAACTGTTAGCTCATCACACCTGATGTAAGCTATTTCTCCAAACAGAGGCCGTTCTACAACATAAGTAGTGATTTTACAACTTTTACACAGAAACATGCTTCAGAATGGCTGTAACCTGTTTTTAACCATCACTGCATTGATGTGATGGTCAGTTCTTTGTTGTAAATGTCCATTTGTTTCTCCATCACACACTTTTTACAAGCTAAAAGGAGAACTGTGTGTGTGATCAACTGTCTGACTACATTTCTGCTGCGTGCCAGGCAGCACACGTTTGCATTTGAATTTGTTGGTTAAATAGAATTGGGGAGAAAAAAAGGAGGCTGACAGCTGTGCAAGATGGAAACTGCATCAGTCATTGTTTAAACCCAGAGGTGCCACTTGCTGGTTTTTTTGTTTATTCATTTTTTTTGGCAGGTAAATCACATTTCAGGGTTATTTATCCTGCTGAGTTTGCAACCAGGTGCGAGCAAATGAGTGCGTGTGTGTTTATTTCTGCCACCGGTGTGTATGATATAAAGGATATAAAAGGAGTCGCCTGAAGGAACGAATGGTTATTAGCTTCACAAACAGGAAGTCTTCTCTCTCCCCCGCAGAGAGTTAGAGGGATGTCACGCTTCCAGTGCGGCGTAACTGTGTGTCCTTTGTGTGAGGGTGTGTTTGTAATGGGTAGCCCACCTCAAGTCTTAGTTCATAGGACCAAATGGAAAGTCTAAAGCGCACGTGGCAGGCTGCTTTAACTGCTAAATGCCTCAGTGCTTTCTATTTATTTAGCTGACAGGGGAGCAGCCACCAGTCGCCAGGTTCTGGTGAGCTGCCACTGCCCTGTTCATCAGCTGGTCTGAGAGCAGCGTTGTTTTTTTCTAACATTTTGTGCGACAAGTTTCACCACCTGCATTTGTGATGAATCTCCACTTTATACGTGCAGTGGTTAGCGCTGCCGGCTTGTAGCAAAAGGCAGTTTTTATTTTTGCCTGATATTAGAATATGTTTTAAATGAATTTACATAAACCTGAGTGAGAAGGGTTGGCTAGTGGTTGGTTCATTTTTCACATGTAGGGTGATGCAGCTGATGTGAAAATAATAAAAAAAATAACACACAACCTGCAACATCAACAAGATATTGCTGACATCAGATTTACATACTTGGGCTGCACAGTGGTGCAGCAAGACTGTGTGTTTGAGTCCCTGCTGGGGCATTTCTGCGTGGAGCTTCGTATTCCCTCTGTGCATGCATGGGTTTTCTCCACTTGCTCTGGTTCCCTCCCACAGGCCTAAAACATGCATGTTAGTTAATTTGCATGTTTCTTTGGAGAAAATCACCTGCAAAATAAATAAACAAACATTTCAAGTCAAGTTAGCTGATTGCAAAAGAGACGGGGTCTTCAAATTCAAATATTGTGCAAGATGCTTTAGATGCATTTGAATCAACAGAACTTAAAGTTGCAGGCCTTTTTTTGCAGGGCGCTAAGTGTGCTTCAGTTCTAGTGTTGAATGAAGCAAATTAAGTTTGTTGAGAGACTTTAATAAAATTAGCTTGGGTGTCAGACTGTGATCTGATCAGATGTCCTGATTAAATCTGCAAAAACCAAAGAAAGAAGCTAATTTTATCTTTATTATAACTGAACTTTCCTGTTTTTGCTTATTTTACCAGTTCTTTTTTTTGTATTTATGCACTAAAATATACAATATTTAAACAAAATAGCTACTTGCTTTCTCCCTTCACTCAATCTTAAGGTCGCTCACCCACTGCTGGTTGTGGCAAAGCTGCTTCAATGGTTGAGGTTTACACGTGCTTGCAGACACTTGACAGTTCGACTACAAATGAGCAGTTTCTCACGACCTTTAAAGCTAATTTGGCAAAACCAGAAAAGCTAAAATGCTTGGAATGCTCGACCAGTCAGCCTCACCACAAAAGTATTTGTAAAATCACTTCACTCCCTGCCAAGAATGTTTTTGCAGATTTTTATATTTTCCCTCCTATTTTTTTCTTGTTTTGTGCTTAACGAGGAGGCGGCTGAGTGCAGCATTACCACAAATATTTATTTAAAGAGCTTCTGTAGCCGGCATCATCGTGGTAGTTCAATAGCAGCCATTGTGCCGATTGTGATAAAGTGTTTGCTCAGTAAGTTGTTCTGAAGCTTGTGCTGTTTCTACCCCAGTAAAACCTGCAGTCTGTGAGGTGCTTCAGAGAAATCTATGTTTGCTAGAGCTGATCCCAGTTTCCAATCGCCTCTTTATTCAGGGCAGAAGTCACATCAAGCTGCATAGATGAGCCGAGCAAGAAACTAGATACTCCCGTGGTATGGGGAACCGGGTCAATATTTAAAATAAAACTCTGTTCATTCGCCGGATTGTACAACATATCAGAGCAGCAACATAAATGATGGCCGCGGGCCAGGAACCAGCCAGGATCTTCTGGATCAAAAAACACAAGTTTACACGTGTGGGCTTTTTTTTTTATCCAAAAGATAAAGGAGTAAGTCTTAGTGCTGCTCCCTGAGGCAGAACAGCAGCTACTGCATTTTAAATTTGTGATTGACTGGGGCTCTTGACATGACAGCCACAGTCATCAGGACAGTCTCCTCCCACTCCCTCCCAGGATGGAAATTCCCCACACTTGGCCATGCTTCTCTGTGCCTCCTGGCAACGCCCACTTTCATTGCATTTTTCAAATCTTGACTAGGGGTGGAGTTTTATTTTCTGATGGTGTGCAGTCCCTCTTTAAAGTGACAATGTGTAGTTTTTACTGTTAACCCTTTAAGACCGACTGGAGTGCCGGCGCTCCCATTTGCATATCTGTGTTTAAATGCTTGTAAAATGGAAACTATATAAGACAGAACAACCTTTTTTTTTTGCATATGAAACCGGAGGAGTTACACTTAGATCTCACACATTGAACACGTCCCAGAGCGCTGCGTCTTTCCGCTAATGAGTTTGCAAAAAACAACCAAAAGTTGCAAATAAGAAAAGCATTTTCATTCAGACATAGACACTGTTTCATACTGATCTGCAGCTCAAAGGGCTTCACACGCTAGAATAAACGTCATCACTTGTCAACATGAACTGTCACATGATTATCACTCACCCAATCACATGCTTTGACATCATTTTCCCGCGAATTGTAGTTCTTTGTAGTCCCAGTCTTTCGGCTTTTTCTTGTGCTTTTTTGCAATAATACGTTTAGACAAACACACCCTACACACATCACACACCCACTACAAACTCCCGACACACTCACACACCACTACGAATGTTTTGATGACTCACAGACCCTTCAAGGAGTTGAAGCAGTTGTTGCCATTACAGTGCCGGGTGATGTTTAAGTTTCAGTTTCCTCACGTATATATTCATGCAATATTCTTTATTATTATTATTATTATTATTATTATTCAGAGAAAAGGAAAACTATATACAAATGAAAAATTAGCTACAAATATTCAACATTATAATTTTGGACTCCTGCTGATTATTATTATTTCTGTTTTCGTTTTTGTTACAGTTTATTTAAATGAGTGTATCTCAAAAATGAAATTATGGAGGCACTTCAAATAAATTTGTTGTTGTTTGAAAAGATTGTGTGCAACCTTTTTTCATTGAAAATTTTGAGGGATAAAGGTGTGGCCTTTCTGTATAATGAAAAACGTGTAAAAACAGAAAACGATTTTCTGTTTCTGCATGGATAATTGCACTTTTTAGTAAAGTATTTTGTTGCTATAAACACTTTGAATATTATTAAAAATTAGAATGTAAGGGTTGTATCGATGTATAGCAAGTTGAAATACTCCAAAAAATCGCACCACAGCATGTAAAAATGTAAATATAAGTTCGGCGAACTTGTTCTTTGACAGGTCTTAAAGAGTTAATCTCTGTAAATATCAATCAAAATGTTGTTGAAAATGGGAGTGGGTCTAAGTCTTCAGGCGATACCATATTGGACGCCATATTTTCTTCTACGGGAGCCCTTGAGGACAAAATGCATTGACTGATTTGTAACAAACGATTACAAAATTTCACCATTCATAAATGTGGTTTTACACACATCACTCATTGCTAGTGATGAAAAGGAGTCTGATGTGCTTGTTATTTTGTAGGAGATTGCACTCCCTGAGGCTTTTTGACCCTAATGGGCATCCTTTGGTAACACAAAAATATAGCTTGTTTGTTTGCAACGATTTAGGTATCTGCTGCCCCCTATTGCCAGGAAAAATACACACTGTCACTTTAAATTAAAGTTTACATAAAGGAGTAAACATAACTAAAATTCACTTAAGTTAAAGTTTCTGGGACGCAACTGAAAATAGCTCGTTGTGGCTGTTTTGAATCACCCCCACGGACTATGCCGGATTCTACTTGAAGCTGTTCCGCTGCCGTTCCACGTCGCTGATGCTTCCAGTAGAAAATAGGGGTAAAGGACCCTTCCCCCCACAAAACTTTGTGTTAATTTTCTAAAGAACTTCTCTATTTCACTCTGCTTTGAAGTAAATTAGAGTTATTTTTCTCTTTGAACCCATGGTTCTGTCTCTCTTTTAGGGAATAATAATAAGTTGCATTTTGAAGCTTGTCTGTAGTGTAAGAAAAACTGAAACAATAAAGATCAGCTGTAACAGAAAACGCATGCTCTTCTTCAAGCAGGATAGTAAAACATCCAAAAGCTTAGATTAGATTCTTCTGCGTAGGAGCAGGTTTTCTATTCTTCTTTTGCTATTCTTGATTGCTGGTTTGGAGTCAGAAGAGAGACTGGAGCTGCAGCCTCTTCTACTGTCTCATTACAGCCCTATTGGTTAAAAAAAGAGTAAAGTTATGGGTAACACTGTCAAACTTTGGGCTTATCAGCAGAGTATTAAGCCAGTGTTCCATAATTGGGGTAATTAAAAAACATCAAGGTAGTTAAAAGCTTGTTTTCTATTTAGGCATAACTACTGTGTGTGTGTGTGTGTGTGTGTGTGTGTGTGTGTGTGTGTGTGTGTGTGTGTGTGTGTGTGTGTGTGTGTGTGTGTGTGTGTCCTTTAGTGAAACACTTACACAATAACAAACAGTGACACAGCCACTTAGGCATAGATTTAATTGTTTATGCGTTGTTTTGACAAATACCACAAATACTGTGGTGCTTCTATTTGAAACTGTAGTTTTTCTTTTAAAAACTCATTAGATGTGAACATTTTTTTAAATAAAAAACACATTTTAATTATAACTGTGAAAATGGTCAAATTGAATTTATCTTGGCAGAGACCTGCTGCTTTGAGAGTTTGTAGGTGTTTAAGTAGGATTGCTCAATATAGCCTTTTTTACCCATATCCAATGTTGTCTGACTCTTATTTTCCAATACCAATATACATGTTATGTCCCCCCTCTCATAATAAAAGACAACACAAAACATTTTAGTAACCTAAAATGTCTCTTATCATGTATGCTTACATTTTAAACATTTTTTGTGCAAAATGACAAATAGTTGAATTTAAGCTAGTAACAGGAAAAGTGCCATATTTAATTAGTCTCCAACCGTAGCTGATTCCTGTTCTCCCTAATCGTGACACTAACATGTGTAATAAGCAGTAACGTGTTTATTTGTCTGTATTATGCAGCTATGGTGATAAAATATTTATAAAGGTCTTCAGATAAGAAAAGCAAACCTTGGGTGAAGGTTTTTGTTTTTGTTTAAGGCCCTGTCCACACATAGCCGGGGATCTGCCAAAACGTAGATATTTTTCTACGTTTTGGCCTGTCATCCACACGAAAACGGGGTTTTTTCACACGAAAACGGATCTTTTTAAAAACTCCGGCCAAAGTGAAGATCTGCGTTTTCTCCGTTTTGGGTGTCTGCGTGTGGACAGACAAAACGGGAGTTTTAAGGTCCGCAACGTCACTTTCCGCAACAAAAAAATTCTGACATCACGTGTGCGACCTGTGTTTACACTAGTCGACAGCATGGATGCCCTCAGACCTGCGCTCGCTTTATCAATTGTCCAAGCGCTTTTTGCTTGTTTGTTTTTGCAAGCGGAATTACTGCCCCTTGCGGAAGACCACAGACGAAGGACGAGGTTAAGAACGGGGGATGTACTGCCACCTACAGGTCTGGCATGTCCTTAACAACGTATTTATCCGGGTACGTGTGGACAGAGTTTTTTTTTAAAACGAGGTGGTGTGGATGCAAGTTTTTGGAGGGGCGGATATTCGTTTTAAAAAAAACCCCGGCTACGTGTGGACTAGGCCTAAGTCGGTTGTTAGCTACCTAGCTACCCATAGCTACATGCTGTGAGGACAGCATATGTTCACTACCAGTGTTGGGAGTAACGCCGTTTAAGTATAACGGCGTTTCTAACGGCGTTCTTTTATAGGTAACGGAATAATCTAATTAATTACTTTTCCCGCCGTTGCAACGCCGTTACCGTTACTGGGGACGGAACGCTGTGCGTTACTATGTGCTTGTCGAACGTTGAGCAACAGTGTGAGGCTTTCCGACCGCCACACTTCAGCTGCAGCCAGGGAGAGAGAGGTGTCGGTAACGCACTTACAAACACGATGATGATTGGCCGGGTGGGCGGAGACCCTCACTGTCTCAGTCACTGCATTCTGTAGACACAACGGGAATAACTCAGTTTAAAATAACCGCGTTAATAAAAAATATGTCTTTCTGTAACAAGCAAACTAATTAATTACGTCTTCTTTTATCAAAACGTTGTTCCTGTTACTGATAAGAAAATGCGTGCGTTAAGCAGTGCGGTGTGTTGAAGCTGTCGTCAGCTGATCAGGAGCTAAAGAGGCAGATGTTTAAGAGCATCACGGCCCGTGAAGAACGAGGAAGACGTGATGAATAGTCTACGGCTGCAGATCCGCAGATTTGTTGCTGCAGCAGCGAATCTGCGGGTCTGCAGCCGTGCCCTTAGCGTGACAGCGGGACGTCCCGAAGGTCCGCTCACCTGTTCACCGCTCAGACGTCCTGATCTTCTGCCTTCCTAGATCATCCAGCTGTAACCTGTTTCTGATCATGTCTTTAGTCACGCTGTAACACTGATGCATCAGTCTCAGACGGCATGGAGCTCAGGTGTTATTAGAACTACCTGTGTGTGTTCACCACCCAGCTTCAGCTCTTCTGTGTTTGGGTCTGACCCATGTTAGTACATTTAAGTCCTAGGCTTGTGCCTCTTCTAGTGTCATTTTAAAGGATATTTATTTATTTATTTAACCATTACTAGATTAGTAGCAACAGAAATGCTACTAAAAAGACACAATTATGTGAAGCTGTAAAAATTAGAATGCTGTGCAAAATTACATTTATTTCTGTAATTTAACTAGACTGAGAGACCATTTAAAGGCTCGGGAACCTTTACAGGTGTTTCTATTTGCAATTTTAAATTTTAGCTGATTGGGTTTTTGTTAAATATCACACAGTGACCTTTTAATAGTCTAGATTAGTGTAATGTTCCTATTAGTAGTTCCTCCTGTTAAGTGCTTATTTGTTTAAATTATTCAGGTTTATATGAAACATTTGGACATACATTTTATTATGTTCAGTCATTAGTCATTTATATTTTACTATTGTAGTAATTCTTGCATGCTTTAATGAAAAAAGTAACTAAGTAGTTACTTTTGTTGGTAATTAGTTACTTTTATGATCTTGTAACTCAGTTAGTAACTGAGTTGCTTTTTTGACAAAGTAATCAGTAACTATAACTAATTACTTTTTTAAAGTAACGTTCCCAACACTGTTCACTACACATAAAAAAAAGTCTCTCCCTCCCTTCTAAGTGGCCCAGTGGTAGAGCGTCCACCCTGGAACTGGGATATCGGGATTCAAATCACGGCTGGGTCATACCAAGGACTTTAAAAAGGGACCCAATGCCACTCTGCTTGACACTCAGCTTTAAGGGGTTGGATTGAAGAGTTAAACCACCAAATAGTTCCTGAGCGCAGCCACTGTTGCAGCTCAACACTCCCCACAGGGATGGGTCAAACGTGGAGATGTCATTTCACCAGTGTGTAATGATGACTGATGGTACTTCACATGTAAATCGCCTGTATTTGTACACCGCCTTCTTAGAGTTCTTCAACCCCCTGAGGTATTTTGCAACACAGCCCTTCACACACACACTCACGTTAGTGGGGATGAGCTACGATGTAAAGGCGAAAGTTGCCCTGGCGGCATCATTTGGAATTCTAGGATGTCCATGGAAGGTCCCGCCTTTCTCGCCTCTGATTGGCTGGAAGGGCTCTCCTATGATTGGCTATTTATTGTAAGAGGAAACAAATTTCCCTCACTGCAGGTTTTTTTATGTTTACAACCAGATCTTTAGTAGTTTTTTGTTTGAAGAAAATGTGAACTCATCGCTATAATTAACATCCTTTCCTGTTTTGCAGCAAACCAGTTTCAGTTTCTTTCGTAAAAGAAACTGAAAAATGTCAAAATGTGTCATTAGTTTAGAAATATAGTATTAAATTCATTTTTATAAACTACATTTTTGACTCGGAATTATTATGAAGTGTGTGTTTCCCTGGCAGTCCAAAGAACCCAAGTTCATATTAAATCAAATATTCATAGACCACTAAGGTTGATTATCCATATGTATATGTAATATCACATCTTATTGATCATTCAGTAAATCTTGTTGCATTTTATCACACTGTTGACTTTTTAATCTGTTGGCTCTATTGGGGTTAAGGATGTTTACAAGTTAGAGCACATCTCTCATCATCAGATTAAATGTGTTTCATTTAATCAAATTTTAATTTAAAGCTGATTATAATTTAGACATTTTTCACCAGTTTTCATTATTCTAGAAAGGAAACAGACCTGATGCACACAGCTGGGCAGAATAGTGCAGTTTTATTACGTTTCATTCCCAGGTAAGGCACATATGTTTATCCTACGCACTCTAATGCTTGAGAGCCAATTATAAAGTCCAACATTTTGATAAATGCAACAAGATTATAAATCCACATTTTATGTTTCTCAGTTTTTTATAAAACATAAAATGTTTTGCAAACAGGACAAAGTGGTTATTATAGCGCTAAGTTCAAATTTTCTTTACAAAACTCCCCAAACCAGCTTTCTGCTGGTGAGAAAAGGACAGTCTGCACTTAGCGAGGACAACAGGTTTGTTGCTAAATGAAATAGCCAATTGTAGTAGAGCCTTTCTAGCCAATCAGAGATGAGAAAGTCGGGATCTTCCTTGGACATCCTAGGATTCCAAATAATGCACCTTGGTGCCACCGGTCCCTCCCAACACCACAAGCAGGCAAGGCGGGTTATGTGTCTTGCCCAAGGACACAACGGCAGCGTTCTCTGGTCGGAGCCGGGATTGAACCTGCAACCTTCTGATTACTGGACAACGCACTCTCACCTGAGCTGTCCATTGTTGTGCCAAATAAACTAAAATATCTCAGAAACTTGACCCACATGTCATACTTTGCATTTTGAGAGAGAGAAGTGGCTGAAAAGTTTGATGTTTAATACGTGCATGTTATGTAAAAGTTGGGTCATTATAAGATTGATTAACCAATACCGATATTTTTCCGAATTTTTTTTTAATGCCGACATTAATGGCAGATCAGTAGGGATGGGTGCCAAATTCGGTACTTTTTAAGGTACCGACCGAATTCCACAGTACCGACAGAGCACCGATTCACTTCATTTGAAACGGTGCCTCGTTTCGGTACCCGTCCTTCACAACGAGAACTTGCCTAGACAGCTGCGCATGCGCAAGAGCGTTATGTCATCTGTCGCTGCGAGCCAGTTGTAAACAGAGCAGCATGATGATGAAACCAGCGACAACGATCTACGTGAGACATCCTCATCTTAATCTGCTCCGGTAGGTAAATAAAATGTTTAAGATAACGTTAGCTTGATTTGTTAGCTTCCGTTTCACTAATGGTGCGTTCGCTTTCTCCTCGGAACTCCGAAATTTTGACCAGAAGAACATGAACGCGCTCTAAAGTTTGGCTTCACTTTACTAAATGCGACGGGTGATTGGGTGAAGACGAAACCAGTGACAACGATTTAAGTGTGAGGCATCATCGTTTAAATGTGCTCCAGCAGTTAAATAAACAGTTTAAGATAATGTTAGCTTGATATGTTAGCTTTCTATGCCACCATTGTTATCATCTAATGGTGCGTTCGCTTTCTCCACGGAAATTCTAACTTCCCAGTAGGAAAAATCAAATGAAAAAGGACGGTAAAAGGAATGAAGATACACAGTAAATTTAGTTCACAGTAAAGATGTTTGCTTCAGCTTAATAATCAACTTATAAAACTACAAGGACAATGTCAAAATACAAACAGTTGTATGTTATTTATCGTGATATTTTTCAAATATGGTTATATATTGAGAAAAATATATATTTAATTATAAAAGAGAATTAAAAATATTAAACACTCAAAAGTATCGAAAATTGGTATCGTTAAATACCGGTATCGATTCGTAGGTACCGGGAATTAGTACCGGATCGATTCAAATGTCAAAGGTACCCATCCCTACAGATCAGTAGTAGCAAACATTTCTAATTGAGAGAAAAAATATGTAAGAAGTTAAATCTGGGGTAAGAACAAATTTAAGGTGGACTTTTTTTTTCTGTGGTTATGTGAAGCAATTTGTTTTGGTTATTAGGTTAAAGGACCCACCCTCTGATCACAATCAGCCCCTCCTTTGTCCCAAATGGTGACAACTGGAGGCTCCCCCACCCAGAAATTGCACGTGTGTGTGGTTAATCCAGTGTGTCCGGTCACTGATCAGCTGTTTAAGCTCCCAGAATGCATTTCTTGTGTTTCTAACCCTCAGGACGACTCAAGAGAGAGAGTTTTGTCTAGACTCATCGTCTGTTCTTTCTGTACGGTTTGAAAATATTCAGCATGTGACCATCTCAGGATTTGTCACTCATTATTTTTGCAGACGGTTGTCACCAGAATCAGAGGCTCCACTCCTGGCTGTCAGGAGGGGAAACAGAGTTGTTTGATTGTTGCACTGCTTGTTATTTTCCATCCCAGCTATATATTGTTGCTGCATGCACAATTGTTTGCAACATAAACATGAGCACCAGTGTCTTTGTGTGTACTCATGACAACATCCCTTTGGTGCTATTGCTTTTTTATTTTCTCATACCACAAGTCTGGTGGCTCAACTAATAACAAATAAGTAAGGCAAAGGGAAAATAATCGAGGCTGCCGACTCACCTGCCATCCTCCGACGGTGGTTCCAGCAAGAACTTTTTAAAGTCGCTGCTTATTAAAATTACAAATCTGATTAAAGGCCCAGGTTTTTGACAGCAGCACCAGATTTTAGTTCAACGTTCGGGAAAACTACAGAATCATAGCCGTTTCTGTGTTTGCTCATTATGATCAGCTGTGGCAGCCATCTTGAATGGAATTGACACCAAGACTGAATTAGTTGCTGATTTTCCGGTGATTAATTTCTGATAATTTTATTAAAATCTGCCCACAGTGATGTGGCGCATGGTTTCAGTGATGGGGTTGGGGGGTTATGGGCTTGCTTCAGGTGCAGCTAAAGGCAAAAACTGGTTAGTACCTTATAGCCACAGGGCAAATTCCTATTTTACCAGAGTTATCAGACCCCAGCTAAGGTGGAATGCATGTAAGAGACACTTCGCTCCAGTTTTATGAGAACTAGCTGAGCTACATTGCTTCCGCAGCAATGATTGGAAAGCTGAAGTTAGCCATAAGTTATCCCAGCTTGTCTTCTCACGCATGCTGTGCCTGCTTTTTAAATGATGCTCGTCCCCCTGTGACCCAGATCTGAGGTTGCTCTCTGCTTCTCACGGGGAGATGGTCGACTGAGGAGAAGCTGAAGTTCTGGTGGATGACTTCCTGTCAGCCGCGTGGATTCAGGAAGGTTACCAGAGCTGGATGAAGAGCAGAGGCAGCAGCTGCTTTGTGTCTGATTTGACTCCACTCCAAACACACAGGGTCAACAATCAGGTCTGCCTCCCCCCCCACCACCACATCACAGCTCCATGTTCTGGTAGCCAAGCTGGCAACATCTCTTCACGCCCAGATTTTATCTCTTGTGTTGTGATAACAAGCGAGCAGAAACCCCTTCTGGCCATTCATAAATGGGTTTGTTCTTTTGGGCTGATTTGCATCCACGCATCTCTGTTTCTTCTCACTCATGAGCACTCCAGCTGCCTCCTCCTCCTCCCGTTTCATTGGATAACCCCTGACCTCCGTCCCCCACTCTCTCAAAAGCAATGCTCTGCCCACTTCATCCAATTTTTAAAGAGGACTAATTAGAAACCGACTAATGTGTGATCCAAACCAGGTATTCACCAACTTTAAGGTTTGTGTTTGACAGCCACATTTGTCCCTGATCGTTTACAACCACGGCCCATTCCAAGGTGAAAGAATAAAGCACCCCCCTCTCCCCTTTGGGAATTTGTCTGCTCCTCCCCCCTTCTCTTCGCCACGCAGATGATGACTGGCCGGAGAGAGGACTCCACTTCACTGCTCCACCCAGACACATGCACACCCACGGAGCTCAGAGCTGACGTTCCTCTCCACGCAGCTCTGTGCTCCATCCTCCATCCGAGCAGATCCCACGCTGGTGTTATGCACACCAGGCGCTGTAACTATGGCGACCGCTCCCCACTCACCGTTCCACATAGCGACAAAACATTCAGCTCTGTGTTCACACTCAGACACACATGAGCCCACCTAACTCATGCAAGCACACATCTTCAGAGATCAAACCCCTCGCCCAACGACGTTGGGTTTTAAAACTTGCTTCTTTTTTTGTTTCATTTACACATAAAACCAAAAAGGTGTGTGAGTGCATGTGTGTGTGTGCATCCTAATTGACTATTCATAAATACATGAATACATGAATCTACTCACTCGTGTCTCTGACAGCCCGAGAGGCAAAAAGACCGACAATGGCAGAAAAAAAGTCTGTTTGAAGTTGACTAATTAATACTTAATTACTTTCGTTTCCAATCTGCAGCTTTATGTGAAAAACGTCGGGGCGGATAGCAAGTTGCCAATCATGCAAGAATTAACAACTGTACATCGAGTGAATGCAGCTGTTCCGTATAATAGTACACAAGCTTAAGATGGATAATGAGTGAAGATGGTGTTGTAGTTCGCTTTGCTTTACAAACATAAACAATGCAGATGTTCACCCTTCCTTTAACAGTCGCTCATGACTGGATCTGGATGATAAGGTTTATTGATTTTTTTCCCACTTAGGGTTAAATCCGTCTTTGGGAGAAGCTCCTGACTGTTTTTTGTAATTCTAACTCAGTGGGGGAGGGTGTCAGGATGGTCACTAATGGGGGTGGGGGAGATGGGGGTTATTAGGGTAGCAGGTGTCCACAAAGGGTTAATGGACTAAGTGAGGGGTGTAGCTGGAGGCCATTAATGTACTGGAAGTGTGTGTGTGTGTGTGCGCGGGCATGTGCGCAATGTGTGTGTGAAAGAAAAAAAAACAGTTTCCCGTTCTGGTTTTTTTATTCCTGCACAGATCTTGAGAGGATAGTTCAGATCTTTAACAGTGTGTTTCTGTGGAAGACGATACTTTACCTGCCACACTTACACATTACATCATTACACACTCTTTAAATGACCACAGGATGGAGAAATCCAGTTTGATCCTGATTTAATTCATTTTCTGAGCGAGGTCAAGATCAAAGGAGATTGTTGTCATGCCAATTAGAATTTAGAAGCAACTTCTGGTTCGAACCCAGGCTCCACCATTGATGTCAGTCGTTGTGTCCGTGAGCAAGAAGCATCACCCTCCTGACCAGTTAGTTGGTGGTGGTCGTAGTGACATTCACCTGCAGTGTGCCCCAGGGCAGCTGTGTTTGTAGTTCATTACCTTCAGGGTGTAAATGACTGACACTAATGTAGAGTCCTTTCCTCTGACTCTGAGAGGCGTTGTGCACAGTGGCGGCTCCAGAAATGTTTTTCTGCAGGTGCTATGAAGGAGCTAGTCTTTTTATTGAGGGTGCTATGAAGGAAGTGGTCATGCGTACCTATTGTTCTCTAAAACACCTTCAACACTAGCAGATACGCATGCGTGCACACAACCTCAACAACACCTGAAACAATCATTAATATACATCATAAACGTATGAACAATCGCTGACTTTTCCATGAAATCATAAACACATACAGCCACGCGGAAAACCATCTATAGTGTTGCAAGGTTAGCTAACGTTAGTGTTAGCATTTCCAGCGGCAAAACCCTCGACTGCTGCGGCGGTTGAGGGTTGACTCTCTTCATCCAGATCCGTAGGTTTTTGTGGGTCTGAGATCACTTCCAAAGATTCACTAGTTTCTGACTGAACACGTGGGAATTTGGGCAACAAAAAAGGATCTATTTTACTACTAGCTCTACCTTTCACTCGTTAGCATGTGGAAAATGAGGTCAAAGGCTAACATCAATTTCCTGTTTTGGTTTGTTTTTACTATCTATATGATAATTTACTGATTATTTTTGTTTTGTATGTTAAATATGATCACATCCAACACGTTAAATTAAAATTAAATTGTAAAAAAAAAAATCTAATATTTACTTGGGGGTGCAATGACTAATTCAGGGGTAGCTATAGCGCCCCCTAGCCCCCCCCCCCCCCCCCCCCCCCCCGCCGGTGCCGCCACTGGTTGTGCAGGTCATTCATCATATCCTTAGCAGTCTAAACAAATTATATGAACCTTCCATTTTGCATGAAACGCTAATTGACATAGAATCATCTGGTTGTTTGGAGGCATGGTTAGCAACAGCACAAGGTTACTGCACTTACCTTGCAACCTGGGGTTGCCTCTTGCAGGAAATGTTTCATTTTTCTGCTAGAATTCTTTGTAAAATAGCATTTGCATGAAAGGTTTGGGACTGAAATAGTTTTAGGATATTTAAAAACCATTCATCCAAGCTGTGGTTGATCATAGAGCTACCTACAGCAGGTAAGACATTTATTATTCATAACCTTTCCACAGAGCCCCTCTTCAAAATATCTGAGCTGCCTCTTAACGATGGCTTCCACTTTTGTTTATCACAGTCTATAAACATTTGTGTACATATTTGTTGAAGCTCCCAGTAAGCCTGTGTTTATTGTCTCAGATTTCTGAAGTAAACAGCGATTTAAAACACCATAACCTTTTCTAGTTCAGCTACAGAAACGATCGCCACTACAACCTAGCTACAGTTTTTCCTAGTCTCGATCATCTTTAAATTATTCATTCACAATATGGTTAGTAAAGAGCTGTCTACACACACTTTTTCCATTTTAATTAAGTTTATATGTCAAGCTGGGCTGCGTCCGACTGTGGCGCAGTAACCGAGTTTCTGCTGTGCACAGACTCTCCCTGTTGACTTTTGCTGCATTGCTCGAAAGCTAATAGCAAAGTCCTCCAAGTATTCTTAAAGGGCCAAAAAAAAAGCTTGTTCTGGCTTACTTGAGAACAGTTTCAATGCACGCCTGTTTACCTAGTCATAAATAGAATAATAAAGCAACTTGTAGGGTAATTCTGTAAATGGTGGGTTTGTGAGATGAGCCCGACGAGTACATTTATTTCACTAATGAGTGTTGATTGAAATTGTGCGCTCGCTGTTATTTAAATGGATCAAAGGCATCCATTGGACTCTGACGCTGTTCTTCATTGTGGTTAAACTGGGGGGCAGCTGAGGGCGTAGGAGGGAGGCTGAAGAGGCAGCTGTTCTGCAGAGGATAGATTATGATCTGGTCTGCGCTGTTGACATCAATACCATAAAAATGCTACCAGCACAGAGCAGGAAATATCAGCCAGCCCACACTCCATAAACGACATGCATGATGCTAAGTGGACTTGCAGTGACCGTTCACACAGTCAGCATTTAGAAACCCATAAACACAGAAGTGTGATTTAGCTCGCGAGACCTCCCCGCTGCTTCTGTCCTGGGCTCACCAGCTGTTATGATCAGCAGCGCAGGTGGGGTCATGACCGCTGTGGCCCTGGGGAGATTTAAATCAGACCTGGTTAGCATAGCGAGAGAAGAGGACCCAGGTGAGGTCCACAGCAGGAGTCCAGACTCGGATTTGAGGAACAAGACTTTAAATGGATCAACTCACTCTGCAGTAAAGCTTTAACAATATCACTGTTATTTGCAAAACGGTGACCGATTTCTGCATGTGATGCCCGTGGATTCAAGTGTGAGCGGCTCTGAATGCAGAGATGTTGGGTTTGATTTGGAGCATAGCAACGGTGTGGATCAGCTGTGGGGGTTATGGCGGGTGAGAGGAGGGGGGCGTTACTACGTATTCTGTTTACATCACACTTTATAAATCTGATTTACAAATGATCCTCTACTTCAGACAGTGAGGACTGCTGTGTGTAGGAGATCAGCTCTGCTAAAGAGATGCTACAAATATGGTACACCTGGTGGTTCCCATGGAGATTCCTTCGGACCAGCTGGTGGGTTCCATTTCTTTTCTACCGCCGTGTAGTGTTGACTCCGCTCTGCTGGATCTTCAGTTCTCTGTTGCACCCTTTTAATTGGGGGAACTTCCCGTTTTGCTGACTCGAGGAGGTGCTTTTGAGTGCTTCAGTCACTGGCTGAACTCACTTCCTCTCATCAGTGGTCCTTTAGAAGATAATTGCTTAATAAGTATGTGTTACGCATCAAAAGGGGCTATTTATTTCAAGTTTGCACGTCTCACTTTAGCTCCAAATGTTGTTAGAATATATAAAAATGCTTTAAGATTGTATTACGCCACTTATAACGCGGTATTCTATTATAGATGACGTGTTAATGGTCCAGCTCACTAGGGATTGAAGAATTTGAGTGTTTTGTAGCTCCTGTCTCACTTTCCAAGCACGAGCTAAGTTCAAAGGTTCCCTCGTACCAAAGGTTGCATGTTCTTCACACAGAAACTCAACTACACAGTTAAAGCATATCAGTTTAAAGGTTTATGTGATATTTGCAATGACTGTGTGTTCTTGGCTTTTGTTCGGTGACAGATGCTCGTGGAGACCAACCTGCTGTTCTTCCTGCTGTATCACTCAGGCAGAACGCAACAAGTAAAAGAAAAATAAATAAATAAACGGGTTGTGCATGACTGACCAAAACACTCCCACCACACCAGGCCAATACTGTGGCGTGACAAACATAAACAAAGTGGGACAGCAACAAAAAGTTTAATTAGCTCATAGGAATCTGCAGTGAAGACTGAATGTTGCACAACATGGATCCCAATAGTGAAGCCGTTGTTGATGTGCGGCCAAACTTCATTATAAAAAGTGATAGTTGTCAAGGGTTTGACTAAAATAAATGAAACAATCTTGGTTTGAGTAAGCGTTGCAGAAACATTTAGAGCCACTGAAATGAAAAAAGAAAAAATCTGACTAATCTCAGAGTTCTGATATTTTTCTTAGAAGTGTAAAGTCGGATTTCTGAGATTAAAGTCAGAATTCTGAGATTAATTCTGAGATCAAGGTCATAAATCTGAGATTAGTTCTGAGATCAAAATCAGAATTCTGAGATTAAAGTCAATATTCTGGCCTTAATTCTGAAATTAAAGACAGAAGGGATGTGTTTAGCATCAGTGAGTGTGGGGTTGCTGTGTCTCCCGCGAGCTGATACTGCAGCACTGACAACTGTAAATTGACGATGGCTGGTCAAACGCTCCAGAGTTGTTTAAAGCGGTTGCAGTAACCAAATTTTCCTACAGGATGTAATTTTTACCTCATTTCTACATAATGCACCTTTAACCTAAAAAATCTGAATTTTAACTTCTGAGAAAAAGTCAGAATTCTGGGACTAAAGTCAAAAATGTTTTTTTTTTAGTGGCTCTAATTCTCTTCCATAAAGTCTGAAATGCAAATATGCAACAGTATTTATCACCAACCAAAGGGTGGCCACAACAAATGCTTGGTAAAACGAACACATATCAGAGGAAACCAACAGCTTGAAGAATTGAGCTGAGTCGTATGGCGCTCTGGAAAAGAGGTTTAAGTCCACATTAAGCAGCTGGCTAGATTAGTGATGAAAAGCACATCAGCTGGAAAGGAAATACAACTGAAATATTAGCTTACTGAACTGAAGCTGCAGTGAACGCAACTGTTGACTCCGAGCACCACTTTCCCAATGTCCTGTCATCACTACGAAGCCGTTCAACACATAATCCTGGAAGGCTACAAACTTTCCTCAGAGGTGCTAACATGTAGATTCAGTTACAATAAACAGTCACACTAATGAGCTGAAGGCTGGATGGTAATTTTCCCAGTCTGCCCACTACGTTCACCATAAAACGTGGAAACAGAAACTAAAGCAAACATGGACTCTAGCATTCTCTTTAGCTCTGGACGTAAAAGGATGCACTTTTTGATCCATCTGATGTCCTCTAACTCTGCTTCCTGCCTCCCATGGCTTTGAAAAGCACATATCCTCCTTCAGCAGGCTAACAGGAGCTGCCTCTGTAGCCTCAATCCTTGCCCTATAGTCATTTCAAACACACAGCGGACAGCCAATACGTCACTTTTTGAGACAAGTCAGATGAAACATTGACACAGACTTTGAAAACTATAGTTCGGGGCTCCTGTACGTGGTGTACTCTGCTGCTCCTGCTCTGATTAGAGCTGCGTGGGTGTAATCGGCAGTTGTTCTAACTGTTGCTCAGCTGTTGGAGTGACCAGCCAGCTTGTCTTACTGGCTGCTAATGGAAAACAACACTTAGTCTCTTTTCCTATTGGGATTTTTTTTTCGGGTCACAGTCATTGTCACACCTGTTTCTTAGTCGACTGTTGAAACAATCGTTTTAGATTTTTTTACCAGTTCAGGAGGGATGCATTTAAAAGATGTAATTTAATAAATTAGACATGCAGTATGGGGATTTGTAGAAGATTTTAAAGCTGGTAAAAGGGTCAGAGGTTGTTAATAACGGCCCTGCTACAATGATTTCCACATTCCGACGCAGATGGTGATTATCACTGTGGGGAGGACTGGAGAAAGAGAGGATGCAGCCTGAATTGTAATGCTTGATGTTCCTCAAGGAGCCAAAAATCTGTGAAAGAGCTACGGGAAAAACAAAGCGGGAATTCTAGTCATTCCATTTCACGATTTACATTAGAATATAATTGCCTTGTGAGCATCTTTATTCCTCCATCACTTTTGCATTAGGGCAAGCACAAAAATCACTTGTTATGTGAAAAGGGATAAAGTCGACGAGGGATTACGAAAAGGCAACTCCGATTTTAGGAAACAAAATGCTTGGAAACAGGCACAAATGGTTTTGGGCCGTCATGTTTTCACCCGAAAATCTCTGCTTCTCATTCTCCCTCCAGCATCCTCGCATCCTGGAATCTCTCCGTCTCTTTCTGGTAACGATGTTAACAGGGTCAAACGCTTTAGGTGGCCTGAAGGGAGGAGAAAAGATGTTTGGAGAGTTTTCTAACCGGTGCTGGGAGGTGTTCTAGTTAATTCTGTCCGAAATATAAGCATGCAGAAGTCAGCAGCTTGCATAAAGAGTCATTTAAATGAGCGCTGGAGGTAACGATCTACTTCCTGGTGCTATCCTACGGTTTTCACCTTTTCCCCCACCGTGCATTTAGTTTCTCTCCTTGTTACTTTGTCATGTGAGAAACTTCACAACTTTATGGATTTGATGCATGAACTTTCATTTTTGTCGATAGAGAAAAAACTATGGTAACATTTTTTTTACCCCAGATTCTACGAGTATGGGCCCTTTAAGGGCCTCACCGGTTCTTGGGGCTCATCGAGCCTTTGGGGACGAGCTATGGTCCTGAGTCTCCTAAACAGGGCAAGGGCCCACCTGATAGGCGGGCGTACAATAAAGCTCTTCACTATTGGCTGGCTTATAAGAGATATAACTCAATCGATGTTGCTTTAAGAGCGAAACCCATGTGAAATAAAACATTTTTCGCCCATTCTCATATTTCTAATTCGTTTTTTAAATATATTTCACTGAGTGGCTTCGTTTCAGTTCTGTTTCTCTTGCTGTTTTCAAAAGCTCTTGGTAGGTTGTTGCTGCTTTTTTCTACAATTAGATTATTAAAAATGAGGTTTCATTTGAAGCGGTTTCTTCATCAAAGCGTGCAAACTACATCATCAGAGTTTGCTGGGAATGAGCTCCATCAAAACAAAACAAATGTGTTGCAAAACTCAGAGGAATTTACACATTAGAACAATATTCCTTTTATATTATTAAATATTTATGGATACATAAGGAACCAGTTAATCATTAGAAAATTTTTTAAATAATTTAGCAATGTTGATGTCAAAGAACTGAATAACACGAAGCTTACCCATTTGCAAGAGATTAAAAGGGAAAAAAGCAGTAAAAAAAAGCTTAAAGCATTGTTTTATGTATAAAATGTAACACAATTTAAGTTTTTACCTTATTTAAAAAGATGTAATTAATTATAAAATGTAGTTTTGACCCTTTGGAGATGTTTTAAATTATTTAAAATTTTTCTTTTGTTGCTGTTGTTGCAGCAGTTTTTTAAAGTAGCTGTTTGGAAAGGTTTTCTGCTTAATTGGAGAACTTTTATTTAAAATGACCTAAGCTGTACTTATTAAGCATCAGGCACCAGATGTTGATTATGAATAGTTCATTGAGTTGAAAGAAAATAAAAGTAAAACATCACATTTTGACATTTGAAATCTGAATGTCGGTTTCCTTTTTATTATGTTAATTTGATCCTAATTATTAGAAATCATGAATGTGAAACAAGATCTGCTTTCTTATTGTGCGTATTTAGGAATAAGTTCATTTGCTTCTACTGGGACTGAACATTGGGATGTGGATATCTGGGAATGCAATGAAACTAAATAGAGGATAATTCAAATTTGAATATTTACAATTAGGGTGAAGTCTCACTCCATTAAAGATTTACTTATAAAGTTAAGAATGTTTAGCAGAACATGGATGATCTTTGCAGAGTCTTGGAGGGTTTGTTTGTTTTTGTTTGCTTATCCAGCTCCGGGTCACGTGGGGAGCAGCTCCACTAGGGAAACCCTAACTCATTTTCAGTAACCTTCTCTAATGCCCTGGTCAGTGACTACGTTTACATGCAGCCAATATCCGGGTTATGATCGGGTTAAGGTCGGTATTCGGGTTTCTGAGTTGATCAGAATAACCCGTTTACAAGCATGAATAGAAAGAGTTACCCCTAACTTGCATAACCAGATTTAAATGCGGACGTTGGGGTAGCGTCAGGACGTGTGGACTACGTCCAGATGCAATATGCGTCATTTCCGGTTCTTCTTGTTCCGGTATCCGTGAAAACAACAACATGTTTCCTAGTTCGGAAGAGATAGCGACCGCGTTTGTTTGTGCTTTAGTTTCTTCGTCACTCCAAAAGTGTGGTGTTGTGCCGCAGCTAGCCATTTTGCTCCCAACTTGTTGCTTACTTCCGGAGTTCTGGCGCATACAAGACGTCTCGCTACTCAAAAGACCAAGATTCCTTGCGAACAGAGCATGCACAGAACACACGCTTTGATGGGATATCCCGTTATGCGTTTACACGACCAAATATTTGGGTTAGAATAGGGTTACCCCAGGTGTAGTAACCGTGTGTAACCGGGTTTTTAAAAACCCGGTTATGAGCATATCCGGGTTTTTGGAGGTGTTTACAAGGACCTGCGGAACCGGGTTATTGTGATTATTCGGGTTTTAAAAGGGTTACTGGCCACATGTAAACGCCCTGAGTGTAGTCCAGCATGTCCTGGGTTGACCTGATGGCCAAACCAAGTGCCAGAACCACCTCAGCTAACTTCTTTCAATGTGGAGGAGAAGCGGCTCTACTTTGGTTCCCTCTCAGATATCAAAGCTCCTCGCCCTTAAGATGAACACGACCACCCTGCAAAGGGAAAGATTTGCGATTTTGATTTTTGGTAATTACCCAAAGATCAAGACCATAGGTGAGGACTGGGATGAAAAGCGTTGCTTATTGACTTAGCTCCCTTTTCACAATGTACCAGCTTAGCATCCGCTTCACTGCAGACACTGCCTACTGATGTAGGACGTCTACACCAACTGCGAGTTGGCAGTCGATCACTTTCCCACCTACCAGAAAAAGGTGGTTATCATGGTTATGATACAAATACCAATGGCTTCTGATAATGGATTTTAATCATGGTGGTGGCATAAGAGGGTCCTCCTGATTGGAGCTCAGTTGTCTAGTGGTATGAGTTTCCACCCTGAGACTGGGAGACTGTGGGTTCAAATCCACAGGTGGGTCATACCTATGACTTTCAAAAACTGGGACCCAGTGCCTCCTTGCTAGACACTCAGCATTCAGGGGTTGGATCGAGCGGTTAAACCGCCAAATGGTCCCTGAGCACAGCTGTGTCTGCAGCTCACTGCTCCCTCAGGAGATGGGTCAAATGCAGAGAACAAATTTTACACATCAATGTAACAACTTATCCATGACACGAGGCTTGTGCACAAAAACATTGTTGTGAACAATTTGAATCAGAACTGTTGTGATTTTCTGCCTGCATCCTGACAAAGTCTGAGATGGCCAAAGCTGGGACCTTGGGTGTGGAACAATCATCACGGGAACTCACTGCTTAGATGCTGGTTTGTGTGCAAGAGAGCATCGCAGGGAAGGAATCAATCGGTTTGGCAAGTCCTCAAAGTGTAGCAGCGTCATGATGGCCTCCACACTTGAGTTACACAAGTCAATGGAAATTGACTCACGTTCTAACAAGTTATGGAGAGGGTCATGTGTTTTTAGTTCAGTGTGAAGACAAAGCTAACATTTGTTTTTAGGTGAAAGGTTAGGGTGAGCATCCGGTTTTGAGGGCTCTGGCAAAAGGCTACAAAGTGCATTATGTTGATGAGAATCCCAACAAAGCTTTTGGGGAACTGTGGCGTGTTAGTGCATGTGTGTGATTGTGTGTGTGTTACGTACAACTAAAGGCTAAGTGTGTTAATTTGACAAACAGCTCATTTCTCCATATTAGAAAACCTCCACGCTCTATATTGCTAACACCCCGCAGTGCTTTTATCACACACCTTTCCAGGTGTGTAATTATCATGTGTCAGAGAGGAGTGATGATGTGAGGAGCAGGCATGTTCCGCTGCTGTTTCCACTGAGAATAAGACACTGGCCACAAATGATTGGATTAGTGTTTAACCCCCACTTCCACTTAGCTTAATCCGCTTTGCAGCTTTGTGTGTGTGTGTGTGTGTGTGTGTGTGTTTTTGAACTCATTCGCTCTAGTTTCACCACGCGCTCCAGCCGACGGCTTGTCCGTGGTCAACCGTCGTCATCTTTCATCGGACACATGCTTCCTGCATCCAGTGAGGTTGTGTGGGAAGCAACTGGCAGCTTTGTGAAGGATGGAGCACATGAGAGAAAAGCCAGAGAGGAAGGGAAAGGAAGCAAGAACGAGACGTCTGAGGTGTGCAAAGATGGAGATGAGTGTTAATAATAGAACATCTTAGGCCTCTTTGAGTAAATACAGGCTCTCAAAGATCAAAACTTGGCAGCCAGAGGTTAGAAAAAGTGGGGAGGTAGCGGATTATTGTGGATGGTTGGTGGAATAGAGCGATCTGTTGAAGGTCTGCCGGGTTTGGTATGTCATTGTCATCCCCTCTAAACAGCCTGCAGAGCGATGGGCACTTTGAAGTTCCAGAGAGCTGCTTAAATCCTGCCTGAAAAGACGCAGAGAACCGCAAGGCAAAGCAAAGAGACAGGAATATGCAGAGGGAAAGAAAGCGGAGGGGCAGGACGAGAGGGAAGGATTGATGGCGGGTGAAATGTGGAGGAAGGGAGTGAGAGTAATCAGAAGTAAGGAGGCTTGTTTTAAGCAGAGGAAAGCTCTAAGTGCACCAACACAGCGTGAGTAATATGGGGTATTTTTTGTGATTCATGAGTAATAAGGGTTCAGCAGGTCTGGAAGAGAAGCTGAAACATGAGAAGCGGTGATTTGGCAGAGCTGTTGTGAGCTGATACGAGTTGGAAGTGGGTAGACTGGTTGTCGCCAGATTTTCAAACGGCCACCGCAGAGATGGAAAACAGGCAGCCGGGGTCTGAGTCACTTTTGACGGCTCTGTTCCTTTTACTTCTGATGACACGTACAATCAGACTATAAAACATTCACTATAGCTTTTCTGATCTGAGAAGTGGAAGGATGGAGAAAGAGGGAGCAGGAGATCGATGGGCAGATTGGTGCTGCAACTGCGATGATGTCTGTCTGTCGTGGTGAAGAAAGAACCGGTCGATCTACGTTCCAACCCTTGCTTATGGTCACTAGATTTTGGTAGTGGCCAGAAGAACAGATACAAGCGGCAAAAATGAGTTTTCTCTGCAGGGTGGCTGGGCTCTCCCAGATAGGGTGAGCAGTTTGGCCATCCAGAAGGGGCTTGGAGTAGATCTGCTGCTCCTCCACACCAAGAGGAGCCAGTTGAGGTGGCTCAGGCATCTGGTTAGGATGTCTCCCTGTTGAGGTTTTCTGGGCAATTTCAACCAGGCAGAGACCTAAAGGAAGGCCCAGGACATGCTGGAGGGACTATGGCCAGGGAACGCCTTGGGATTCCCCTGGAGGAGCTGACCCATGTGACTAGGGAGAAGGAAGTCTGGCCCTCTCTGTTTACGGTGCTGCCACCGTGACATGACCCCGGATAAGTGGACGATAATGGATGGATGGATGAAGTAATGGAACATTAATGGGATATTTTGGCCATTTAGAAATGTATTTCTATTTCATACGTGAAACGTTTCCTGAATGGCCTGTTTGGAGAAATTAAGTTCATGTCTGATTGATGATGAGCTCACAGCTTTTTCATTAAGTTTACCAGAAAAAAAGAGAGGAAGTAATAATAATAATACATTTTATTTCAACAGCGCCTTTCTGAACACTCAAGGACACTTTACAGAGATAAAATACACAACAATAAAAGATAAAACAGCATAAAACAAACAGACAGATTGGAGCAAAGAGAGTAATTATTGGAATGCCAGACGGAACAGGTGAGTTTTGAGTCTGGTTTTAAAGAGAGTGAGGGAATCAATGTTACGGAGGTCAGGAGGAAGTGAGTTCCAGAGCTGGGGAGCAGAGCGGCTGAAGGCCCTGCTCCCCATAGTGACCAGACGGAAAGGTGGGACTGAGAGGTGGATGGAGGAGGAGGACCTTAGGGAACGGGTGGAGGTTGAAGGATGAAGGAGGTCTGAGAGGTACGGTGGAGCTAGGTTATGGATGGCTTTGAATGTATATAGCAGAATTTTGAATTGGATTCTGGAAGTGACAGGGAGCCAGTGGAGCTGCTGAAGAACAGGTGTGATGTGGTGGAAGGAGGGAGTTCTGGAAATGATGCGGGCTGCCGAGTTCTGGAGAAGTTGGAGTTTATGGAGGGATTTGTGAGGAAGACCAAAGAGAAGAGCGTTGCAGTAGTCAATACGGGAAGTGATGAGGCTGTGGACAAGAATGGCGACCGAGTGAGTAGTGAGGGAGGGGCGTAGGCGGTTAATGTTACGTAGATGGAAGTAGGCAGACCGGGTAATATTGTTTATGTGGGACTGGAAGGATAGTGAGGAGTCGAGGATGACACCCAGACTCTTGACCTGAGGGGAGGGGGAAACTAAGGAGTTGTCGACGGGAAGTGTAAAGCTGTGGATTTTGGATAGAAAAGATTTAGTGCCGACAAGTAACATTTCTGTTTTATCACTGTTGAGTTTGAGAAAGTTTGATGTGAACCAGTCTTTGATTTCAGATAAACAATTGGTGAGGGAGGAAGGAGGAAGTGAAGAGGAGGGTTTGGAGGATACATAGAGCTGGGTGTCATCCGCGTAACAATGAAAATGGATGTCAAATTTACGGAAAATATTTCCCAGGGGAAGAAGGTAAGTGATGAAAAGGAGTGGACCGAGAACAGAGCCTTGGGGGACGCCAGTAGTGACAGGGAAGGGACGGGAAGTGAAGGATTTGAGTTGAATAAACTGAGTACGACCAGAGAGATATGAACGGAACCAATCAAGCGGGGTATGAGAAATGCCAAGGGAAGACAATCTATGGAGGAGGATGGTGTGAGAGATGGTATCAAAGGCTGAACTCAAGTCGAGGAGGATGAGAATGGAGAGCAGTCCAGTATCGGCAGCAGTGAGGAGGTCATTGGTGATTTTTATGAGTGCAGTTTCTGTACTGTGGCCAGGACGAAAGCCAGACTGGAAGGGTTCATAGAGGCTATTGAGCGTGAGATGAGCATGGAGTTGAGCAGAGATTATTTTTTCAAGGATTTTTGAAAGAAAGGGAAGATTTGAGATGGGACGAAGATTATTGAAATTATTGGGATCGGTGCCGGGTTTCTTTAATATTGGAGTAATAGATGCAGTTTTGAAAAGTGAGGGAACAATACCGGTAGAGAGGGAGGAGTGGATTATGGTGGTTATGAGAGGGAGAAGGGAGGTGAGACATGTTTTAACCAAAACTGTAGGGAGGGGGTCGAGAGAGCAGGTGGTGGGCTTGGATTTACAGATAATATCAGATATTTCGGATGAGGTGGGAAGAAGAAAGGAACAAAATGACTGGCCGGGTGAAAAAATCTCAGGGGGAGGGGAAGAACTTGGAATTAATTGCTGGTGTATGGAAGCAATTTTCTGAATAAAGAAGGTTAATAAAGAGTTACATGAGTCAGCAGAATACAGGTGGGGGGGTAGAGAGTCCGGGGGATGAAAAATATTGCGCATTATTGAGAACAGAGTCCTGGAGTTGCCTTCATTGGAGGAAACCAATCCAGAGTAGAAAGCAGATTTTGTATGTTTAATTGAGTCCAAGTATTGAAGCAGATGAGTTTTGTGCATTTCTTTGTGTATTGCAAGACCAGTTCGTTTATAGAGGCGTTCGAGTTGACGTCCTTTGGCTTTCATCTGTCGGAGTTCAGGGGTAAACCAGGGGGCAGAGTTAGTAAAGGAGACGGACAGAGTTTTGACTGGGGCAAGAGAATCCAAGATATTGTGGAGTGTGGAGTTATAATGAGAAACAAGATGGTCAGGAGAAGCAGAACTAGGGATGGATATAGTGTTAATAATAGATGACAGGGTGTCTGGGTTAATGTTTTTGATATTGCGGAATGAGATGTGACGGATAGGCTTAGTTCTTAAAGAGCAGAGGGGGATGTTGAATGACAGAAAAAAGTGATCAGATATATTTACATCATTAGCAGAACAGTTAGATGGGGTTAAACCAGAGCAGCAGATTAAATCAAGAGAGTGACCTTTAATGTGCGTGGGAAAATTAGAATATGTTTGAAAATCGAAGCTGTTGAGGCAGGAGGAGAAGTCTCTGGTGAGGGGGAGGTTCAAGTTGTCCATATGAATATTTATATCACCAAGCAGAATGACATTGGGGGAGAGGGTAGTGAGCTGGGTGAGTAATGAGGAGAAGTCATTTAAAAAGTCACTATTGGGCTTGGGTGGGCGGTAGATCAAGGCTATAACTGTAGGAGTGGGACCGGGTATTTGAAATACAGAAGATTCCATGGAGCTGAAGGCAGGAGTGGAGACAGGCAGCACCTTCCACTTCTCGCGATAGAGCAGCGCGAGACCGCCCCCGCGACCGGAGCCACGTGGATAGGAAAGGTAAACAAAGCCGGGGGGAGCGGAAGCGTTAAGTTGGGAAAAGTCGTTAAGTTGCTGCCAGGTCTCCGTGAGCCCGATGAAGTCCAGTTTATGGTCGGTGATGAGGTCCTGAATGAGCTGACCCTTGTTTGTGAGAGAGCGGACATTCAGGAGGCCGAAGTTGACGGTATTGTTGTGGTTGAAGGTTGCTGTCTTCGCCAGGCTGGCTAGCGAGCGAAGGTCCGCAGTCCGGCCAGTGTTGAGGCGAGGATGACGAGTTGTGGACCAGTATGAGGTGATTGAGTGAGAGTTATCCAGCTGGAAGTTACGGCGAGACCCACGATGGATGTATCTCCGGCGGGGAGGAAGGACGATCTCCGGGTGGAGCTGTAATGCTACCGGCGGAGGCACAGAGAGATGCCCGCGTAGCAGGAGGAGATCAGCCGCCGTGTACTGGAACAGAGCTGCCCCAGGTTGGAGGAGAAGGGACAGGGCAGACCAGAGGAGGGTCAACCAGATAAATAACTTGCAGGTCCACATGATGAACAGCGGTGGTCAGCTAGCCGATAGCAGCGGGTCAACAGCCGGGAGGAGTGAGAGGTAGGTTTAGTCCGCTTGTACACCCAAACAATAAACTGACAACCAAACAGGATCCAATGGAGGCAGAAAAAATATAACACCCGCTTAGGACACCTACAATGTAGTGCTCCATAAAAAGTAAAACACGATAAAATCACGTTAAAATCACCGGTGAGCAGCGGCTGCAAAAACGCGCCAGCGTCCACTCCAGGTGTCTCCAAAAAGTGAGATAGCATTAGCCTCAACTTCAGCTAAGTTTCACATGAAAGCCCATCAGCAGAAGAGAGGCTTGTTAAGGCTTCAGAGCTGAAGTTTAATAAAGCAAGACCTGTTCAGGCAAAAGACACCACAAAATATTAATCCAGGTAACTTTATGCTTAAAGCTAAACAGAACTTGATGTGAAAAAAACAAGAACATAGGTTTTAAGTTAAAACGTGAAACACTTTTTTAAAATTTTTCACAAAGGAAGTGGTTTAGTCCCTGTAGAGTGGTAAATGTAGTGCTTTAAAAGCTTAATATATTACCTTTACTTATGACCAATAAAATGTGATACTCTATATAAATATAGAATATCAACCTGCTTGGTCTTTGGATGCTTAATCAGAGGATTCTAGGATTCTTTACTTATTCAGGGATTGTAGAACTCTTCGTCTTGATTCAAGAGGAGAGTCAGGTTTATAAAAAGTAAGAATTTATTTTCTAAACAATTAAAAACATGGCAAGTTAACTAAGATCACTGTGGATGGATGGATCTAGGTGGATGAAATGTGACGTATGGTGACTTTATGTGAATGTAATGTTATCAGAACTTTCGTATCTAGAAGAACTGAGTTCTGGGTGTAAAAAGGAAAGAATTTGGTTTGCATTAACTAGGAAGTTGATTCTTATCAAAGCCACATCAGACGCAATCATGCTGTGTCTACCTCACCCTTTGGAAGACCCTCTTTGTTGATCCGAAGGTCAGAGGGATCCGATGACCTCTGGCACCGACGTTTGTAGAATACCGCAGCACCAACTCTCCAGTCCAGAGATGTTTTCCGGGTCACAACAGATGGATGGAACTGTTTGCGTCTAGAAGGACTCTTAGGGAGTCAGAACAATATCAGCTTTGTTCTGCAGGAACCGTTAGCTGTGTCAGCGGTAGACAGCTTTTAGCAGGGTTTTGGCAGCTTGCCAAAAATGCTCTGGGTTAAAGAGGCTTCGCTCCGGACGGCCGTTCCGTAGCTTTCTCTAGAACTGAGTTCTCGTCTCGTGAGCTCAGTTTTAATATTCTCATGTTATGAATTCTTGTCCAATCGGAACGTGCCATGTTAAGGGATATTACCAAGAAAACCTCAGAACATCTCGCATTCTTTGAGATACAGGATGCTCTGATTTGGGGTAAGGAAATATCTATGTGTCATGAGTTAAGCTTAACTTTAATTTGTCCTTGTGTCTGAGTGCAGGTGGTGATTGCCTTGTCATATCAAACATTACTGATTACCATATATATAAATCATTCAGTGTAATAATTCAATTCATTTCAACTTTCAGTAGTTCAAGCACAGATCAATCAACCTTATTGATTTAAGCACAGATTAATGAAGACATTATTATTATACGAATGATTAACTCCTATAAGCTGAAAACAGCCACTTTTATAACAGTCCTGTCCGGCAAAGATGCCCAGGCAGGCTTGGCACAGAAGGACCTTGAGAAGGGAACAGTTTGTGACACTTTGTTATCATGTGTTCCAAGCTGCAGAGAGGTCCGGGCTCCAGCTGATGGAAGAGAAGGATCCGGCAGATTAAAGGCCACACATGTAGACTCCTGTCTCCATGTAGACCAGATACTGAAGGGGTCAAACTGTACATGAAAACTGACCATTTCTGGACATTACATGTACATGTAAGAAACATTTATGCTAGGTGCTTTACAAAAAAAAAAACTTGAAGATTTCCATGATTTACAGGCAGATTAGTAAACATTTTAATCAACCTTTGGGTCCTCTTTTGAACTTAACACTTTAATAGCTGTATTATATTTAAATCTGTTTATGGTGACAGAAGTTTTCATTATTTTATTTAGTATTACTGATGGTCTACTAATCCACCATATAAAATGTTAATTTTTTTGTTTTGATGAGCATTGCAAAAAATCACAAAGAAAATTATTCAGTAAAATTAAAAAGAAACAGATTTCACTGAGTTCAGGTGGGCTTGAAATTTAAAAGGATTATTTAGGGCAGGATGGGAAATCAGTTTGGATTTAAACAGAGTCTAACTACACCCTGATAATGGCATATTTTGATATTTTTGGTCCAGTTCAAGTTGCTGAAACTTCAAAACACAGCAGTCCCTTTAAAGAAAAACTTCCATCCTGTCTGAACCCAGAGTGGCGTAGATCACACAGTCTCACTGAGGTGGTTGTAGCTCAGGAGGAAGAGGGGCCATTCAAAAAGTTGGAGGTATAATTCTGGCCTCCCCCCACCCTATGATGAGGGGTTCCAGAGAAATATATTGGAACCAACACAGGCCCTGTGTGTGTGTGTGTGTGTGTGTGTGTGTGTGTGTGTGTGTGTGTGTGTGTGTGTGTGTGTGTGTGTGTGTGTGTGTGTGTGTGTGTGTGTGTGTGTGTGTGTGAACAGGAGTTGAGGTCAAAGCATCTTGAATATGTGAGATGAAAAATCCATTTACCACAAAGACTTTCAAAGAAAACAATCCTGATAACAATGATTTGCTTTATTGAAAACAATATTATAATAGATTTCAAGGTAATCTTTTTTTTCTTTCCCATGAATTAAAAGTTTCTCGGAAAAAAAGCGTAACTGCCCCCCACACACACTTAAATGTTTTCAAATGCAGAATAATGAAATGATTTTGAGCCACAAACACTCAATGTCAGTATTTTTCCTGTTTTTTAGGCTCTGAACACAAAGTGCATTTTCGTTTTTTGATTTTGAAACAAGACAATCATTTTTCCAGAGCACACGCAAAGACCCATGAATGCTCTCGCATGATCTCACATACACGGTCGGAAATGGACTCAAGTTAACAAGACTAAACCAAACAAAGGCGGTCTAACGGAAGTGTGAGCAAAAGTTAACAGCAAGAGGAGTGAGGATGTTTCAAGTTAAAAAGCCGTTGTGTTGAATTATTAATGCAAAGCATTGTGCCTTCAGATGCTGCCTTATGCAGACTCTCTCCCACACACACTCACAAGTACACACACACACATACATGTACACACACTCAAGAAACAGCTGCAATCCCCAGTTGCTTGTGCAGACAGGAAACAGAGTAACTTGTCACTCTTTCTTGATTTGGGGTGTGTGTAAGTGCTCTGTTGTCTCCGGCCCAAATGAGAGGGATGTTTGTAGTTGTTCCATGAATGGGGAATGCTGTGTGTGTGTGTGTGTGTGTGTGTGTGTGTGTGTGTGTGTGTGTGTGTGTGTGTGTGTGTGTGTGTGTGTGTGTGTGTGTGTGTGTGTGTGTGTGTGTGTGTGCGCGTGCGCGCGCGTCATGGCTTGTAGCAGGATTCACACATGCTGAATACCTAAATATAGGTTACAACCATCTGTAATCATCAGTGTTCACCAGGGCTTTACACTACAGTTGCTTTGTTTGAAATTTTAAAGTGCACTCATGCTTCAGTCTTCTAAGCTTCAACCAAATTGGAAGGCTCAAATTTCCTCTTAAGAGAGGACATTGTTTTGAAATGAATCCTTCTTAAATTCATGCAATACTAATTTTTCCTTTTAAACTAAAAGTGGCAATAGGAGAACTTTTTTTCATTACTATTTGAAATAAAAGTTATGTGGATAAAAGAAAATATGGATGTGGCAAGACAACGCAATATTTATTCCTGCGATATATCGATATTCAAAAGCATTGTATCGAATTTTTGGAAGAATTTACATGCAAACAATTGTTTATTTTCTTTTCTTTTGGTGCAATTCATACGCCGACCGCTAGTTGGCAGCAGTGTGCAATCGGTTTTGTTTCCACCACTGAAATGTAAATCCCTCTGTTATGGTTCAGATACCTCATGTTAAACATGTTACATATCAGTTTGGACTGTTTATTGCATTTCCCAACAATAATTTCAGTATAAAAACATTGCTAATATTGTCTAGCTGAGTGTAGCACAATATATCGTGATGTATTGTATCATCTCCCCAGTATTGTAAAATGGCCTGTATTTGATATAGCGCCTTCTAGAGTCCTGGAACCCCCCCAAGGCGCTTTACAACACAATCAGTCATTCACCCATTCACACACACATTCACACACTGGTGGGGATGAGCTACAATGTAGCCACAGCTGCCCTGGGGCGCACTGACAGAGGCGAGGCTGCCGAGCACTGGCGCCACCGGTCCGTCCGACCACCACCAGCAGGCAACGTGGGTTAAGTGTCTTGCCCAAGGACACAACGACAGCGACAGACTGAGCGGGGCTCGAACCTGCAACCTTCCGATTACGGGGCGAGCACTTAACTCCTGTGCCACCGTCGCCCACTAATATGTATTGTATCACTAGAATCTCTCCAATACACATCCCTAAAAAGTTTATTTGTATTAAAAAAGACACCTAAAAGTGACAAATGGGCCTACAATTTATTTTACCAGTATTAATCACGTCCTGCCTTCAAAGTCAACCTTTAAAAATCGGCGTAGAGAAATTAATGTAGTCATTTAGGCGAAATTTTACAAGCATTACTGGTAGACCATATCATACAAAAACAATGGAAGGTCCCTAATGGTCTGACAGCACTTCTTGTCAATGACTCTGCTTCTAACACTTTATCACAATATTTGTAAAAGTGACAGAGTGTTAGCCTTTTTTGTATTTGTGGTGGCCATCTTGAATGGGATTGACTTAGAAACATTAATCAGTTGTTGAACATCAAGTGATTTTTTTTTTAAGTTTCATTAAAATCCCTCCTCTGGTTAAATGAGATATTTTGTTTCCAAACATAAACACAAGCAAAAGCATCATCATCACCTTTTTTAGGATGTTGACCAGAAACAGGAAGTGCATTAAGCCTGGGTCATACTGTCGAAAACACAGACATGATCTACATAGACGCCCCATGGACTGGCGCTGCATAGTGGAGCAGGCGTAGTGGCCGGCTGCCATCTTAAATGGGTCTTCATTTATTTCCACTGAGGAAGGTGTTTACCCAACTAAAAAAACACATTTTATTTTGCTTTCTCACAAAATCAGACATGTGTTATGGCATGAAAGTTGAAATATAAATATAATTACATAAAATAAATTAAAATATAAAATCCCAACATGTAGGCTAGAAAAGACCCACATGATCTCTTTTCAATAGCACGATGGTTGTTGCATTTGTATGCTGTACAAAAAATGGAGCATTGTTTCTCACTCTGCTTGGACTCCAGTTGGGTTTGGAGAGCGACGAGACCCACCCAATATGGTGGCAACACTGCTCTCCAGCACCCAATGGGGCGTCTACGTATTCATGTCTATGGTTGCAAAGGACTGCTTCACGTCACACTGCAGGGACTCTAGAGAGGTGGCACACCATACGGCCCAAGATTTCAACAAACCAAACTGCACTGTTTTTGCGCTTTAGCAGGACAAGCTAACGTCACGCATGTTCTTGCCAAAAAGCATGCCACCAAAAACCTGACAGCTAACCAAAACAACAATGAAAATGGAAAACGTTTCCACCCCTTAATACTTTTATTTACTAGACTCTAAATCAAACTACAAAAATGAGTGATCCACATGTTCTTCATGTAGCCTCCATTGTTGCTAACATTGCTAATGCTACTCTCGCACTGTCCACTCATCATTAGTTTTTCACATCACTCCCTGGGTGTATTTTCATGGTTAATTGCCCACACTTGATGGTCACAGACCTGCAAATCACCCTATGCTCTCCATTTTTTGTTACGATTCCGGTCACAATGAGGGATTTGTCTAAGACAGCTAAAAAATGCACACAGGCTTTACGCATGTCAAACATGAAAATTTTACTCCTGTTTTTCCAGCTCGTATCACATATGCTGACAGCACATAAATAGCCTTTGATTATGTCAGCGTGGCTTAATAATCAGTGTGACGCAGATCCACACTCTGTGCTCATCCGTGCTCGGGAATCGTGACAGGACAAAAGATTAGAGATGCATGAGGAAAAACACAGTGTGTTATCCACTTCAGAAGCACCGGCTCTCACAGGCTCGTGTTTTACCTGCTCAAACCGCTCACACCCATCCCAGGTGGCTGCCTCAAACATCTTTGTAGTGGAGTCTCGTTGCTGTTTCTGAGGTGAAGAGCTAATGTTTGAAAGTGTGTGCAACAAAAGCAGTGTGTGACATTAAACGGCTGCTGTCCTTGAGTTACAGTGATATTTTCAAGTGGTGTTTAAAAGGGGCATTTGTGTAATTGCATGTTGAAATCTTTGGTAAAAACTTCCCAGATGGTTTAGCTGCACATGTCAGCTTTCTTATCTCCTCCCTGGGAGACGTGGGTTGCCTAAATTGTGTGAATAATAAATATTTAAAGCACAGTTTTCTAACTCATGTTCTTTTCTCTCTCTCCTTTCATCCTATTTTCACATTCTTTTGCTCCTTCTCCACCTCTCTTTCTTCTCACCTTTACTTGCAGCTGGCGTTGCTGTGGCTCAGAGAGTTGTGACAGTCCAGAGTGGACCTCTCATTCGAACCGAAGGCTCCCATGTGACCATTTGGTGCAACGTGACGGGCTACAAAGAGGGAAGAGAGCAGGACTTTGAGTGGTCCATGTACTTGCCAACAGTGCCGGACCGGGAGATCCGGATTATAAGCACGGCTCAGTCCAACTACGCCTATGCCGTGTATTCCCAGCGGGTGAATGATAAAGAGATCTTTGTGGAGAGGCTTAGCAGGGACTCGGCGGTGCTTCACATCACCAAAGTGCAGGCCAAGGACCAGGGTCTGTTTGAGTGTTACACACCCAACACGGATGGACAATACCTGGGATCCTACAGTGCACGCACCAACCTCACTGGTGAGTTCTTTAATGGTCAATCAAGGTGTTAAATGCAAACAGCAATCTGCCAAAATTACCAGCATGTTGAATGAAAATGTCTTGTTTCTTTGATATTTGGTAATCAGTAACTGTATCAGCAAATCTACTCTATAAATAGTGGCTATCTGTGGAATTTATGACTAATGTGGTGGTATACTAGCCTGGCAAGCCATCCTATATATGCAAATATATATTTTGACCACTACCCATAGACAGAACTCAGTCGTGGGACAGAAACTATGCTTGACTTTCAAACTGTCTCCGCATGCTATTTGACAACGAACAATGGACATACTCACTGCTATGAATTTAAGTCAATGGGACAGTCCGCCATACACTGTCAAAGAAGACACAAATACATCATTTTGCTAAATAAAGGACTTGTATACCTCTATCTGCTCTTGTTTCAAAGAAAAGCCCAAGTCTAAATAGTCCAATCTTGATGCCAACACCGTTTAGAACGAGTTGCCGTCATCTTAGTTGTTGTGCTCTGTCGCATCCTCTTGCCCACCAAACCAATAGAGAGCTGTGATTGGCAAGCCACAAGAATGTTCGGGTCAATGGTAGACCTGCTGAGGCTCCTATGGAGAGTGACTAGACTAACATAAAGAGCAAAATGCTTTCGCTTTGACTTCCGTCTGTCTAGATTTCTATACTAGTGGTATACAGGGTGTTTTTATGATTTCCATTTGTATTAGATTTGAAGCCCCTTTATGACCCTCTACTGCAGAGGTGTCCAACCCTTGTCCTCAACGGCCCATTTCCAATGTGTTGCAGTTGATTCACAGGTTTGACATACCTTATTCAATGGTTGAATAACCTGGTGAGCAGGTCATTAAGCTATGAAGGAGTCGGTCAATGACCCACTGAATAAAATCAGGTGTGTTGAAGCACAGAAACTTCTATAAAAATGCTGGGTACCGGCTCTCAATGACCAAGGTTTGACAACACCTTTGAAGAATCAATTTAAATGAGTAAACCTTTATTGTCTCATTAATGAGGAATTTGGGCGTTACAGAATTCTAATAACATACAAGGAATATAGGACAGCAACCAAGTCAGATATCAATACAACATCTATATAAGATGGATTGATGAATGGATCATTTAGGTTGAGGTAAGAAAACTTATTAAAAATTTTGTCCCACTTTGACAAAAATGGTCTCAAATCATGGTGATGGCACAGTACCATGTCCAAAAACATGCCATTTCTCCATTTTTTGTGTTTTATGCATCTACAAACCACATTTGCATTTTTGCCAATGCCAATTACCCTAAATATGATATTTTGCGTTGGTGGTGGTTAGTAAGTCCAAATCACAGTTTGTGTAACAGTCAGCTCGAAATACTTGGAGAGCTCATGTTTTGTACAAACATTAGATCTGTACCAAAACTTCATTGGTTCCTGCTTTTAGCTCAGCGTTGATTTTCCCACCTAGCTTCAGGAAAATGGCAGTTTATACATGCAGCAAACAAATGGTACTTTTTCTATATGACATTATCTGTATATTTTGGGTAAAGATTGGCTTTGAATAATGTTTTTTTTTCCAAAACTTGACTTTTTTTTTTATTGAACTCTTGAGGAAACAAATGTGATGCTTTAGAACATTTCCGCGTGTCATTTGTTTTCAGTCAATTTTTTTATGTGACAATTTTTTTAAAGGAAGTTTGTTTCTTTTGCTGAAGCCACCCACCTGGTGATGTGGTGAAAAATCATTTAGTTTTGACGGTCTTTGGTTGTGTGAACAGAAACTTCTCACCAACGAAGGGATTTTCAACAAGCTATCAGCTAAAATCCTGGCATTGGGACGATGGATCAGCTGATGGATGATTAATCTCTTAGGCTTTTCTTGAGTTTAGTCTTTGCTGGACATGTTTGGACTTTCCGATGCCGCTCTAAATCATCATTGTGAGGTCTGCCACTTTTTCTTTTGCCCTTCACTCTTTCTGTTTCCTCGTATTTTTAAAGAACTCTATACACATCCTCCTGTCACTTGATGTCAGCCAAAACATAGAAAGAAACCTTGAAAACTCTTCAGGTAGTTTTAAAAATTGTTGCTCAGGTCCGTTTTCTAAAAATTACCAGAAATTATGGCTCATTTTTCTTTATCTGAAATGTGAGACGCTCCAAAACTTCTGATACTATACCTCTCTCCCAACTCTCACTTTTTTTAGGCACATTTAAAAAACCAGAAACTCTGACGTATCTGCTAACACCGGTTTTGTTTCACGCATCCCCTCCTCTGAAGGAAAACTCAAGCTCTTAATCTCACACACTTCCATACACAAGCAAACATACACTCTCTTCCCACCTATCCATTCCTTGCCGTGGGCAGTTTCTGTAACATACCCACTGTGTTGGCAGGATGAGCGACTCTTTCAAACACGAACACACGATTCTGTCTTCAACTCTTTCATGAAAGGAGTCAGATCGGCCCAAAAGGCAGCACCGAAACCACAGCTGTCATAGATGCCTTTCCCTTCGTGGCGTCATGTCTTCATCCCTCAAACAGCTGACTTTCCTTTTAAGGCTCGAAGCAAATGTCTGGTGCAGAAAATTGGTGGTACAAGTAATATTGTCTCTCCGTGCAACGCCGTGCACAAATATTAGTTCAGGATCAGCATTATTTGGCGCTCCAGCTGCAGCCGTTGCTTCCTAAAAGCTAAATAAACGGTAGCAGATTGATAAGAGTTGTTTATCATTAATTTTTTTACAGAATTAGCTGTCTTGGACTTCAGCTGTTATAACTTCTAGTATGTGTAGCACGATGTGAATGTAGGGCAGGGCTCAGTCGCAGGGCACTGTGAAACAGTGCTACTGATAATACGCAGTATTTATAGATCTGTGTGATCTCCCCCTCCTCCCTGTCCGGAACTCGACCTCACCAGTCTGAAACAGCCACCTTGTCCGTAACAAGTCCGGACCTGTTACTAGGGGCGTCGTCCGGTTAAATTACGAAAAACGTTATCCGGATGTTTGTATTCAGACACAAAGGTCTTACGGACAGAGTCCGGAACATTTCCGTTTTTCATGGCCTGTCTGAAGGGGGCTTACGAGACAGAGAGGGAGAGCTGAGGTACTGAGGGTTGGTTATCCAAGTTTCTCTCTGTGTCTCTAACCTTATAACCCAGTTTGGAAGGTCAGCGGTTCACAACAGGATCTCTCTCATATTTTCCTGTCGGTTGTGACACAAGTGCTTGTGTGATTCCCCCGAGCAGCTGGGTGCCTCTTCAGCTCCCGTACAGAGCAAACGACAGCAGTCTGCCTGCCATTCCTCTTTTTTCATTTGTCTTTCATCCCGTCACTTCTCGCCAGTCTCTCTTTTGCTGGAAGATATGCGTATCAAAGCAGATGTCAAAGTACTGCCATGAGCAGTTAGTAATATCAAAGAAATGTGAAAAGGAAGTGCAAGAGGCAGATGTTTGGGTGTCCGTTGGGTGAGTTGGGTTAATTGTAGAGATACATGCCTGTTCGATAATCTTGGCTCTGAATAAAAGTCTCACCCAGTTACGGTTCTGCCCAGAAAACAGTGAGAATGTGTTTCAAATGGGAACGTAATACTCGCTGCCTGAGGAAGAAGGTTAGGGCTAGGGTTAGGTTTCTTTTGTGCACCTGGACACTGTTCTGTCTGATCCCATGACTTTTTGTTTTGTTTGATTGTCAAACTGTGATTGATTGTCTGGAAAGTGCACAGTTTTTTTCTGGTTGCATGTAAAAAAATAAAAAAAATACACCTTTTAAGGCTACTGAACAGTGTGTGTTTTTAACACCCTCTATGATACTAAAAGTAGATTAATCAAATGAAAGCGAAGCCTGGCTCATCCTCTTTAGCGCTATTAAAGCCTTGGGGAAATGCTGAAATAATTCACGTATAAAGAATAATTGGGTATCACAGCACGATATCTGGACTACATCCACTAAATCATGGAACCAATCGTTATTATGTAATATAGAAGATACGATTTATTTACTTTGTTTTTTTTTTTTTTGAAGAGGCATGTCTGCAGACATTCATTTTCAGCAATCAAACACATCTTAAGAAGTCAGAGCAACTGTAAAATGCTTTGGACGGCTAACTGTCCACCTGCTGTACAGCTGTCCACATTGTGCCAGACAGCTGTTTGGCAAGTAACTTTGCAAGTTGCTGGTAAACACAAAGAGCACAAGTTCTTTACTTCAAGAGACGAAAAAAATCTGCTTTTAGTAGAGCTGGGATTTTGTTAAGTTGTGAGAAATGAGAAAACAGGATTGTCTCCTTGGCAGAAGCCAAGATGGGTCTCTGGACAGCCCTTGCACTCTCCCAGAGCTGCATCTTTAACTGCATGTTGGCCAGTACAACTGTGGAGAATCTGATTGTCATCTTGGCTAACTGCTGTGTCCTCACAAACCTTGAGATGGGATTTAGACAAATGCAACACGTCTACAACTAGCTTGAAGACAAACCGGAAACTGCCCCACGGACACAGTTTGCAAATAGTTGTAGAGTCAAAGGATCCACTGAAATAAGTTTGCTGCCTGTTTGACTCGGATGCTTCCTGGTTGTCTCTCCTGAGATCTTCCAGATACATCTCACTGGCACAGACCCCGAACTGCCGTGATAGCTTAAATATCCTCTTGGAATGCTTTTGGCTCCTCCAGGAAGTCCTGGGGTAAAGACATGTTACCTCTATTGTCCATTCTTCGATAAGCAGTGATCAGTGGATGCTGGTGTTTTATAATAATTCATCTTGGACTGAAACACACTTTAACCCCATCATTGTTGACTACTTTGAATGCGTAATGAGAAGTATGAGCCAGCATTATTTTTTTTATTGCTTTGCAAGCCAAAAAAAGCCTAGTAATAATTACCCCTGTTGTCATGATGAAGGATGCACGTTACCCAATGCCACATTTCTCCTGCTGTCGCCTGCAATGTCTTTTCACTGCAATATTTATTTGTGCTTCACTGGTAAGTGGTTAAGTGCTTCACAAGGACCACGTTTAACCTGTGAGTTCAGGAGCTATTTAAAAGTCCACTTGTAGTCTCTCTGTCTGCACGGTTATTTTCTTTAGTAGAAACAATCAGCAAACTCCGTCTGTTTCGTGTGGATGTATGTTTTCTGTGTTTAACGTCCTCCTACACATCAGATCGCAGAAGAAAAGGACAACAGCATGACATGACCACTGTGGCTGTCCTTATCCTACGCACCAGCTTGTGTGTGAGTGTGGCCAACAGCTAGCAGAACAACAAGCCCTGGCTTGGACGCACCAGTCTTACTTCTCTGCTCCCATGAGCCCCTGGTGCCATAAGGAACGCCATAGGAGTTGTCATTCTGGCAAATACAAAGGCCCGGCCCCCGTGTTTGGCTTGTCCATTCTGTGCACTTAAACAATACAGTAAAAAGATGGAAGACGTTGTAAAATGCCACCATATTCCCACTCCTTTTCTTTATTCAGTGAGGGTGAGTCCATTTCTGGATGTCTGACAGCCCCCCCCCCCCCCCCCCCCCCAAATTAAAGAAATGTTCAGCTCCAAGTGATTTACAAGAAAGAAAGTGAGATGGATTGGGGGGGGGAGAGCAGGGATGAGAAAATTGGAAAAGGAGAAAAATGGGAGCAGAAGTGACATTAGTAGAAATGGGCAGCAGAGTGATGTTGAGTAAAGTGTGTGACCAATACCTGATGGGCTCATGGTCTCACACTGGTGTTGTTGGCTACACCTCCCCGAGGTATTGCCCACAGTACAGCTGTACCACCGTGGGGGTGTGTTTAAAGTGGTGTGTGCCTGATCTGACTCTTAAGGTTAACGTAGTTACTAACTGCCACACGAGTGCTAGAATGCAATTAGCCAGCACAAATTGAGGAGATGGAGAAAGAAGGAGAAATGGGAAGAGATGAAGAGCGAGGAATTTCAATTAAAAAAAATGAAGAAATGTTCCTTAAATCATTTTTTTCACAAGCCGCAGGAGTGTACCGCATCGCTTCAGTCACACTTCTCATTTTCATGGTATTTATCACCCTTTTTGTGTTTCCTCCCATCTTGAAGAGAAAAAAAAACGATCTTCTTTTTTAATGAAAGCACGGCCCTGCAGTAAGCAGGAAATTAGCCCAAACTCATAATCTCATTTATTAGCTTTTCTATGTGCGTGTTCTTGGACTTTACCAGACCCTTGACAGGGGCTTTTAGAAAGAGGGCAAGACAAGACCATGCACTGCTCAACATACAGTAAGAGTGGCTGAATCGCGCTTCTGCTGAGCTCAGCGTTGTGTGTGCATGTCTGAATCGTGCGTGTGTGTCTCTCCTGAATCTTCTTTTCACAAGGGAGTGGAAGCTGCACTCCTCTACTTCCCCTAATGAGATGGACCGAATACGAAGATGTCATCTCAAATTCTTTCTGCTTGACACTGAGAACCCACCTCTCTTTTTCCCATTCTTGCTGCTGTCTCCCCATTTCAATCCAACTTGCCTCACCAATCCATACCTTTGGATTCAATCCCTGATCCCCCCATGCAGGTATATGGCTTTGTCAATACGGCTGTTCATTAGCTTTATCAAAAGAAAGGTATCGATGTGATTAAAGTTCAAGAAGGCAGCAGAAAGAGGGGATCAAGTAAGCTAGAGATCTATTTTTAAGACAAGACCCAAGAAGGATGTCTTGTGTTGGCAGGAGAAATCCACACAGGCTGCTTCTGCTCCAGAAGAAGGTGAAAGTGAGAAAGTGAAGATGACGAGACCAGACATTTTGTATGTGTGTGTCTCCTGGTATCGATCGGGACTGTAGGTCTGTGTGATTGGAGCGTTTTATCTCTTTCGCCTCTCCTTGGGGAGAATTTTTCCACAGCCCCCCTACTTCACCGTGGCCTCAACCATCACCTCTTGGTTTCTTTCATAATTACATTTCCGTTTCTGTCGTTTGTGTGTGTGAGTATGATTGCTCAAGCTGGCTCTAAGCTGCCGAGCAGGCAGGACTCCAAATGGAAGGAGATTTTATCACCATGTCTAGCTTGCCATTTCCTCGCACATCTCATCTACTTTAGCGGACAAGGCTTCATGCCAACAACATTAAAGCAACTTACTACACACACACATGCACTAACACACATCCGTATATAATATACGATAGACATTTAAGTCACAGTCACACACTATAGTGAGCTGTCAGTCAGCACCGATGTCGCCCTCATAATTGAGTCTAAGAGGGATGCTGCAGGAGCGGTCCCACTGGAGGACACACTTTCAGTGGAACAGCACTGAAGAGAGGTTTAACAACCTTCATGGATCACTTTGGTTGACAATAGAACGGCTGAGCAGAACATGTAGCACCGTGACTAAAGAAGTGCTGATCGGGGAGAACTAGACACTCTAATATCTGTACTCCTCTGTTAAACAAGAGGACTAAACGGCATGTGCAAATTTTGGATGTTAGATGGAAAATGACTGTGACTGATACTAAAATATTACATAAGGAAGTTGCATACCAGTTTTTTGTTAGAAATTTTGTAAAAAGATCATCAAATGTACATCTTAGTAAAACAAAAGTAGCTTTTCTGGGCACTACCTTAGCTGTTCCTAGAACTGCTCTTTCCTCCCCACATTCTCACACCCTAAGCGTCAAAAACAAACGCTTGGTCAGCCACCCTCCACGTCAGACCCCAGACGCCAAAAGTGCCCTTTTTCGTTACTTATGTGCGAAAAGGGGTTTTTCCCTTTTGTAACTGCAGATCCCAATGCAGCGTAAAACTGACGTGATTAGATATCCGCTGATGCGGCACAGAACCAGCTCATTTAACCGCACCTAAACCTTAACGTTTCGCTATTTATAACCTTCCCCTCTCCCTCATCCTAACCTTAACCCTCATGCTACCTAAAACGTTACTCTCACTGTGATCAAGCGTTTGTTTCCCATGCATTCTGACTCTGACAGTCAGAGTCTGACTGTGAATTTTCGTATTTGCCGCCCAAGGGGAACGTTAGAACATACCATCTGGCGAGGGGGAGGTTACACATACCCTCTACTTTTAACCTCCACCTTGGTAGTTGAAACCTCCCCCTCGCGTTGGCTCAGTCCAAACTCGACGAATGACGAGGCGGCTCCCGCCGTTCACTTCATAGAGCCGGCTTTTAGAGCGATCGACACATCACTAACGTGTTCGCTGGCAAGATGGTTAAGGTTAGGATAGGGGTGAGGGGAAGGTTAAATAAGAGGATAAGGTTAAGGTGAGGTACAATGAGCTTGTTTGGTGCCCTGCCTGCGGACATCCCATCGTGTCAGTTTTACGCTGCATTGGGATCTGCAGTCAAATAAGGGAAAAACCCCTTTTCGCACATAAGTAACGAAAAAGGGCACTTTTGGCGTCAGGGGTCTGACGTGGAGGGTGGCTGACCAAGCGTTTGTTTTTGACGTGCTGGGAGTGAGAATGTGTTGCTTTTCTGGACTGAGAGGTCTGATGTTTCTCCTGGGATCTGCTTTAGCCACTCCTCTAGTTTGGGAGTTACTGCCCGATGACCACGAGCACCACTACTGCCTTCACTCTCCAGGCTTTCTCATGTTCTTCTATGAAACCCTTCTTTGTGACTGGATAGCTCAAAATAATTTCAGTTCATCTATAAAGCGCCAAATCATGACATGACGCATCTCAAGGCACTTCACATATAAAACATTCCAATTGAGTTCAGTTCATTATGTCAGTTATTTCAAATTTTCCTAAATAAGGAACCCAGCAGATTGCATCGAGCTGCAGACTGGTTGTGTCAGACTTTACAGCAGTCCTATAAATCGTCAATAAATGAGATAACCTTGAACCAATTATTTTTCATGATGCAGAAATTCAAGATACCACCTTTAAATGATATTTTAGCCACCTTGCTGGATTTTGACCTTTTCAGGTTCGCATTGTGAGATGCAAACTTTCAGTGGAAGACCTGATCCAAACATGCTTGCAGCACAGACAGACAGACGTATCCTGGATTGTCTTGCACACAGGAAAGGGGGTCCTTGTGAAAAAAGGTTGGGAACTACTGTCCTGGTATGTTTTACAATTGAATTAGCTCTCAGCGCTAATGGTCACTGCATGATTCCCTAAAAAACAGGATACAACATGATGTAGTTAGGCTAGGAAACACTGAACAGCAATAGAAAGGGGCAGTTTGGATCATTATGTTGTTATCCTGCAAGATCAGAGAGACTAAAGCAGCGGGACTACGTATTTTTAAACTTTAATACCCGACACTGAAACAACCTGTGAATAACCCGTAATGACTTGACATCTACAAGCAAGTCTTTGTCAAAGAGATCAGAAAAACTGTTAAATATAAACGATGCTAAAAATAATTAAACCTGAACTTAAGTGCTGTTTTTGTAACGGTGAGAGCATTAATGCTGACAGCACAAGGATGCACTACAAAGAAGCGGCCTTGGTTATGTTTATGACTCATCTTTACTGCACCTGCAGCTCACTCAGCACCTAACTTTTGTCCTTTGATAAATACGATAACAGGAATTCATTTGCACCCTTCTGACTCTTCAAATTACACAAAATATCATTTGGACCGTCTTTGAACTTGAATCAGAACGTGTATTAAGCTCTAATTAGCATTTATGCAGCAATGATTGGTCTGAGTGCTGCTGCTTATGAAGCAGTCATTACTGAACGTACACCGGGTCCAGCTTTGGTCCAGAAGAACGGCTAAATACACCGTTTTTTTTTTTTTTTTTACTGTAGCCTATTTAAATGAGTGTTTGTAGCTCATTTAAGAGTTAAGCTAATGCAATAAAGTATTTCTGTATTTAAATCCACAGGAATGAGAAAATACATGGGTGGATATGCATACATAGCAGTATGCGTGTTGACTTTTACATGTTAATGGGCTGAGCTGCATCACTGTACTGCATGTTGATTTGATTAGCTAAGCTAAGCGCTAACCCTTAGGGACCCGCTGCCTCTACTCTGCAGGGCACAGTCTGAATATGAATTCAGCATGAATATGGATGTGAATAATGTGCTAACGAGTGTTTGTGTTCACCATGTCATATTACGTTGGGTATAGAGTGGAGGATAATGGCCCTGGCTGGTCATACAGCTGTGAGGGTGATCAGGGAGGAAGCGGCGACTTTGTTTGATGTTAGCTGCTGCTTTGATGCTTCATTTTACCATAAAAGGAGCACAAGGCTTTTTTTAAGTACCAGAAAGACATCTGATAATATCATTTGACACAAACGCACATTGCTATCACAAGTTATTTGCACATTTTCACGTTTAAAAGAGCTAAACATGCACAGATATTAGTTGCTGCAGGTTATGCACTTACAGAAGACCGTTTCTAGTGATTCAACAAGAAGCAGTGACAACTCCCAATGAGAAATATTATGAGGCAAATCAAAACAAAGTGTTAACAGCTTAACTTTGTTGCAGGCTTGACAAACCGTGATTGTGGAAATGGTTACTGAAATACTGTCAATTTCACAGAAGCCAACATTAATGGAGCACCATTTCTTTTCTCCCTTCCAGCTGTGAAGTTGCTCTGACTTTGCTTCTGCCAGTGTGCACAAGTCAGAAAATGCCCACCTGACATAAACGCCACTAGAGGCTGTGTGGACATCTGTGCACTCACCAGTTTCTTGTTGCTGTGCTTATTTGTCTTCATTGTGCATGCTCTGTGCTGGCAGGCTTGTGCAAAAAGATAGTAGTTTGAAGATTAGAATCACACCCACAACATTTGCATGTCTTGATTTGTTTGGTACAGCAACACGGATTGGGTTAAAACATCTGACGTGACGGATTTGAGTGTAGGTTGGAAAAGCAGCTGAAGGATTGGAAACAAAAGTAAAGAAACCTGGGAAGGTAAACTGAATGAGATATTGAAAATCTCAGATCTGTTATGTAAAAGCTGCAGAAACACCTCACAAATCAGTAACTGCTTCAGTGAGACTCGCTCCTTTCTCCAGATGACTTGCACGACTGATGCAGGACATATGCTGGCACCTGTGCTTACCACAAGGGTGACTTCAGGATGTGGGCAAAGAGAGGTGTGTTTGTGTGCAGGGGGATGGGGACTGGGTGGCGTATGCCTAATTCCCTTCAGCGCCGGCAGCTCGGACTGACAGTTGCTCCCTCATCTGCTGTCATGCTGGATGGATGCCGGGTGACTGATCACTGCCATCCTCCCTCAGCGACTTTTTCTCACACGCTGTCCAGCTGCTCCGTCTCTGCACCTCTGGACAAACTCTGCATCTGCTAAACACATAAACATAAACATACCTCCCTGCACCCGTCCCCCTCTCTGTCCACTCCTAGTTCCCTCCTCGCCATGATTCATCACGCTGCCTCACTGCCACCTACGACTGACTGGAAATTGGTTGTTGTTCTTTTTGTTGTTGGTACCTCAAGGGCAATATGCCGATTATGACTTGTAAGTCGCTTTGGACGGAAGCGTCAGCTAAATACATAAACATAAACAAACTCGACCTCTGCCTTGCTCTAATAAAACAGCACCTCATATTTTCTCATTGTGTGTTTCTGCACAATATCACTTCATTACGATAACGGCCTCTCAGACCTACGTGGTTTCTTTTATTTTAGGGAAGCAGGTGTGTGGATGTTGCCTGAAAGCTGAGCTTTGTACTCTTGATTAATAGGCAGTGATTTGTTTTAAAATGTTTTATGTGCGCGCGCACACACACACACACACACACACACTAGCACATGGTCAGATGGCTGGGGCTATAACTGGTTCTGTCCTCAGGGAAGTCTTAATTGGTCACAGCGCTTTACCATCTGGGGCTGGAGCGACGATGGAGGAGAGATGAAGGGAAATGGTGTGAGTTCCTGGAAGGGGTGTACAGAAGAAAAGGGAAGGTGGGAAACCAACGTGTGCAGTTCAGGAATGAAGCAATTAATAAATGCATGACCAGAGCATTTACAATCATTGTGAATCTGATGAATTCTGTCTATAATGAATACATGAGAATGTGCATGGATGATTGTTGTGCTGCAGTCATTTCCTGTTTGCCTTTAAGGTGTTTCACGGCTGCGTGTTTATGTGAGACTGTAGAAGTGGTAACGACTTATTGGCAATCCGAGCAAAAGTCTGCATATGTGCTAACAACCTCCAGGACAGAAGCAACGGAGAAAACAAATAAAGCCAAACTCCGGGGGTGTCTGTTTTTTATTGCCCTCTTCTCAAGTGTTAGTTTAATACACGGGCGGACTGGAAATGCTCAAACGACGGGACAAGAAGATGCTTGGAAGGGAAAAGGAGGACAGTGCTGGCAAACTGGAGGGGAAGATGGGATGTTTTGAGTTTAGGCTTGATGGGTGAATTTTGATACTCTCAAGGATTTCTGTCAATGATAGCTTTTCGTGAAGCTCTTCTTGAATGCTCATAGGAAGATTTGTCTTTCTTTCTCCCACCTGACTACCCCTCCTTTAGAATTTTTGCCTTTTTAATCTCTCACACACTTCCCATCCTCCCAGCACGCTCACTTAACTCTTCTTCCTGGCTGGGCCTTCAGTGAGGGCTGGTGTCATGCTGTGTGTGTGCTTGTAAGTGTGTGCGTTTCTTAGTTGGTGTTAAATCCTCCTCTTTTCCTTTTGTGTAAACAGACTAGAAATCGAAAGCTTCTCCTCACCACAGATTCCTCTCTTATCACAACATTCAGACTTTTGATTACACGTCGCCATCCTGCTGCTGCAGGAACAAAACACACTCCTTCACTCACATCCCACCTTTTTTCTTTTGTTGCTCCTTTGCCATGGAAAAGCCGGACTCGAGCATTTAAGACTCTCATAAACATCTCAGTTTTATATTGTGGATCTATTTTGGGGCAGAAAGTCTGAAATGTTCCTTTTTTCAATTGCTTGAGTGCTTTTATAATGAATTGATAGTAGGTGATGTGTATTTTTTCTGGTGCCTTGATAAACTTGATGTATGCATGGAGCATTAACAACCAGCCAAACATAAAAACAAGATGTATAGTCACTCTTTCATAATAAATATTGGTTTTTATTCTGATGCTGTGCAGTTCTGATATATTAGGAATATCAGACATTTTTAGCATAATAAATACATGCTGCTGCTAGAGACGAGGCCAAAAATCAAGGTTGGTGACAAGATAAAAGGATCTATTATGGATAGCTGACATGTATAACATTTATTTTTTTTACCACGAATGCAGATAGCTCTTCCAAAGTTTTGTCACTCATTAGTTTTAGTAACTTTTTTTTAATCTTTAAGCTACAAAATAACTCCATCACAGCCACATCATCCATCATTAAGGCCCTTTTCGCAGAAGACAATTGGAAAAGTTTTATTTCTGAGAGAAGAAATTGTAATGAAAGAGAAACTGAGGCATCTGGTCTTTAAAATGTTACAGCGTTCATTTGAAATGTGTCTTCAGATGATGAAGAGTTTCAGCAGAGACAGTCACAAGACTTTTCATCACGGCCTTTGTTCTCCACCTACTCGACCAACCAGAGAGGTTTTTTTTGTCTCACAAGTTGTGAAACTTTAGGAGGAGAGTAACGTTGCAACCTGAAACCTTTCCTTCAAAGTATTTTCTTTTTTATCTGTGAAGAAGAAAAGCTTCAGGTCAAGTCAACCTTTGGACCTTTGCAGTTTTGGTACATTTGTACTAATGTTTTAGGCGCTAAAAGAAGCCGTCTTCCACGTGTCTTTTAAACCTTTCTCCAACCTCTTAATGTCCATTTTTGAACTATTCATTGAAACCGTGCACAACTTTGCACCTTCTGAAGATTATGTGCAGTGAAAAACTCAGTTATGAGATATATTGCTGAAATAAAGCACATGTGGACAGGGGTGTCTCCAAGAGGTGGCCAGTAGAGCCATGGCCAGCCTGTTCCCCCCAGGGAAGACCCCCTACTTTAATAAATCATATTGATGTTCAGACCAACCAAAATTCATCTTCTTTATTCAAAACATAAATATAAAACCCAAATAAAATGTATATAATTGAGTAAATAAATCCAAATAAAACATGTATATATGTTGCTGCTGCTCACCATTTTCAAAACAAAAGTAAAAATCTTCATAGTTTTATGAAGGCAGCTATAGTTGCAGATTAAACTGTCAAAATAAAATAAAAATTACATTTCTCAGATTAAACTGTTAAGCTATAAAAAATGTGAATAAAAAAATATGTACGTAAAGGGAGAGACAAAATGAATAGGAAAGAGGGAAATCAGTGGATCCCGGGAAAGGCGGAACAAGAGCAGAACAAAGAAAAGGTCGGTAATGAAGGTCACACAAAAGCCAGCCTGAACAGGTGAGTTTCAGCTGCTTTTAAAAGGAGACCACTGAGTCCACTGATCTCAGGCTCAGGGGGAGAGAGTTCCAGAGTCTAGGGGCCACAGCAGCAAATGATCTGTCACCTTTGGTCTTTAGCCTGGTGCGCTGCACAACCAGTAGGCTTTGGTCACTGGACCTCAGGGACCTGCTAGGGGTGTAGGGACTAAGAAGATAACCAATGTAAGATGGTGCTTGTCCATGTAAGGCCCTATAGACCAGAATCAGGATCTTGAAATGAACCCTGAAGTTGACTGGCAGCCAGTGAAGCTGGAGGAGAAGCGGGGTGATGTGGGTGTGTTTGGAGGACTTGGTCAGAAGCCGAGCACAGGCATTCTGAACCACCTGTAGACGATTCAGGGAGGTTCTGCTCAGACACGTGAAAAGAGAGTTACAGTAGTCTAAGCGTGAGGAGATGAAGGTGTGGATAACTGTCTCAAGTTCAGAGTGGGACAGAATGGGACTCAGCTTAGCAATGTTCCTGAGATGGAAGAAGGAAGAGCGAACAAGAGAAAGTGAAAAAGAGAAAAGTGTTGAAGGCACATTGTCAGACACACACAACACACAACTACAGGTTAAACTCTCCTTGAGTTACAACAAGGACTAATTTGGGGTGCCACCCACAATTTTCTCTGGCCCCTCTTTGAAAATATTTTGGGGACACCACTGCACGTGGAGGTGGTGTCTTTAAATGTTTAAAGGCCATAACACGTTGGCGGCAAGATACAAAAAAACAAACAACAATAACAAAAGTTTACAAATGCAGCTTAGTCCTGTGGAGAAATGCATGTATGGTGCTTATGATGCAGGATACAGGGATGAAACAAAGCAAAGTGATAATTATTTAAGTGCATGGTTGCAGTATGGTAGTCAGGGGCGGCGTTAGGCCCGGCTACTTGGGCTCAAGCCCCGAATGTTTTATAAAAAGTCCCGGATCTAAAACGTGGAAGTAACATGCAGTACCAAAGTCCAACAGAGAGGGAGCAGCTGGCAGTAGTTTGTATACAGCCTGCCTGAGCCTCCACCACTGAAGAAGAAGCCCTTCAGCAGCCGGCTTCTTCTGTAGTGCCTGGTTTCTTCTACACTCTGCCTGAAACGCAAATGTAAAGATGGACATAAGGATGTTTTTTAGACCAAAAGTACGACGACAGAACCCCAGCTTTGATGAGACTGGTGTTGACTCAGGTTTGTGAGTCTTATTTGAAAATATTTGTTGTGCTGCTGGTTTGCCTAAAGTTAGCTTACTATCAGGTAAAGTTGTTGGAGAAAGAGCGGGAATATTTACTATCATCTCACACTAAACACTAACAGGAACAATACTCTGCCCTGAATATGCTTAATACGTAGCTTCAGATTAAAAATTATGTGGTACAAGACAAATATATATGATGTTGACTAGTGTGTGTGTGTGTGTGTGTGTGTGTGTGTTTGTGTGTTTGTTTGTTTGTTTGTTTGTGTGTTTGTTTGTTTGTTTGTTTGTTTGTTTGTTTTAAGCCCCGGATCTTCTTCAGTCCTAAATCCGCCCCTGGTGGTAGCTATGGAATGAAATAACTTGACAACCGTTAGATCTGAAGAACGACTACAATTTACCAGAGGGACGAACTGACCAGCACTTGATGGAAATTATACTATGCACCTACCTCCTTTTTAATTGTTCACTTCCTCAGAAAATACAATGGGACCGGAGGGTAATTGTTTGCATATGTTGGTATCAAATTCATCTTCCAGAGCAGGTTAGGTTTTCTAGTACCTGTTACCATGGCGATTCATCCCCCTATGAAAAATGAACCAGCTTTCTGACAAAAGAAAGTTGATCCTGAAGTTACCGCACAGAGAAACTGTGCTTCTGCTTTGAAGTTCCTACTCTAATGAGACTCGATGATTAGATGTTGAGTTTCTTAACTTTGATGGTTTTTAAACTGAAATTACTGGATTTTAACCGATTTTATATTCCTAATGTTTAGACCAAAGCAATTAGTTATGATCAGTGGCAGTCGCATGACCCAGCATCCAACTGGTGTTACTCTGTTATATTAAACTAATACACTTTTAAACCGTTTTCTCTTTCGCCATGTAATTGTCCAAACAACAAAATACTTCAGACACCTCCAATGACCCATTAAATATATATATTTTTTAGATTGTTGGCTGCTATTTTGATCTGATTATAGACTAAATCTCACAGCTTCACCTTCCTTTGTTCTGTTTTTTTTTTTTTTTTTTTTATCTTTTAACACCACTGTGCTAAAACCAGATTATGTAGTTCACCTATAGCCAACTGTAACCCCTAGTAGTGTGAAAATGGGACCTCTCAGGTTGTGCTGTGGGGCCCGGTTGATTCTTTAGGGCTCTATGCAAATCAGACTTGTTCTGACACTTTTCACTTTTTCGGCATAATTCAGAGAGGATGTGGGGAATTTAAAGACTGAGTCAATACCTTGGAGGTCTTGCTCTCCTGTCTCCTAAGCTGCGTGCCATTTTTTCAAAGTGTGTTCTTTTTCAGCCCTTTTTGTTGCTTTTTGGAGGTTTGGGAGGCATGTGTGTCAGTCAGGTGTGCGCTAAAATAACAGTCAAATATGAAGACCAAAGAAAATACTTTTAGTCATTTTTGGGTCATTTCTCTTTCACATGTATCATTTTTTTAATCTCTAACTGCTTCCAGTGAACTCTGGTTTTCAAAAAATGACAATAGGTAATTACTAAAACAAAATAACTAGTTGTGCTATAAAAATTGCAAGACCCTGTGTATCATTATTGCATTTGGTTAGCTACTCACCAGCTGCATGTTCCTCTAAAATTCTGTGCTAATACGAAGCACATCCCTCAGAACGTGTGTGGCCCAAAGCGGCTGAGTCACAGCTCTGAAGGTAATGTTTGTGCAAGCACAGGGGGGATACCTCTGTCACTTAAGCCCTTTTTACAAGTCACACCATGCCAGCAAATCGGCGTAATATTACCGCAATGATATGTCTATAAACACGCCATGCCGGTGTCGGTACAGTATCTGCTCGGGTGCAAGATCGGCTCGAGGTCCTTCGACTGCCGATGACGTCAAAGTACGGCAAACCCACTCGGACAAAATACACTACACATCTATACTGTTGGAAAGAATTTAGCAGTTTCGTTATTAAAATAATGTTTCTTAAGACGTAAGTTTGTGTTTATAAAGGTATTTGTAAAATAAAACACTATTTTATTCATAATGTTGAACTCTTCTTTGAGCACATCCCTTGAAGAATCATAGGCATTAGCAACACCTGTGAAATTGTATTTGCAGGAAAGAAGTGTGTCCCGTTTATTTAAGTATTTTGTGTTTAGAGTTTTTGACGTCTTGTCCATGCGTAGTTCAGTTACGCTCATAGCTGCTAGCTAAAACTCTGGAGTTAAAAGTTTTCTGGCTTTACTAAAATACCTGTCTGTACTTATTTGATTGATGGTATTTTTACTTTCTATTAGACTCCAAATGTAATCATTTGGCACGTTTCTAATTCATTATTTGCAATAATGTAATCGGCGATATTAGCATTAGCATTCCTATGGGTTTTTCCATGTATATTAGCATTGCGCTAACCACTCGCTGCCAAATTGCAGCCTTTGAGATTAGAAAATCTCCTGGCTTTACTAAAGCCAGGATCTGTCTGTACTTATTTGATTGATGGTATTTTTACTTTCTATTAGACTCCAAATGTAATCATTTGGCACGTTTCTAATTCATAATTTGTAATAATGTAATCGGCGATATTAGCATTAGCATTCCTATGGGTTTTTCCATGTATATTAGCATTGCGCTAACCACTCGCTGCCAAATTGCAGCCTTTGAGATTAGAAAATCTCCTTTTGTCACATCGCAATTCAATTGCACATGCAGTTAATCGTTCAGCCCTAATATACATGCAGCTCTATGCTAAAAGTGTATTTTCAAAGAGGTAATGATGGATTTCTTTGTAAAAGTTGTCCATCTTTCCAATAGAAAGATTTGCCTGGACCAACGTAACGTGATAACAACGTAACGTGATAACAACGTAACGTGATTACGTAATTCCGTCAGGTTCATGTTCAGCCAATCAACTACTTAGACGTCATCGGCAGTCGACGGACCCCGAGCCGATCTTGCACCCGAGCAGATCCTGTACCGACACCGGCATGGCGTTGCGTGAATTTTGCGGCATTCATTCCTCCTCGCTTGGTAGTAATATTGCGGTAATGGTCTGTCGTATGCGCCCTGGCGCAACAGAGGCAGATGTCATGATGACGTAGAGAGTTATTGCTGAGCTTCGGCTGGCACATTTCTTGAAAATGAAAGTTAACACGGGCAATAAGGTTTGCTTTTTGAACAAAATCAGCTGAGATAGCAAACTGGAGCGCTGCAGCGCTTCATGAGCCTCTGTTAGAGCTGAAGCTCAGATCACCAGAGACTGCACAGGGACTGATGGGGACAGATACCTTCAGGAGCTGCTTGTTAAAAAAAACTTAACGTTCACGGCTTCAATCGCAATAAAAAGCAAGTTATGTCCAAGATAAACGGAAGTCTGCGGTAGCGCAGAGACTGCCCCCATACCCCCTTTATGCTGCCGTCACCTAATCTTTAATAAAATTGCCACGATTGCACCACATTACCGCCACGGTCTGATCTTATAAACAACCTTTATCCTCCCCAGGGAGCCGCGGCAAATCCCGTTTTGCAAACGCTCTGGTCCTGTGAAAACAGTCTCCTCTGTTTGGGTCAGGGAGCAGCTATTCCCTCAGGCATGAAATGGACCTTTAAGGAGACGAATAATGTCCAACTTTGACGTGCCTTTCTCTATTATATTTCTGGGTAAAATATACAATAATGGCCTAGTTTTGTTAACTCCCTTTCATGCACAATACACACTAAGAAGATGTTACATTTAGGCTAAAAGACAGCTATGGATGAACTTGTTGAATGTCTTTATTTAAAGGGTGCATGCATTCAACTTTTGCATCTTTTTGTGCTGCCATATGGGTCTCTAGAAGAAGAAGAAGAAGAAGAAGAAGAAAGGATCTTTTCTATAGCGCCTCTTGATAAAAATCACAAGGAGCTTCACAAAAACAAAAAAATTTAAATACAAAAAAGATTTTAGGTAATGATTAAAAATATGTTTTAAAATAAGCAAAACTAGACAATTGTGATTTAAAATTTAAAGAAAGAGAGAGAGTGAATGTGAGAGAGGGAAAGAGGAAAATCAGTGGATCATGAGGAAGGTGGAATAAGTAGGGAGTGCAGAATAAGGAGAGAGTGGTGAAGAAGGTCATACAAAAGCCAGCTTGAACAGGTGAGTTTTCAGCTCTACTCCCTCTATAAACACTCAAAATGTGGAAAAAAAAAACTGTCTATCCATTTTCTCTGCGTTTAGTTTCAGGAATATGGGTCTGAAACAAGCCGTTTCGAAATGCCCCCATTTATGATGTCACAACTGGTGAAAATAACATGGAACTACCTCTAACTTGGATAAGCAGTTCCTGCTGGAGGAGCAGTGGGTTTACTTTGGATTTAGGAGCTTCTCAGCGTGTTGACCCTTTGCACGTGACGTCACGCCACTCATGTGACCACCACCTTCGCCATGATGGACGGCAAAAAGACCGTTTACACCCGTAGAAACTCCAGTGAAGGGGGGGGGGGGGGGGGGATCGGACTTTTGTTAAGAAGAAGAAGAAATATAATTTCTATAGCGCCTCTCAAGATAAAAATCACGAGGCGCTTAAGCATAATTCTGCGCACACGAAGACGCATAAGAGACCTGGATGATAAAGCTCAATGGTTAAAGGAATCACTGAAGCAGTGTGAAGCACTCCGTCGTGCGTCTAGACGGTACCGTAGGAGGCGAGCTGCCGTGGTTCGCTGCATGCTACAGCAGCGGGCTATCTAGGTGCACACAGCGTCCCCCGGTCCCCTCCTCCTCCCCCTCCCCCTTGTCCAGAACTCTACCTCACCAGTGTGAAGCAGCCACCTTGTCCGTAACAAGTCCGGACCTGTTACTAGGGGCTTCGTCCGGTAAAATTCCGGAACACGTTATCCGGATGTTTGTATTCAGACACAAAGTTCTTACGGACAGAGTCCGGAACATTTCCGTTTTTCATGGCCTGTCTGAAGGGGGCATTAAAGTGGCAGAGCCCTGAAGCAGCTTATTTGGGAAGGTACTGAAACTGTCAAGAATTACACAGCTGAAATAGCTTCAATTGAGAGAGATTTTGTGCAAATAACTTAAGAAAAGTATTTTTTATTGACCATAGAACTATTATAACTTGAGGAAAACAGTCATAAAATGTCACATTTAAAGCTGCTAAAGCGAATCTAAAGTACAAGCTAGCTTTTGAGTGCAAACAAGGTCACGGAGCACTTACCCCTCCCCTCCAGTATCTTTCTTGAGACTCTTCTGCCTGAACCGGATACCCACATTACCAGAGAAAACAACAAAGTGCTAAACACCAGTCACTATTTTCTAGGTCCAAACGTCTTTTTTTCTGTTTTCCTTTTTGGGATTTTGGTTGTTTGTGATAAAGTTGAAGTTTTAGCTGCGCGTCACCCACACCAGTATCTATTATTTCAATTTGGACCTGTGAACGTAGAGCTGCTGTCTAAAAGACTTTCTCCTAGAAGCTTTGCAGCTTTTCAGTATTCAGTTCAGTAAATTCAGCTTTTGCTTTTAGCTAATTTGCTTTAAGTATGTATTCTTCCATTAAGGCCACTTAGTTGAAAAGAAGGTGGGTGGTGTGATGTGACAGGGATGTACCTTTGCCTTTGAATTAATAATGATAGTAAAACTAACGATAATGATGACTCAGCAGCTAGATTTTTGTCTTTATGGTGTTAAGAGGTGGTTATAGAGGAATCTGCATTTAAAAAAATGTGTTTCAAATCCATCGTGATGAAGTTGAAAGGCAGAGGTGATGAAAACCAGAATACGCGATAATTAGGAGCTGACAAGCAGCTCGTCTTCGGAAGACTACGCTCACCACATCGAGTGGTGGATGAAGAGAGGATGGGTGGATGAGCCGTGCCGACGTATTGATGGAGGGGAAGCCTGAGTGAAGAGAAAAATTGGCCAGATTCTGAACATGAGTGACAGTGTAAGGAGACGGAGAAGAATGCTCGAGAGACCGTTTTATTAAATGTAGCGGCCCATCTCTCTTCAGTCAGTGTGACCTTTGAGCACATGACACACACACACACACACACGCACGCGCGCGCGCTCCACACACCCACCGAGAGTGATGTTGCGTCGGCAGGAGACCTCACAGCTCCACACTGAAAATCTCATAATGGCATCTGCGAGATCTCTCATATCCTCTCACCCCTTTCAGCTATATCCCCATCCCCCCATCGTTCCTTTTCATCTCTCCTCACATTTTTAGAAGATTGGATTAGATGTGATATGATAGGACGGTGTGGACTCCTGCTTTTTGATTAGCAGCGATAGTGTGACGCTCATAGCTCCCAATTTAGAAAGCAAATTGTTGGAGTTTGTTTCAGTAAAACATGCGACAGTACTGTAATTCATTTCCAGTCAGTATCCAGTATACAGATTTAGCTGTTGTTCTGTCACACCCGGCTTAGAAAAAGGGCTTTGCTTGCAGAGTTATTTCCTGATTGACTTTGCTTAGAGATATTTGTGAACGTCCTGATTTGCATAGCGTTGTGCTCCATGTGGCCATCTGGGACAGAGCCCATTGTTATTGCAGTAATTTGCCTGCAAGAGTGACACCTCTGGCATGTGTCTAATACATTTTTTGCTCTCAAACGACAGTTTAACGCTCCTAAAATGCAAATTTTAAAATAAGTACAAACCCAAACTTCAATCTTCCAATTTAACCTTCCTTTTCTGGCTGCATTCACAAGCAGAAGAAACATAATATTTGATAAGAACTTATTTTTAACACAGCTGTTTGATTATTCAAAGAAAATTTGTGCACGTTGATGAGCTAAGAATTTATGCAGATGCAGCGCTGTGGTGCTTTTATTACACGGGTGAATGTTGTGGTAATGAAACATTTATTCTTCAAGCTCATACTCCAGGGGAAAATATTCATGTCTTCAATCTGACACCATAGCTGCGTCAGTGTCGATCTTTAAATTTATTTGTGAAGTGAGAGCTGTTGACTGGTTACCATTAACTACAAAGGAATCAACAGAAACCCCAAATCTGTTATTTTCACAGATTGCAGACGTTTTATTTGTTTCATGCTTATTCATTTAATTCCTGCAGTAGAAATAACTGAAATTGGTTTCATGCACTGGCTTTATTTTCCATTTGACCTTTTGAAGGATAATTGTGAAATCAACATAATCACCCAGTTCCTGCAGAAATTGCAGAGAACATCGCAGAGCTGACAGCAGTACAGTAACATCTGTAGCTCTAATGAATAGTTTGGGGACTGTCGAGTCCACTTTAGCAAGCGAAATGTGTCGGTTTGTTTGCTGAATAGGAACTGATGAAAACAACATTCGAATTAAAGGCCTTGAAGGAATGCGTATCCTCCCTGACCTTTCATGCCCTGATTTTAAAGCTGCTGGCCAGACTTGTCACAAAAATACAATCAAACTGACTTTAGATGTTAAATGTCACCTGCACAACAATAATCCATGACAGGTTTTCTATTTGTTTAGCTTTTTAGTTGTAAATCACTTTTTAATCAGAAGAAAATTCTGAGCTAAAAGCACTGCATGGATATCTTGTCACTGCACCCCAGGGCAGCTGTGGCTACATCGTAGCTCATCACCATCAGTGTGTGAATGTGTGTGTGAATGGATGAATGATGCACTGTAGTGTAAAGTGCTTTGGAGTCCTTACTCTGAGAGACGCTATACAAGTGCGGGTCATTTATCATTTATCTTAGTAAATTGACAATTAACTGTATGTAAGCTGTTCATATGGAGGAACAGGGTTGACTGGAAGTGCTGTCTTTGGCCTTAAGACGGCACTTTTTTTCTGAAGTTCTAATAGTTTTATGGTCGATGCAAAACATGTTTATGAATTTCTTTGCACAAAATCCCTCACATAAAGCAATTTCAGCAGTTTTATGCTTGACAGTTTCACTACCTTCTAGAATGAGCCGTTTCAGGACTCTTTCACTTTCAAGCTGGAGCTGGCCACGCCCACGTATCCCCCCTCTCAAGCTGCAATAAGCCGAGAAGCTCCGATTTCCTGGGTGGACTCGAGTAGAGCCGCTGCTCCTCCAGCAGGAGCTCTCTGTTGCACATGAAAGGTGGCTCTAGTCTGCCATTACAAAAAGTCTTCATTTGTGACATCACAATCGGGGACTTACACACAATTTGTAAAATGAAACACAGAAAGAAAAAGGATGGATGGACGTTTTTCATGTTTGTTGTGTTTATAGAGGCAATAGAGACCCACATGGCAACATAGATGCATACAAAATGTAAGTTTTATTTAATATGTCCACTTTTACAACAATTAGAAATTTTTAAAATAAAATTGCAGGATTTTGCACAATCTGTTAATATTTAGAGTACAAGCTGTGATGTGTAGTTACTTCCATGTGATGTTTTAGTTCAATATCTATAAAACTCATTGAGCTTTGGCCATTTTTTTAACTAATTCTAAATGAGGTTGACTACAAAATGTAATCAGTTGTTGTTGTTGTAGAGCCATTGATTATTATTATTTTTTTTTTGTTTAACTTGCTAAAACTTCAGACAAACCAATAAACACGAGCCTTTTGGTAACGAGGAATACGTATTATTACTAAAAAATTATGAAAATAATATATTTGGCAGGAATTTAACCCAAGAAACATGCATTTCTTTTAAATATGCATTTGAAACCAGAAGTTCGACTTCAGTTATAACCTTTGTCATTTTGGAAGGAAGTGGCAATATTCTTAAGTCCTTAATGACATTTTTGCAATACTTTTATCACTAGTTAATGAGAAAATACAACAGCATTTAGGTTTATTGACTGTATGTCTTAGGAAATCTCTGAAATCATTGTTTTAAGTTGCATTAACAAATAAAAACCCATATCAATGCGTGTACACAAGAAGGAAGTCGGTGGTCCTGGTTTGATTTAAAACCAAAGAACAGAGCCCTTGAAAGAGAAAGTTCAAACGTTCAGCTTGGTATCAAGTTTTGGTGCAGCCGATGAGCTCGTCAATCACTGTTATTAGGGCAGAAAACAGAGCCGATCGATACGCTTTCCAATCACACCGGAGGGGAAGCAAATTTTAAAATGACCACGAGCACTTTTACAGTTTAAGCAAAGATGGAATAACTTGGTCAGGGAGGAGTTTAACAATTTATGAATAAGAGCGTTTGAGCCAGAAAGGAGCGATGAGTGGCATCGCTCTTCTCTGCTTTAGAAGAGCTCGTTAGCTGCTGCTTGGCTGCAGACCTCCCAGCATCAGTCACCATTTTAACAAGCAGGTCCACTCTTTTAAAAATCCGAAGCACTTTGTCCTTTTCTTTCGGCATAAGTGTTAACATTTTGGATCCATATGATTAACTTTTAATGCACTTATTGCACAAAAGTACAGAAACATAAAACAGAACGGGCAAGAGTTTAAGGAGCTGTTTTGTGTCTTAGAAGAAGAAAATATAATTTCTATAGCGCCTCTCAAGATAAAAATCACAAGGCGCTTCACAAAAACAAAAAAAAAAGTTAAAATATAAAAAAGCATTTAGAAAATGTTTAAAAATATATTTAAAATGAGCAAAAATAGGCAATTGGGATTTTAAAAAAATGTTAAGAAAGTGAGAGAGTGAATGGGAAAGAGGGAAATAGAATAAATTGTGTGAAGGGTTCATCTGATCATACGTTGCATTATGGATGTACCCCCTGCTGTGGACTCAAATCCCAAACGATGGAATCCCATCCTTTTTTCTTGTCTTTCTCACTCATTCCTTTGTTCAACGGCTACCGCTTGCATATGTCGTTACCCCCACTTTGCTTCTTCCTTTTTCCTTGCTTCAACTTCTCTTTATGTCCTTGTTACGCAGTCTTGTTGCATAGACCTGGTCTTATAAGACCTGAAGTTGTTTGATTTCCCAGAGTCCTGATAAAGTGTTCAGTGTTTACATGTTTGTGTGAGTATGCATTTAGGGTACTGGAGGGATTGAATTCTACGTTATCAGTACATAAGTCAACAGATATAAAAACAACTTTCTGAAAACATACATCTTTTCCATTTCCTGCATTACTATCTGAGTTGTTGTGGGATGTAGACAAGAGGAACTCTGCTTCGTGTTCATCTTTGGTATTTTCCTTCCTCTTCATCCTTTATCTCCTCCTCCTACTTTTACCTTCTTCTCTCTCTCTCTCTCTCTCTCTCTCTCTCTCTCTCTCTCTCTCTCTCTCTCTCTCTCTCTCCCTCTCTCTGTTGCTGTTGAACAACTTCAGCCCTCATTCTGACTCATCAACAGCTCTCTTAAGTGAAGAACAAAGGCATGGAGGATGTGAATGGGTATGATATCGGATTGCAAAAGTCCGGTGTAGGCAGTGTAACGGTACTTATCTCTCTTTGTTGTACTCCCTAACCCCGCTACGCCTGCGTTTGCTCACAGCGATTCTGGGTCAGTAAGTGGACTCGGCGGTGAAGTGGAGCTGAGGTTCGCCCACTCGCTCTGTTCCCCCCTCTCAGCAGTGTTCTTATTTTCACACAGTAATTAACAGTAATTACCCTGCAGGACTTGCCAAATGGCCGTTGGCTTTGCAGCAACACAGGCGCGTACAGACACTCAAGAACATCATCCCCTGAAAAGCGGGAACCACTTCAGCCCAGGCTGAACATCTGCAGTGCTTGAGAACAGGACCGGTTGTAATAAATAAAGTAGTGTCACTTTGCAATCAGGGTAAAATCCTGATGTTCCAGTTCATAATGATATTTGAACTAGTTACATATTTTCCATACTATAGAAGATGGGTGCATTGAAGCTATTTTCTGAGTAGATTTCTGCACAGAAAGTGTAAATCAAAACAATTTCATGATCAAAAGCAAACAAGCGGGTTGCATCATGTAGTAATGCTGATGATTTGCAGCAAGGACCTAAGAACAATGAGCCACAGCCATTCCTTCACTAATTATCCTCCCTAGAAATGAATCTTATTCATCTAGAAAAGTTACACAAACAATTCCTGCCCAGAAATGAGAATTAAATCTCGTGTTGATTTTATTTTTCCTTTTCTTCTTAAAACTTCACAGTACAGATAGATGTTAAGAATTAGCATGCAAAGTGCACCCACAAGACTTTATAAATGATCTTCTTCTCCTCCTGCCATCTTTGAGACACATTCCTGCATGTCGCTATGTCCTTGTGCCCCTCACTCTTCCATCCTCCTGCGGGATTGGACTTAAAAGGCCAGCTCGAGGGTTGGTGACCATCAGTCACTTCGGAGGGTCGGAAGAGGAGGGGGAGATAGGCACGGAGGGAGATAAAAGGCAAAAATTGGAGATGAGGAAGAGCGGACAGAGAGTTTTTAAGAGCTGCAGAGGATTGACAGGTCTGCGTCAGTCAAAGCAGCAGAGCTGGTTTTCACCACAAAAGTACCTCCATGAATTAGTTTAACCTTTGGGAACCTTAATACGGAAGAATATGAATTAAATCTTTAACTATTAGTGGTCAGCATCTGAATACATGATATTTGAAGATAAAAATGCATTTCAACCAGCGTCAGTCCTAATCTTTGTCAAAGTTATTGAAAAAAAATATATATATATATACATATTCTTTAATCCTTCAAAGAAATGAAACATTTTCAAAACCTTAAAGACTGACTTAACAAACCAATGTAGGGATGGGTACCTTTGACATTTGAATCGATCCGGTACTAATTCCCGGTACCTACGAATCGATACCGGTACTTAACGGTACCAATTTTCGATACTTTTGAGTGTTTAATATTTTTAATTCTCTTTTATAATTAAATATATATTTTTCTCAATATATAACCATATTTGATAAATATCACGATAAATAACATGCAACTGTTTGTATTTTAACATCGTCCTTGTAGTTTTATAAGTTGATAATTAAACTGAAGGAAACATATTTACTGTGAACTAATTTTACTGTGTATCTTCATTCCTTTTGCCGTCTTTTTTCAATTGATTTTTCCTACTGGGAAGTTAGAATTTCCGAGGAGAAAGCGAACGCACCATTAGATGATAACAATGGTGGCATAGGAAGCTAACATATCAAGCTAACGTTATCTTAAACAGTTTATTTAACTGCTGGAGCAGATTTAAACGATGATGCCTCACACTTAAATCGTTGTCACTGGTTTCATCTTCACCCAATCACCCGTCGCAGTTAGTAAAGTGAAGGCAAACTTTAGAGCGCGTTCATGTTCTTCTAGTCGGAATTTCGGAGTTCCGAGGAGAAAGCGAATGCACCATTAGTGAAACGGAAGCTATCATATCAAGCTAACGTTATCTTAAACATTTTATTTACCTACCGGAGCAGATTAAGATGAGGATGGCTCACTTAGATCGTTGTCGCGTTTCATCATCACCCAGTTACCCATCACATTTAGTGAAGTGGACCCAAGCTTTAGCTTTCGTTCTTTCTACCATGCTGCTATGTTTACAACTCGCTCGCAGCGACCGATGACATAACGCTCTTGCGCATGCGCAGATGTCTAGGCAAGTTCTCGTTGTGAAGAACAGGTACCGAAACGAGGCGCAGTTTCAAATGAAGTGAATCGGTGCTCCGTCGGTACTGTGGAATTTGGTTGGTACCTTAAAAAGTACAGAATTCGGTACCCATCCCTATCAATCAGAAAGATTTTCTTTTTTCAGAAACACAACTTATTGGTTTACTTAGTGGTACTTTTGGTTTCCATCCAACACTTTTGTAAAAGTCTGATTTTCCTCACTGGACTCTGATTCTGATTGAAACACATGCACAGACATAAATGCCTTCCTTTTTTCCTAATAATTATGATTTTCCTGATAGCTCCATGTAACAAGCAACCTGGTGTGTCCAGGTAAACCAATCCCATGAAATGATTCTGTCAAGTTCTGCTGCAGTTCTGCAATCATTCATAACGATTCTTTTTAATAGGGTAAAGGTTATCCAATGCCAGTGCAGTTGTCTGGAAGTGGCTTCACTGTAACTTGTCTTTTCTGTTCGCCTAATATTTTAGTTTTGTGATCATTTCTGTTTATATATTTTATTCTTTATCTACCTCCCAGTATTTTCCTGTTGAAAGCAGAGAAGAAAATAAAACCTGTATTCCAATTCATTGTATTTTTTGTGTGGTAGAAGTATCGGTATCGGTAGTTGGTGTCGCCGTTGGTATCGACGAGTACTCAGATCCAAGTATCGGTATTGAATTGATTTGGAAAAAAGAGGTATTGGTGCATCCCTACTTTTTAAGAAACATTAAAATGTGCAATTTTATTTGTTGAAGGCGCTGTTTGAGTTTTTATAGTTTCTTACTTGATGTTCCAAGTAAAAATGTACTCTTCCTTCCTTTTGGATGGTACTGGATTGTCTTGGATAATTTAGTGTTTTAAGTCTATTGGTAAAATCAATGCATCAATCAGTTTCTGTCCTTGTAAAGCAAGAATATGTAGACTGTAGCATGAGACGCTAAAAATGTGACGACAAGCATGACCGTCTGTACAAAGTGTCCCTAAATGCTGTTATTTTTGCATCTTAGCTGACAGCAGATAAAATAAGTCTGTAAAATGTGATCAAGAGACAAACATGAGTGTTAGGACCTGAGAATGTCCTCTCATGCTGGTCTTAATCCCTCCCAGATTGAGGTCAGTAGGGCTGTTGGAAGATCTTGGTGTTTACAATCTCAGCCTGACCCTTGGAAAGGCTGAGACTGGGGTTATCTGATTGGTTCTGCCCCTCTACATTTTTCAGTGTAAGAACATGTGATTGGCTCATTTGACTTGGGATGAAGTGAAAGTAAAAGTATCTTTAGCAGAAGTGGGCCAAGGGGTATGGTAGAACAACTCAGTTTTTATTAAATTGTATTCTTTCTATAGGTGTGTGTGTGTGTGTGTGTGTGTGTGTGTGTGTGTGTGTGTGCTGAGGGGACGTGACTCAGATCCATATTTGGGTTGGTGTTGGTGGGTGCGGTTGTTATAGTAACTCCTGACTGTTCTCAAATGCCCTAAGCATCATGTGGGAGGGTTGCCATGGCAAAGGCAGGTTGTAGCGTAGGTGTGTTGTTGTGGTAACAGTCTTTTTGATGCTGCCATTCACTCATTCTTGACTGGAGTGGGAGATGTTGGTCGGCTAAAGGTTCACAAAGATCACAGCTAGACTTGAAGGTATTTCTAGCAAATAGAAATATTGTAGAGAGCCCTGATGGTGCATCGGGAGTTTAGAAAAGTCATTTATTTTTTTTACTTTTTAATACTTTTATTTTTGACGTGCTTTGTGCAACAAAACAGGAGATCTCGTTTGATCAATGCATAACTGAATTAATATTACCCACTGCATCTTAGGGTTTGGAGCTGGGAACAAGTGTCGTGGGTAAGTCCTAAACGCGACAATAATACCTGTAATATTGACTGAGTTGGAGCCATGTTTGTGTTTACTCAGCTTTATTATTTGTGGTGTCCATCCTGAAAACATCAAAAGAGGCCAGAGAAATGAGCGAGGGACTTCCCCTACAGATGGCTGGGACTGTAGACACTGTTAACCCTAAGTAAGCAACAATTGAAACACTAGCCACAGCAGGATCCTTCATCAGAGTCATACTGGTGAGGGACAGGATAAAACAAAAGCTGACAGAGAGCAAAATCAAATGACTGCAAGTGATTCTGACACACCAAGAGGTTAGGTTTATTGTCCTCATCAGAGAGTTGAGGTTCACTAACTGTGTAATACTTGTTCATTTTGAAATACAGTCACTTACCTACCTACCTACCTACCTACCTACCTACTTACCTACCAACAAACCAACCTACCTACCTACCTACCTACCTACCTACTTACCTACCAACCAACCAACCTACCTACCTTCCTACCTACCTACCTACTTACCTACCAACCAACCAACCTACCTACCTTCCTACCTACCTACCTACCTACCTTCCTACCTACCTACCTACCTTCCTACCTACCTACCTACCTACCTACCTACCTACCTACCTACCTACTTACCTACCAACCTACCTACCTACCTACCTACCTACCTACCTACCTACCTACCTTCCTACCTACCTACCTTCCTACCTACCTACCTACCTACCTACCTTCCTACCTACCTACCTTCGTACCTACCTACCTACCTACCTACCTACTTACCTTCCTGCCTACCTACCTACCTGCCTACCTACCTACCTACCTACCTACCTACCTACCTGCCTACCTACCTACCTACCTACCTACCTACCTACCTACCTACCTACCTACCTACCTACCTACCTACTTACCTACCAACCAACCTACCTACCTACCTACTTATCTACCTACCTACCTACCTACCTACCTACCTACTTACCTACCAACCAACCTACCTACCTACTTACCTACCCATCTACCTACCTACCTACCCATCTACCTACCTACCTACCCATCTTCCTACCTACCTACCTACCTACCTACCTACCTACCTTCCTGCCTACCTACCTACCTACCTACTTACCTACCTACCTACTTACCTACCTACTTACCTACCAACCAACCTACCTACCTACCTACTTACCTACCTACCTACCTACCTACCTACTTACCTACCAACCAACCTACCTACCTACCTACTTACCTACCCATCTACCTTCCTACCTACCTACCTACCTACCTACTTACCTACCCATCTACCTACCTACCTACCTTCCTATCTACCTACCTACCTACTTACCTACCAACCAACCTACCTACCTACTTACCTACCCACCTACCTACCTACCTTCCTATCTACCTACCTACCTACTTACCTACCAACCAACCTACCTACCTACTTACCTACCCATCTACCTACCTACCTACCCATCTACCTACCTACCTACCTACCAACCTACCTACCTTCCTGCCTACCTACCTACCTACCTACCTACCTACCTACCTGCCTACCTACCAACCAACCTACCTACCTACCTACCTACCTACTTACCTACCTACCTACTTACCTACCTACCTACCTACCTACTTACCTACCAACCAACCTACCTACCTTCCTACCTACCTTCCTACCTACCTACCTACTTACCTACCCATCTACCTACCTACCTACCCATCTACCTACCTACCTATCTACCTACTTACCTACCCATCTACCTACCTACCTACCTACCTACTTACCTACCCATATACCTACCTACCTAGCTACCCACCTACCTACCTACCTACCTTCCCACCTACCTACCTACCTTCTCACCTACCTACCTACCTACCTACCTTCTCACCTACCTACCTACCTACCTTCCCACCTACCTACCTACCTTCTCACCTACCTACCTTCCCACCTACCTACCTACCTAGCTACCCACCTACCTACCTTCCCACCTACCTACCTACCTACCTACCTACCCACCCATCTACAAAATGAGTCACATGTTGATCCATTTTTCTTGCAACCTACTAAAAAATGCATTTGTTGCTGCCTGTGACTGTTTTTGAGCCCCTTGTTCTTAAGATGACTTTTAAAGCATTCAGTTCAAGCAATTTGTGGATCAATGATCCATCAGACCCCAAAAACATACATTTTAAAAATCCCTGCAAATTATTGCAGAAAACAGTCAGATCTGTATTCAGTTCAGGGGTCCTCTGAGTGCAGCACCTTATTAAAGGGCAGTTGAATCTGACCTTGATTTTTTTTACTTTCATTTCCTGCTACTTATGCTTTCTTGATCTCTCTCTCTCTCTCTCTCTCTCTCTCTCTCTCTCTCTCTCTCTCTCTCTCTCTCTCTCTCTCTTTCTTATTATTATTTGAAATGTGTGCATTTTACATTATGACTAGTAATTATTTTTGTTAATGCAAACTCCCTGTGACATGAAAACCTCCTATCCTCTCCACTTTGTAGTTTCCAGTAATATATAAAGCATTCAAATCCCTAAATCTAGTCTGAAATCCTCTCGTTTCCATCTTCCCCAAACATTAATATACTGTACTTTGACTCACCGGTGGACGTCCAAAAATACTCCTTCAGCTTTTATAGGTTTCCTTAAAAAGCTGCACATGTTTATTTCTGTTGCCAGGCTGAGCGTTTCCAACCAGCCTGCTGAAATTATTTTGATGTCTAGTTTTTCTTTTTTGCACCTGAGTGTCCCACTCTCTCATCTCCCCTGTTCTCGGCCATCTGGCTTGTATTCTCCCCCTTATTTCATTATTATTTTCTTCCTTGCACTGTAGATAAAACAGAGCTGAATCCATACGGTCATTTTAACATGACGTTCACATATTTAGCATGTGTGATATAAAAATGTTTGAGATGTTTGGAGATGGAATGTTGTGTTGTTTGCTCTTACAATCAATACTGGGTATGATCCGTCAGAAAGCGGTGCCAGAAGCATCTCTGGAGGCTTCTGGCTGTGTGAGATAGAGGAAAAGCCATCAACACACAGTGTCATGTGAAAGTCATACATGGAGGAGGAAATGGGGGCCAGTCACCTTCGAACAAAAGACTGTTTGCATTAACGCCTTTTCCTCAAACCTTCTTCTGGGAGTAAATCAGATTACAAACCACTTTACAGCATCGTGACTGCTTATCTTCACACCTGTAATAGCAGGATAAGCCTAGAAGGCTGTGTTAACATTTGACATCCAACAATACGACATTTTACTTCATTTTTAAACAGGTACAGGGTTTATATGCGGGGTGTTGAAGGTAACAGTTCAGCTAGTATTTATAATAATTATGAATTTTCTGTTTTCTTTATTTTTCAGTCATCGCTGACTCGTTGACCGTATCAGCTCCACCTCAGACTCTGTCCAAAGTGGAAGGTGACACGTTACAGCTCACCTGCGAAGTGTCTCGGACCACGGAGCAGCACACCCACCTGTCGGTCGGATGGTATTTGAGGTCTCCGGAGGATGCAGCCGCCCCGCCTCAGGAGCTGGTCACCCTGTCCAGGGACTTTGTTTTGCGCTCTGGAGGACCTTATCGACAGAGGATAACAGCGGGGGATCTGAGGCTGGATAAAACCAGCGCCACAGCCTACAGGTTGACCATTCACAAGCTGCAGCCGATAGATCAGGGACTGCTTTACTGTCAGGCCACCGAGTGGATTCAGGACCCAGACGGAAGCTGGTTCGCTATGACTCGCAAACAGAGCGATAAGATTCAGCTTCGAATACAGCCCACTGGTGAGTGAACTGTTCGTGAACTGGATTTCTTACGAAAAACTTTTTTTCTATACGAGTCTAACATGAAGCCTTTTAGAAGGTGATGCAACACGTTTGATAGGACTCCATCAGTTGTAACATATGTGACAATGAGAGCCTTTGTGATTTACTGAAATACACAAAGAAGGTAAAAAAATGCATGCTGGAGTTTTCTTAATCTTTTTCACTGCTTCTAGGATTTTTAAAGGTCTGCAGACAACCTTGAGTGAAGTGAAGTGAACAGGTTTAAAGCACAGAGAAGGAGTTTATTGAAGAAAACAAACAATAAGCTTTTGTTTTTACCAAAAAGCCCTTTTAAAAATATTAGAAAGACGATAGAAATGGTGAAAAAAATCTCTTTACACATATTCGAGTTGTTTATATGTGCCATATTTAGAGAAAGTTTTGATGGAAATGATAGAAAGAAAACAGAAGAACAATGTTTTTGTGAAAATGTAATTTTTTGACAGCTTTGGTTCCAGTGTTCACATAGATGGGCATTTTAGGAACCCTTAAACAGCCAAAACTCAACTTTTAGAAAGTGATGATATACATCCTACTTTGGCTCATTCGCTGCCAAAGACGACTAAAGTTGTCATCTGCATTTTTTTTACTGTGTGGGCACCGGAACGAGCCCCCGCACCATGAGGACAAACATCTCAGCTCTAAAGCCGATCTCCATCCGAATACGTCACATGTCATGTGATCAGGAAGCAGAAAATTCATGTGTTAGGAGATCATTTTTGGCCATTGCTGTAAAAAAAGTGAGGCGCGAACCAGAAAAGCTTCTTCCAATCACAATTCGACAATGGATTATGAAAGAACGGATAAAGCTCGAAACGTGCGGATTCTTCCTGATGTAAGAGGTTAGTCTACTCTTTGTTTTGGTAGTTTGGGCGTCGACATCATTCAAGCGCGCAACGTTCTGTGACTCTTAAAAAAAACATTAAAAACAATGAGAAACGCTGGCAGCGAAGGGCTTTACCGATCAGGAAACTGCTTGCAATGAATGAGTTAGCATAACCCATGACAGATGCAACATGCTAACGCTAAAGAGCATCGTTGCTGAACAAAACCTTCATATTCCATTTGACCCCAGTGAGCACATCTGCAGACGTAGCTAATGAACAACACGTACTTGACTCAGCATGGACGAGAAGTTGAGCAGACATAAACAACTTCTTGTACTTAAAGGGATACTAAGAAGTTTTGCTTGCTTTTAGCACCCCCTATTGTCCATTTGTAGAAGCGAAACTATCTCCTCGCTGCACACCTTAATCTAAGCTGAAACGTCTCCCAGCGTTCCTAAGTGTCTAGAGGAGGGATTCATCACTAAATTATACAAATCAGCTTTGTTCATGATCTAAAATGTGCAGCAAACATGCTGAAGCCAGACAGCAGCATCAAGTAAGTCAGCTCAATTTTTCTAAGTCCCAGCAGACCGGACCGGCAACTGTGAAGTTGCAAGTGCAGTATTTTGGCCACAGGGGTGATAGGGGCTGGGTGGCCTTTCATTAACCCTATAAAGGGTCGTTTTGAGCACATGCTGGCTCAAGTAAATGATTTAAAAATATGAAAATGTGCTACTACTAGTTTACCCGTTTAATTGTAGAATCACTAGGATAAATACAATAAAGTTTATCTCTCACCAAATAGAATATTTACTAAGAAATTACAATGTAACTAGGGCTGCACGATATTAGGAAAACTTGCGATATTCGATAACAGTGATTAATATTGTGATGATGATATTACTTGCGATAAATAAAAACTTAACTCAGAAACTATAATCAAAAACAAAGAAATAAAAAAAGTCATAAAAATGAGAAAAGCAAAAGATGTGAGGAAAGGGAAAAAGAAAATAAACAAGAAAAGTCAATCAGTGGATCCCAGGAAAAGCAGAATCAGCAAAAAGAGCAGAACTAAGCTAACTCAGGTGTTTGCTAACCATCAAAATTAAGTGCCGTCCACCTCGGGGGCGGGCGTCTAACCTATGAAAACCCACCCAGTTGGCAAAATGGGTGAAGAGCTCCATCTGATGTGTTAAAAAAACGTAATGCTTTTGTATGATTGACAGAATGCATTATGTGTAGCAAACATTTCAGCTTACTATTCATTACGGTAATTAGCTGATCTGTGCGATATGCTTATTGTGGATGCTGATATCGCGATAACGATATATTTACGATATATTGTGCAGCCTGCTCTGTCTTCTCGATCCCCAGTGAGTCATGGTGGATGGCTGCTTATACTGAGCCAGGATCCTCTGGAGGGTTCTTCCTGTTAAAGGGGAGTTTTCCTCTCCACTTTCGCTAAATGCTTGCTTAGTATGAGGATTGCTGTAAAGACACTGACACTAGTCAGTGACTTGATGCAATTTGCTGGTTTCCTTATATAGGAAACTTTTTTCTGATTGGCTTAATGACCTGACCTGTATTGGAATGTTTACTGCGTGAAGTGCCTTGAGATGACTCTTGTCATGATTTGACGCTATATAAATAAACTTGAATTGAATTGAAAATTGAAAGAGTTGCAAATTGTCCCTTAAAGTGGACTTTCAACTTCCACTCCAATCCTATTATCATCCTCTTCCTTTCAAAAAAATAAAGGATAAACAAATCTTGAACACCTTTTTAATTACCCTTAAATGATGATGATAATGATGAATTGAGTGAATAGTCAGTGACTGAGTAATAATTAGCAACAAATGATTTAAAGATACATGCATGAAGTCATCAAGCAACAGATCAGGAGCCAGTTGCTAACTAACATTAACTAATCAATAGCTATTTAGCACAATGTAATAATCACTATAATGCTGGATAATGCAGAGCTAGCAGCCAGTCTCTAATTGGTTAATCAATAGTTTATGTGTAAATAAGTGAGCTTTTATTAATGTTAATGTAAAGTGTTACCTTTTTGGGTTTGACCTGCAGATTTTTCTCCATTTTTAGCCTAAACAGTTTGTGTAAAGGAGTCTAACTCCTCTTTTTCTTTAGCAGCATTTTAAATATGCTAAACATTTATGTGGAAACCAAACAATGATCTAAATTATTCAGGCAGCGATGTTCCGTTTGATCCACAACTCAGGTCTCGACGGGGAAGAAACATGCTCGAGTAGGAGATGCGCTCCCACCCTCTTTTCCTACCCGCTCATGCTTAAGCCTTAATGGGTTAACGATAAAGCGCTTCGTAATTGGCCTTTCATTCAGTATTCATCCCTCTCACATTCAGCAGTTTGAGCATGTGAACATGAATGGAGCCGCCACGCAGGGGAATGCCCACTGGGAGCAACTTGTGGTTCTGTGTCTTACCCAAGAACGCTTTGACACATGGACATCAAACCCTAAACCCTATAATCAGTGGACAAGTCTGCGTCCTCGGTTCCAGAGCCACAGAGTGAACCATTTCTGTGAGAAAGAAGAAGAAGAGGGCTAATCACGTCGGTCTAGATCCCCCCTGTCCTTTCGACAGGCACACAAGCCTGCATGTGGGCAGAGTTCCTCTGATTGCTGATCGGTATCTCATGCTAAGCTCATTAGCTCGATAAAAAGGGCTTAACTAAACCTCCACAGATTACCCACTTTTGTATTTGTGTCTGCTTGATGGGCAACATTACACGCAAATCCAGGAATAAATTTAACTAGCTCCAAATAGAGTAGGTGTTTGACATGGTAGACATAAACAACTCCCCAAGGCAGCATGTGGCCCAGGGTTCAGTCAGGAAAAAGTCCCTTCATGCCTTCTGTTAGAACACAAAAGGTTTGCGCTGTGCTCGTTACTAAATCTAACAACTTTAAAAGAGGAAGTTAGCTGCTAATATAAAGGGAAATGCATGGTGGGAGTACATGGGAGCAACACAGGATGTGCAGGGGTGGCTGCACATTTAATATGTCTGGGAGTCAGTCATCAACCTCTTTGTTGACCAGGATGATGCAGAACAAGGACTTCTTTATGATCTATCACATGCATGTATTTATCAGCTGACCTGATGACATCACACCCTTGGAAATGTTCCACGTTCATAAAGACTCTCTATATGCCTCGGAGACGGGGGCCGAGCACACGAGCGATAAAACTGCTTTGGCATTAGCGCCATTACCAAAGAGGCGTGCAGTGGTGAGTGCCTCATGCCAGCAAATCACTTCAAAGTGGAGTCGTTTTCCTTTTGTCCATTAAAGCATTCGATACACTGTGGACTGATGCAACTTGATGATGCCCCAGATATTACGGCTCGGATGAGAGGAGTTTGTAAAGCAAGTTTCTCACTACATCTTGGGAGGGGGTGCGGGTGAAACAAAAAGCTCAACTCTCAACATCCTTTGTCACTCCTTCTTCTCTTATAATCTATAATTGATGGAGTTATTGTTGCATGACAAAGAGAATAAAGCATCTGTGCTGCCGTGTGCAGCTGTGGATGGAAGTGCTTAAACCTGAGAGTGTCTATATTCGTACTGACTTGTTTTTGCGCCTCGGTTGCGTTGCGAGAGTGCAGCTTGCATGCCTTTAGGCTAAAGTTGTGTTTTTTTTTTTTTAATATTTTACCTGTTTAACTGCACATTTGACAGATAGTGTGCAAGAAGACAGGCGAGGCGGCAGCATCCTCCATTAGACTTCTATTATAAAAGATGGAGTGGATCTCCAGACAGGCTCATCACTAGCTAATCATCCACAGTCGACATCAGAGAGGAGCAACAGACAGAATCTTAATGTATCTTTACCTTTGCCATATCTCTCCTTCTTTTTCTTGTCTCTCACCTCCTCCCTCATTCCCTGCTTACGTCACACATTCAGCTTCTGTGTCTCTTCTTATATAGTTTTTCTGCTCTCTATTAATTTTTAACATTTTTTGCTTACATTTTCTCCACATATTAAATTTGTGTGGGATTAACGAGGCTCCACCATGTTCTATTTATTATATTCCAATAAAATCATCCTAAAAATGGAGCATTACTCTAAGCGACAACCAGATTTGGGTCACTTACTAATCGATGACAGTGATCACGACATAATGTTTTCCTGTCCTCGTGGCTCTATGCATCAGTAATTTGACTTCTGCTGGCTATTCTGTTTGGTCATATTGAATTTTATGTGTGTGCATATTTGATACTACCACATGAATATTTAATACTATTACTACCCACTTCATCTTGTAGAGGGTCACAGGGTCAAGTCAAAGAGACAGATAAGTATGCACTTACATTATCATGCTAACCTTTTTGGTTTGTGGGAAGAAAATTATTGCAGGGAAAAAACTGACATAAGAATAATAGTAAACGATCATCAGTTTCCCAGTGTATGAAATAAAAATAAATCACTGTTGTGAGATTAATTCTTGAAAAAAAGCAGAAAATGTATATTTTATTTAAAATCCATCCGATACTATTACTTATTCAATCTTATTGCATTTCCTTCTTCGGAAAATCTTTCTATCTGAGTGGAAAGGGGCTGTCACCAACTGCTTTAAATACTGGGAATTTCAAATTAAATAAATCAAATATTAATATCAATTTATTAGTTATTTAGTAAATGTTTTTGTCCAATGGCCCTTCCATTGGGCCTAAGAGTTCTTTGACTTAGACTTGGCCAGGCTGGGGCCAGCTGCTCCGTTAGAGAGGCACAATTATAAGAAAACACTACAAAACATTGTGTTTTAAAGTTTAGTGAGTCGATTACAGCAACATAATAACAGTGACTCAGGTACTGTTACTTTAGATAAAACAGCTTTTCAGTTAGTTTTAAAATGTTACTATTTTGCAAAAAAAATAATAATAATAATAAATGCATTATCTAGATTATTTATCTATGTAACACATACAATTATTTGTGTTAGTGTTTCTGCTATTTCAGATAAATCCACATGCTTTGGTTCCACATCTTGCTTCAAGCCAGACTATCACAGAAAATCTGTACTTATTAATGCTTAAGCCTAGTTTATCCTTATCCGTCTGCGGAGGTGCGGAGACACGCAATGCCATAATCCTTGGTCGCATGGATGGAGGAAGTAGAGCCCAATTTTCTAACTATTTGTCAAAAGTGACAGAGACTGCAAGCCAGTGATTGATGCCTCTTACTTAAACGTGGTCAACAAAACCGCCATTCCCTCCTCAAAAAAATAAAATGAAAGCCAAATATATCTATCAAAAGACACGGAGCAGATAGAAGTACGTCTCGGGGAAGAAGTGCGAAGAAATAAACGTTAATATAACGATGACAGATTGGGTACAAAAATACGCAGCAGACATTTAATTTTTGTGTGGAAATTACGGGGAATTACAGATTTGGAGGTGGAGACTGGAGGAGAATGAGGGACAAACGTGTTCATGTTAAAAAGTCTCTGAAATAGGTAAAGATAACAGTAAATACATTAGAGACTTGACTGCGATGACGGCCGGGTACTCCAGAAAAGCGCCCTCTGCTGTCCTGGAGGAGAATTGCTTCACAACATTGACACACCAACGAAGAAGTATACAAGGAAAATGTCTCTATCAGTATGTGTGCATGTGAGTGCAAGCTAGCTGACGGAGAAGTATGAACTAGGCTTCAGCCTCTGCCCTCAGCAAGGATTAGGCTAGGTTGGGGGGGGGTCCAAGATTGTTAAAATGGCACTGGCCTACCCTGGATCCCCTTAGAACTGCCCCTGCACATAGATGTGAATGTGAGTGAATGTTTATCTAGCTTTAATTAATTTTAGCAAATATAGATTCAAGCTTGTGTTTGTGAGCAGGCCCCTCCTCCTTGTCAACACATCCCCCTGTATAACTAAATCCTGAACATAAGTCGCCTTTGAACTTGCCCACATGAATGCGTTTTTCAGGAACCCTGCTGACTGTCTTTGTAATTAAAGCTCAAGGGCACCCTACTGAGATCCAAAGCGGCTGTCTCTGACAAATACCACCTCATCATCCGCAAATTATTACAACAAATAAATCTGGACACACTCACGCTCATGAGTGCATCAGCACATAAACAGGCCAGAAGCCTAATTAGCCATGTGGAAGTGCTAGAACTATCCGTGTTTGCTCTTTTTGTTGTCTGAGACGGGGCAGGAGGAGGAAGAGGAGGAGGGAGCACCTCGATCCGTTTAAGACAGCAGAAGAGAATTTTAATGAGGTGTTTTTTCTTCTTTTTATTACTGTAGTGAAGCCAAGTAGGGAGGTAGGGAAGAGTTTTTGTAAGATCAGTTTTACTGGAGTGGTGCACCATGTGACCTCAGCCTTCCTTAGTTTCTAATTATTTTCTTTTCAGCACTAACTGATGCTCTTTGCACACCATCCCCTCCCATCCTTGGCCATCACCAAAGGGCTCCTTGTATCACCCACCAATCTTCTTTAATCTTTTTCCATTTTTTTGCCTTCAGCATATCAGACTATTAAGAAAATGAAGCAGTGTCGTGCATTTCAGCTCTTGCTCATATTAAACCAATTGGCTTGTTTCAAACATCAAAACGCTGGATGATAGATAAAAACCTCTAACTGTATATTTTTGGCTTCAGTATTTAAAATGCAGTGTCTTATAAAATAATTATGTTCATTTCTGCAGGTTGTAATTCTGACATTTATCTGTTTCCCTTCCATTCAGACCGGGACTTCAGCATCCAGGTGAGCACGGAGCGACGGTCCTTCACGGTCGGTGAGCCGCTGGAGCTCCGCTGCACCATAGAGGCGCAGAATGTCCCGGAGCGTTTCTTCTCGGTGTCGTGGGTCTTCAGCAGCTCACCGGTGGCCGTGGTGGGCCCCAGTGCCGTGCCTGCTCTGGGGCCTGATTACGTTGCCCGGGAAGCAGCTGGACTCATGACCGTGCGTAAAGAGAGTCCCAACGTGCACCTGCTCAAGCTGCAGCGCCTGCACATCGCAGATTCTGGGAAGTACATCTGCCGAGTCACAGAGCGAGAAAAGACACCAACAGGGGACTTCATTGATCGTAGCAAGAGGTCTCGAAATGTCCAGATCACTGTTCAACAGCTTAGTAAGTAATGGATCCTCTGTCTAAGCTGTCCCATTTTCAAAACCTGGCCGCACTGACTCTATTGTTAGCCTCCAGTAAAAGGAAAAGGATAATGCTACTCTCATTTCTGATGTGTTTTCTGTTGGAGTGGATTGCTGAGGATTGGTAATGCAGCATTGTGGTCCTTCCCATTTGCTTTGCTTAGTGGGGGGGTAACAATATAGTAGGATAATGGAGAGCATACTGAAGGAGCTAACAGCCATGAAATGAAAGTATGGAGAAAGAAAAGAATCATAGAATGGCGTCTAGCTCTCCAGGGTCCCATAAGTGGTTCCCTGGACTAAATTAATGTCCTCTGCTGTAGAAAATCTCTTCAGCTGGGCTGGCCAGTAAGGTTGCATCAGGATTGACTGATGCTCAGACCTTTAAGTCCTTGGTAACGATCCTCTTATCCGGCCTTGGTACTTTCCTGTTCTCATTTGGGAATACGCTGCTTTTCTTGTTGTACCTCAATGCCTTTTGGGGCTTGAACCATGTTTGGAGCCAGCGGTGTCAAGCTTAATAAAACCAAAGTAATATCTCCCATAAAACAGCCAGTTTTACCTTAGTCTGACCGTTGCACACCTTGCTAAATTTGCCGACAAACAATGTCCCGCAGCCTGCAGCAGCCTCCAGGGAGGATCAGTGTGAGGAAGCTTTTGTTTCTCCCAAAAAAAGACCGTAGTGCCCCATAAAAGATGTTTACAGTCCATACACGAGATAAAAGCCAGACTTTGAGTGGGTGCATGTTCCTGAAAACAACAGTTTTGTCATTTAGCATGTAAACACTCAATTTCTATATGTGCGTCATGGAATTGGTGTGGAGTTACTAAAAGAGTACGACAGGAGTTAAAGTTGATATGTTAGAGGCACGGCAAAGTGAAAACATCTGTTAGCATAAACAACACTAAAGGATATGTTAACATTTGCAATGAGAGTGACCCCTACTTCACACTGAAAGCATCAGCGGCACAGAACGTCTGCGGAACGTCACTGCTTCTAATTAGAATCCATTATATTCTATGGGGGTGATTCAAACCAGGCACGGCCAAGGAAGCGGCTCCCCGCGCTGCGCCACTAAGGATAGGATCGGGCTCTATCTTTACCGCGAGCCGCTTCTGGAACACAACAATTTCTGCAGTTAACACAGGGCTAGGCTGGAAATCACACACAGTTTCCGTGTAAAACCTCTGCTAATGAAAGATTACTGCAGCAATTCCATTACATGTCTATGTAGATTACGTCAATACAAGTGACCTAACGTTGTTTGAGAAGTGCAGCGGTGTGTTGTTCATGACTTTAAAGAGACAATGCGTAGTTTTTACCTTTAAATATCCGTAGACACTTTGTTGAAAAGATTTAAATGATGTCAAGTTGTTTAAAAATATTGGTGGCTTCGTACTAGGGCTGGGCGATATGGCCTAAAATCAATGTCACAATATATTGAGGATTTCACTCGATAACGATAAATGGGCGATAACTACAGGTATGCTCAAAAACAAAAGTTGTCCATTAGACATTTTTCCGTGACTCAAGGTGGTACAGCTTCTTAAAGGGACATGAACGTTGCCAACCTACACACATCTTTTCATTTTTTTATCATCAAATTTATTGACATGGGAAAAATTATCTCGATAAGAGTCAGAAATTTTGATAGCGATACATTTTCGATTTTTTGCCCAGCCCTACTTTGTACCATATAACCATAAAAATTGGGCCTAACGTACATAGGACACAGGTCTAGTCATTGGAGGATGCCATATTAGACATCATGTTTCCTTCTGGCCGGCTCAGGGTCCTGCGCCTCTCGATGACATCACACTAGATGATTGGTTGGATTTACGACTTATGGAAGTTATGTTACCACGTTCACAAATATTTGGGTAGTAAGAAACACAAATTTAATAATAAAGCTGCTAAACTCTTTCCAAACCCTTTGTGGAAGAAGTGAATCGAAAAAGAGATGCAACATATTTTTGCTGAGCAGTATTGTCGTAGTATGATGACGTCGTGGGCAGGCACAGGACCCCCGAGCAGACCCGGAAACTACAATCGGCAATGCATTCTTAATGGAATTAACTAAAGGACCATCAAAGTCTAATGAGACATGCCGAGGTAGCATGCTTTCTTCTCCACAGGTAACAACTTTTACCGTAATGTTTTTTAAACTAGCAACAGCCGTGGCAATGTGGTGTAAAGCTACCTCGAAATGTATGTACTGCCCCCTAGAGTCAGGAAACTACACACTGCCACTTTCATCCTGGCAGAAGAGAGAAGCAGCATTATATATGACATCAGTCAAATCAAACGGGATCTCCGTCTATTTGGTTTAATAGTAGATGGCATAAACAAACTGTGACCTTTGAAGTCGTGAGGGATTTTGAGATCTTGCGAGTCCAGCGACTCGGTAGAGAAGCTGCTCTGCTGCTGAGATTCTCCCAGTGTGTACTGGCTCGCAACGAAAGTCGCGAGTTAACCGTTCTGCTCCACTGATGCTTCCAGTTGGAATTAGGGGTGAAAAATGACACCATTAGAAAAAGGCAGCCAAGTATGTTTTGGATAGAAAATGCCTTTACCAATGCAAAACAGAGATGGATTTAGTTGTGAGAGTAGGAAATTGGGAAATAAATGCATTAAATAAACATTAAAAAGGATAAAGATAGAGCTGTCCAGAAACTAGACAGTTTTATGCAATGGTAAGTACAGGCGTGACTCACAAACTTTAGGTTTCTGTGTGTAAAAGTAATGCTATTAGCTGTAGAAAAATCTAAAAAGGGCTGTTTTTTTCTGACAGTCTTGACAGTGGGAAGTAACAGCCAACCGAAAAAGACAAAGAAATGTACGAGGATGAAAGGTTTCCCCTGTATTCAATGGTCTATGATAGAAATAAGAAGTGATTTTATTCCATTTTCACCGAGGGCTCACGCTTATTAGGAGGGTTGGTGAGCGAAGAGGCAGAAGCAGAGGTTGGCCTGAGGGGAGGAAGAATCCTGAGCCCAAATAGTCAAGAGACTTCAGTGATGCCTCACAGGGGGACGAGATCTTATGAGTCAACCCGAGCTCCGTGATGTTTGACGGACGTAAAAGCAACGCAAGTCTTGGTAAAGCAATAAAAAAAAAAACAGCTGAGAAGAAGACTTTTATCCTTCCCCTCTGAAGTTCCACGGGGCTCTGTGATCTGAGCCGTCTTTCCTGTGCGTATGCGGACTCACTGAACAAGGTTAGGGGAGAGAATCTCGACCCACACACAAGTTTAGGTTTCTTCTCAAGCTGACATTGTGAGGAGCCCGAGGCTACACACCAAGCCCCTCTGAACATATACGTGTATACGAGCTTAGGCATCGACACAGTTTTACAGGGTGGTGTTTTGTCCTCCCGAGAGAAGGTGCAGGGATTTGTTTTACTGCCTCTGGCCTCATGCGCTCTGACATTTTAAAATATTTAATAGAAAATCATTATTCAAGCCGCCTTTCAAACTTGGCATCCAATTGAAAGATTTGTATCCGTTTTTATTGAAAAAAAACAACAATCAAATAAATATGGTTTAAAAATGGAGAGTGAAATACTTTGGGAAAGCTCCTCCAGCTCTCCTTTCGGTTCTAAATTAATTAGCATAAATAAACAGTGGGTTAATGAAGTATTCAGCTGCACTTTCTTCTTTAATATGATAAAAATTTATGTTCCCTTAAATGTCAAGTGGAGGGCTAATTGACTCTCTAATTTTCAATTTTCCAATAAAAACAGGGGAGGGGAAGCTAGCCAAACATTTTACAAAGCTTGATCCAATTGGTCAGATACAGCAGGATGGTTGGACTTTGAATTAATTTTATACCGGCTCAGATAAAAATCAGCTTTCAGTTTCTGAAGTTTACAAATTGAAAATTAATATCCTAATGTCGATGGAAGCTGGAATAGTGTTAAATAAATGCCTGCAACGATCCCAAAATAATTAGCAAAACTATGTTTTTGTCCATTTAAGTGAGAAAAACAAGGATATCTTCAAGTTAACTGGAGCCCATTTCTTTCTAATTGAACTAATTGGTTATTGAATGGCATGCTTTAGTCCTGATCCTTTGTTACCAGTTTTCCTTTATGACTACTAAAAATGTGAACAATCTGACTAAAGCAGAAACAAGCATGCTGCACTCTGAGTGCCATTGCAGTAAAGCTGGGGCCACTCTAAAGCTTTAGAGGTTTTCAGGAGCACACTTAAAGTGTCTTTCTCTTATTCGATGGCACCATCTAGTGGCTGACAAGCATATCACGCAAATAGTCTCTCGATCCATTTTTTTTAAGATGGCGACTTCACGTTTCTTGTTTATTAACGGCCTTCTGTAGCCGACAAACAGAGCTTAAACGCCTTGTTTTACGAGTATTATTCTCATGGCGTGTTGTGTTCTCATATATTTATATTTTAAAGTCTTACGTGTCTGTGAAAAGTTCATCAACTCTGCGTCAGCTGAGGTATTCCTTAAATTTGAAGCACATAAGCGGTAGTCTAACGCTATTGGTTAGTTCTGGCCGGTGCACAGTTTCCTATTGCACAGAGCTCTGCAGGGCAGGGGCCGTGCTTAGGAAAAATAAATAAAGAAATAACATCGATGCATTGCTTACATTATATCACAGTTTAGGGATTTATGAAAAGTCATACATAAGTTCTGAAAGGGAAAAAAACTCCAAAAAGATACTTTAACTCAAATGTAAAATGGAAGAGAATTCGAGCCATGCATTGATGATCTGTTCAGAGACAGACGAGCTACTCACCAATAAAAGAAATTTGAATACAGACTTTAAAAAACATTAAAAGCCAAAAAAAAAAAAAAAAAAACACAAAACATTATTTCAGATCTGACACCAACCTGACTTTTATTGTGAATTTTGAATAACAATAACCAAGCTACCACTTCTAAACTGAAAAGGGAAGATATGCAATTACATTTTAGTGACACTGGCTGAATTAAATCAATCTGTCATACATTTTGCAATATAGAGCTCATCTAGATGAGAAAGTAGATTACATCCGATATAAAAACAGCCTGCAGATTGTTTCAGGCCAAGATATTCCAAACATTGCAGAGTTTGATGGTGATTACTCCGTTTGCAGCAGTAAAAGTTACCAGCTACAAAAACGTTTCCTCTTCCTCGAGCTTCCCACCTCTGACCCGAGCCCTGCTCCTCCTCCCTAATGCAATTCCAAGCAGACATAGACAGAAGGTTGTGATGACTTGTTATTCCCACGCTGCACACAAAATCCCTCTTTTCGGGATTTATTGCTTTGCATTAACATCTACACTTGAGAGATGCAATCATATTATTTATACTCCGTTGGTTTAGAACTCCTAGCTCGTAGACGGTGAAAACACAAGAATCCACCATTTGTTTTGGGTGTAAATTGTAAAAGAACATAGAAACGTAGACCATGATAGCTGTTGTAAATGGCTGAATATTTGTAAGCTTTGGTTATGAGACCATGACCAAAACAGCATGATCCTGGAAGCAGCTGACATGGGGTTCCACTACAGCAGCGTTACCCCAGCTTTCCTTGCTGGTCTTGTGAGGTCACAGAATTATAGAACTGCCAAAAGCATTGTCTAATAAGAGTAATAAGAGTATTTAGGAATACAAATGCTTCCAAATACAAAACCAGCTCAGGGCTGCAGGTGAATTGGGATGAATCACCTTTCAGTGCATCTGTTGGGAGACTGACTAGGTTGTGCTAAGTGATTCTGGAACGAATTTCTGCCCGTCATCGAGTCACTTTGCCAAGCCATGGCTGAAACGTAAACCTCACAGAGCTACTAACAATGTTCCATGTGTGAATAAGGCTTGATGCTGCACATTTTTCCAAAGAGGCTTCTCAAAATCACTGAACTAATTAATTGCATTCTTTGAAAAATATGCAGATTTCCAAAAAGTGCTTTTCTCAAATCTCACAAAATGATTAATCCCCATCATGAATAATAGGAATATGCATACGGGCGTGCTCATCAGCGTTTTTTGTGTCCTTTGTTTCCAGAGAGCAACATCACAGCGTCACTGTCCACCAACTCCTCTGAGGTCCTCGAGGGCGACCCGATCCAGTTGACCTGCACAGTCCGCTTCACTACAGGCCCCTTGTCTGTTGTCTGGCAGTTGATTAGCAAGCAAGAAACTGAACCAATCCAGGAAGTGGCATCTGTGGATCAGGATGGGGCTATAATTCATGGCCCTACGTACAAAGAACGCTCCAGCTACGGAGACATTCGCGTGGAGAAGCTTCGAGCGGACACCTTCACTCTGTCTATTTACAACGCCTTACCTGGGGATGAGGGTCAGTACTACTGTACGGCTACTGAGTGGTTCCAGATCGGCAGTGAACCAGAGCTCAACTGGGAGAAGATGGGAGAGAGCTCAGCCAACAGGACAATCAACGTCAAGACTGTTGGTAAGTAACTCAATCCTAATGTACAACCCACATTAGTCGGTAAGGCATGTAAACAATATAATAAGTGTTATCTGTACTTGATGGCAAAGTGAAAGATTTACACAGTTGTTGATTTGTTGAATGGTTTGGAGAAAAACATGCTACCCATGAAGTTGAGTGTATCGTGGTTTATTTATGCATCGCTTTGGGGAAAGCGCTGTTATGACAGACACACCACCTGCCTCATGTCAAGAGCGTTGCTGCCATGACACCCGTGCTAAACCTGCACAAACTCACACACACTCAAATGGATTAGTCAGAATTATTAGATTGGAAATGCAGCAGCAATGTGTTTCACAGTCTGTGGGTTTCCTCTGTCACTGTCGAGTTAAGCCAAACATCCGTGGTGCAGGCTGAGGAAGCCACTGGAGCAAAGCAGTCAGGAGCTGGCAGGCCAAGAGCACTGGGTGCAGCACAAACACACACACACACACACACACACTCACATAGAATCAGCGGATTAGCTCCCTGCAGCAGCACACAGCAGTGCTGCACAGACAAGGCGTCAACTTTTAAGTGGTCATTTGTCAAGTTGGAGCAACAAGAGCGACCTTAGTCTGAGAAACAGAGACACATTAGGCAAATCACAGAAACTCCAAAGCTGCTCCTCTTCCTTCAATCAAAGGTCTCAACATCGTCCCCCTTTTTTCTCCTCCGTGCTTGTTGATCAAAGGATTTTCTGAATGTGCTGCCTTGTGTGACGGGCAATGTGTTTTTCTTTGGCCCTCATTTTTCTCACTTTAGCCTCCAGCTGCAGTTTTATTGGACCTAATCCTGCCGTGGAAATAAATCTAGTTTTCACTCCTGCTTTCTGCAGTTGTAAAGTTCTTCCCTTACTTTTTTATTCTTTGCACTTTTATTAATAGAAGCGACTTAAAGAGGAAAGACTCCGGCCCCAGCGAATGAGTTAAAGACTAACTAAACCCCAAAACAACTTATTTTTTGCTAATTAACTGTATAATTGGGTCTTTACAAACGCAATGTTTCTGTTTCTGTGCATTTTTTTTTACATGTTTGTGTAAACTTGATTAAATCTAGAAACTGTCTAAAAACGTCTTAGTGCTGCCCCCGTGGCAGAACAGCGGCTACTGCATTTTAAACTTGTGATTGGCTGGGGCTGGAACAGTTTCACATCATTGGTACAGTCTCCTCCCACTCCCCCTCCCTCCCAGGATGGAAATTCCCCACACTTGGCCATGTCACTCTATGCCTCCTGGCAACGCCCGCTTTCATGGCATATTTCAAATCTTGACTTGGGGTGGAGTTACATTTTCTGATGGTGTGCATGAACGCAGCCAACCTACACCTTTCTTTTCATTTTTTTTATTATCAGATTTATTGACATGGGAAAAATAATCACGATAAGAGTCAGAAATTTTGATAACGATACATTTTTGATTTATTGCCCAGCCCTAACTTTTACCAATATCTGTAAAACTGACTTAGCTTTAGACAGTTGTGTGTTACGCTGAGGATGAGTAGCTGCGGTGGCCATGTTTAATTAGACTGACTCCAAAGATGAATCAGTTGCAATTTTACATCCAAAGAAAATTTCCTGAGAATTTCATTAAAATCCATCCAATGGTTCATGAGATATTTTACTAACAAACACAAAGACACATAAATATATATATTGTCACATCCATCAAAAGGCCAATGGAGCTCCAAATAAAAACGGAATCAGTATGAGATTATTTTGTTTTTGGATGGATGGATGCTATATTGCAGTGGTTATAGAACAAGGGAAGCGTTATTGTCTGTTAGAGAAGTGTAGCTTCAGGCGGTTATCCCGGCAGTTTCCAGGTACGAACAAAACTATGTTGATTAGACTCTCTGAAGGACACCGGGGACAACGGCTTTCAGAGGACAAGACAGGCTAAGGGACCAACTAGAAGCAACAGCACTGTTGACAAGAACATAATGAGGAATTTACAAAGTCTCAAGGCAATAAGAAGACATCCAATCAACAACCAGATCTCGTTTTGTCTCCTTTCCCTTTAACTGTCTCTTTTCATGAATATTAATTTGCATTAATTGAAATGTCCAGAAATAGATTAAATAAGGACATTTTGTCTAAATGCCAGGAGTAGGAAGTGTTTGTTTTTCTCTTTTGTCCATTCCCCTATCTTGCTTTCCAGTGCAGGTGTATCTTGGCAACAACGTTTTGTGTTGGGTGAATGTTTTTTTTAGCTTAATGAGGAGAGTTTAGTCTTGGCAAGGAGCTGGGCGTAGATCGAACGTTGGCGCTCAGAGGAAACGTCTCCCCGGGGTTTTTGCTTTTGCATCACCGTTCATTTTGAATCATGCAGTCATGACTACAAAAGCTACTTGCACACACACACAGACGTCTTTAGATACTTAGGCCATAACAATATATGAAACTACTTGTAAAGATTTAGTGCTACTTTAACGATAGGTCAGTGTGCTTGTAGTCGATGCGGTCTGTGTTTCTCCAACAAAGAGCTTTGTTCCATTGCGTAGTGGTGTTTAAAATAATAGTTCCTTCCAGTAAAAGGTTCATCAGCCATACATCATGATAGAGTGGACTTAATTATAAACCAAAGCAAGTGTCTTAATAGAGGCATCAGACAGAAAACCTGTAAAAAGACTGCGTGTCAGCTTAACTCCCTTTGTTCCTTTCTCCCACCATCTAGAGTCCTCTTTCATGGTGTCCGCCTCATCTCGGACACCATCGATAAACTTTGGAGAATCCTTTGACCTCCTGTGCCTAGTGAAGCCCCGTCACAACCCACGTGTGCCCACTTCTGTCACGTGGCGCTTCCTGCCAGCCAGCACGCGAGCGGACGACGAGGACCAGGGAGATTTCAAAGACCTGGTGACTTTCACTCGTGAAGGCACCCTGCAGTGGGGGGAGCAACTGCTTGGGTTGGGTACCCGCACCACAGTGGACCGTTCTCACTCCAACACAAACTTTCGTCTGTCGGTTACTCGCGCCGGGCGCCGCGAGGCGGGAAAATACCAGTGCACCGCCGTCCTGTGGAGGAGAAACTACGACAACAGCTGGAGCAAAGTTGCCAATCGCACCTCCAACTTGCTTGGCATCAGCGTCCTACAGCCAGGTAAAAACAAACACACACACACACACACACACACACACACACACACACACACACACACACACACACACACACACAGGATGAATCCACCAGAGCTTACAGGATTTCAGCTTGCTCTTAATTGTGCTTAGTCTCTGTTTAGCCACTAATTGGAGTGCCTGTGAATGTGTTTATGTGTCTGCGTGCATGTCTGTGTTGGGCAGGGTAGAGTCTCCTAATGGAGAGCAGTGAACGGATTGCTAAATGTCCCACAGGAAGAGAAACCCGGGTGAAAGTAGTAAGCAAGAGAGGAGCAAATGGTGAAGGAGAAAATTAGGAAGAGTGATAAAGAGAGTGAGCGATCTGTCCTTGAACCTTCTTCCTCGGTGGAAGCATTAAACTGTCTACACCACCCTCATTGGCCCTTTGTGCTTCATACATGCTCACACACACACACACACACACACACTAATACATAGAGAAAAGCCAATTCAGACAGAGCCTAATTCTGGCACAAACACAAGCGGGACAAAAAACAAATGGCACATTTCCCCAATTTAGCCCAGCCTGTTGTGCCGCACCAGCGCGATACTTCATTTATTCATGTGAATGTGCCTTAGGCTAAATGTCATTCTGTTATTAAAAAAAGATATATCTACATATTTTAAAGCATTTAAGGCAACACAGCCAAGAATCTTGATAGCTGCAATACCACTGTGGCACAACATTTGTTGGGTTTAGTGAGAAGAATTTAAGCAAGTTATGTGGGAGTAACAAAATGTACAGCAGGTTTTCAAGAAAATCCACCAATGGCTTATAATTTTTAAGGGTTTATCAGCTGTGTTATATTTGTAAGATACAACATTGCATTTAGGAAAGCTTGGATGGATGGTGCAATGACCTCAGGAAGTCCACAATGATCAATACCACTTTAAAGTCAGCCAGAGACGTTCAGTCACGAGAAATGTACGCAAACTCCAATCCATGATGCTGCTATTGATTAAGGCATGCGAAGAAATGCACACTGATGTAAATAGTTTCCCATGGAGAAGCACCTGTGCAGAGACAGCACTGGTTAAGATCACATACTGTAACCATTCCCATGGAACACACCCGAATGCTCTTTTCCACCTCCTCCAGCCCTGCATGCAGACGGAAGCAGACTTTTGTTGAGGACTTTCCGTTCTCTTTCCCCAGCAGTGTCTGTCTCCTTGACAAAGTGATCAGTTACCTTGGTAATGCCATCAGTATCTGTGGCGATGTGATCTGTCTGCAAGAGAAATTCAATCAGTAACCGTAATGGCGCGATCATTTCGTGTGTTAGGGCACTATCTCATCAGGAAGAGGCCAGTGAGTAAGTTCTTTATCTTGTTGGTTACTGAAGAAGACCTGCTCCATCCATGATGCATTCTCTTCTTCTGTCTTTGGATTACTTCTCTTTTTCAGGGGATGTGGTACAACATCTTCAATTTACTCGAATGTTATTCTAATTTGTAAAAAAGTGTCAGTGTTTCTACATCCATCATCTTTTTTTCTTCACTCTTGTTGAAGAATCTCACTCATCCATAAACTGATGATCCTAAAAACTGATTTTTAGGGAAACTGGTTATTTTTAAAGGCTTAAGATGATTTCACTTTTCGCCTGAAAGTTTTATTGGATCCAAAATAAATGGTAGAGATTTGCAAATGACCTCTTTATCATGGTGGGTGTACTGATCAAACCAAGAATCCTGAAAGTTGTATGGGTTTGTTTTTGCTTTATAGGTTTTCCCATTGCAAATAGATTTTGTATGTGGGGTGAGACTAAAACCAGAGACCGTGATAACCCAAGGAGTTGTCTGAAAGAGCTGAATTGTACCCAGCTGCCATAAAGGACCATTGTTTGTAGACTAGGCTTCTCAAATATCCTCAAATCCTGACCTGGCTTGAAGGACATCTTGTCTTTCTAATCTAATGCAAGTCATTGATTATGAATATGTGTAATAAGGTGTGAGGCAGCACAACATTGCCAGATGCATAATTGAGAGACTTTAAATGATTTCAGCACTAAGCGTGCACAAACATGCTTCTTTGCATGTCCGACTTATTGCATGGCTGCCCCGGACTCTAGGGATGTACTTCTGAGATCTTTGTGCTTACTTTGCACATGCAGAAGGCTCGTTTGCCCCGCACACCCTAGAAACAACCAAACTGCTTCCCTCAGCTTTCTTCTGGTCAGTTACACAAATGCCTTGCATTCAGAAGAAAGGGGCAATATGACTGGTTTAAAATGCAGAACTATGCCTTTCAACTAATTACTGTGGAACTTCAAAACCCAAATGGAGAAAAGAAGAATTGAAACGTAAACCCTTAAGTCCAAAATCCATACTTCTGAAATTAGAAAGGAGGGAAACGTTGGCTGTAGATAAGCTGGACCCCCACCGACGCAGTCAGCTGGTCAGCATAATGTTTCCCTCCAACTGAGCCTCGTAGGGTTACCTACTGTTTCAGATTGGATTAGCAGCATGCTGCCTGTGTCCAATCCCATGGGTCACAACAGAGGAGCGGACCACCATGTCTGCACAGACACATAAAACAATAGTTATTGTAAGGTCAGCATTCTGCAGCAGCTGGGTTTGAATTATCCACCAAAGGCTGCTTGCAGAAAGCTCTAAAACACAGGAGTACAGACCTCATCTTCCTACAAAAACCTGTGAAAACACACTGGGGTTACTTCCCAAAGCAAAGGTGTAATGATCTTATGGTGGAACATTATTAAATATTAGACTTCTCACTAAATGATACATCCACAAAATGCACGAAGACACACTGTAACATAAACATGCAATATACAGCTTCACATAGAGCTGAAGAAATATTAGATTTCCTCTGATTGAGTTTGCTCTTTGTCTCTTTCTGAAACGCAATAACAGCAAACGCATGTTCAGCACGGCGTACCACCAGGGAAGTCCCCGTCTCTGGTACACAATCTAATATCATCAACTCATAACCCAAGCTACACACACGCTGAAACACACACAGACAACCAAACTACGCAAAAACTAATTATGCAGAATCTTCCCTAATAGAACTGCAGTGCAGATTAATGATGATTTGGGGAGATCAATGCAATCGTTTGAGTGTGCGCCGATGCACATTTGTGCATGTGGGTTCTGGCATGAGGAGATGGATATTAAGAGCGTCTGATTATTGGCTGAGTTAGAATGATGATGGTCATAATGGGGGGAGACGTCCCACTTTGAAAATTCCCCATTATCCCTCCTCTCACACCTCCACGTTTCTACCCATCTCGCAAATGTTCAGACATCACAATGCTGGAAAATATGCTTATAATTGAACTTTTTAAATTTTATTTATAGGATACAAACATCTTTTTGTTTTATCTAAAGGTCGGGTTTACTGAAAAACTGGTTTTACTTGTAATTTTTTAAAATATGGTTGGTCACTCTAGGTTTAATATGCAGGCTAAACATGAAGAAAGTCTTGAACCCTATTTCCTGCATTAGCCACCAATAGAATATAGACTGGGAACTTCTCAGATTAGAAAAGCCTGACGATTGCGTTGTAAATTAGCACTTATGGCCTCACTCTTCTGGGCTTGTGACAGGGAGGGCTGTTGTCTAGTAATGTCCAGGAGAGAGAAGAGCACATCTCAGCTAGTGGAAGCTAACAGTTAGCATTAGCAACCCCAGAGCTTGGCAGAACTCCTTCAGGCTTCTAGTGGATAAACCACCCACATCGTCACAGACGAGGTTTTGCGACGTAATAAAAAAAGTTTAATATTTGCCCCACCGTCCAAAAACAAACATAGCCACCTAATGACTTACATGCTTTCATTATATAATTATGCGCGACCGATGGGAAGAGGAGCCGGCCGGGGGAGATCTGACCGACCGAGCTGAGGCAGCAGTGGGGAGGAGCTGTGCTGTTGATCAGTCCTGAGAAGTAATTGTGTGTGAAAGTGACAATGCTGGCATGGTGTGTAGATCTGTGTGACCCGCGGTAACGGTCTTGTTTCAGTAAATACACAAAATGCGTTGTGTAATTGGAGCAGGCAGCCTCTGATGTTGTTTGTTTTTGTTTACGTAGAGGAGCGGTGCCACGGCGTTCGTTCAGCATTAACCCGCAAAACAGAAGAGATCCGGTTACTCCTTGTCGGTTCAGCTGTGAGAGGTCCAGACGACCGGTTCTGAGGACTATCGTCCCCACAGCTCATTAGCTATTTCAAACTGATCTGGAAGCTTTGTGCTGAACACTGTTAGCTTTGAGATGTTTCTTTTTTTCTTTTTTTTTTTTTGTTAATCTGCACAAAAATGTGTTATATAATCTAAATCCCTAGATTTTACTTTGTTGGCTTAACTCATGGAGATACAGCTCTGGACAAAGGCTGGAGAGAGGGTTCTTGCACACTTACCCAGACGTAAACAATAACTTTCAATAGGTCTATACTAGAGATGGACGCAAATGGGCTGAAAGAAACGAGGGAACTTACCGGTAGTGTTAAAAGACTGGAAGGAGATGCTAGCTAGCAGATTGATGGTGTTTGTGTCACTGCAACAATCAGGAATTCCTTCTGATCTGGACCTAAACTGAAGCTGCCCATCTCCATTAACGCCTTCATACATTGTCCTTACTTTACCCCCATAATGTCTTCTTTCCCCTTCACTCTCACTTACCGACTCCCCTGCCCCAGCCTCTTTCTCACCCTTGTGATTTGTCAATAATTTATGATCCCTGCCTTGCTTCCCTCCTCTTCCCATGATATGCTCCTTTATATTTACATTATTTTTAATGCTTTCACTCATCATGTCATTTTTGTACCAGTAATATGTCAACTGAGCATATTTACAGGCAACAGTGGCTTCCTTCTGTCGTTATTGTTCACGTGACAGAGAATTTGGTTCACAATCACCTCCAGGCTCACCTGATTGCACGCAGCATGCATGTCTTCGACACGCCACTTGACTGTTCTGTCTCCCGTTTATACTTTGCATATTCAAATAATCAGACAGCAGTTGCAGCTTGTCCGTCTTTTCCACGTGCACACAAATGCACGGAAGGTCACAGAGTGTGATAAATAGAGACTCAGGGGGGGTGCAATGAAACAGAAAATAATTTCATAAAAGGCTTTTGATTAATCACGTCTGTTTCAGGCATTCAAGGTCAGGTTCCTCCCTGTCTTGTCTTCTCCTTCAAAAGAGAAAACCCTCACATTCTCCCTCGCACAGGCACATTTTTCTGTCAAAGCTAATCCAATCTGGGCTTCATTTCCCTGTTCGTCCCAATCTGCCGACACAATGAGATTCTCCGTGTTGTGTCCTTCCATCTCTCTTAAGCACCTGTGTATGTGTGCGTGCACATGTCCTGCACACACTCGCATGTCCCGCTGCTGCAGCTGTAATTGAAGTCGTAACTCAGAGCTAGATACAGTGCCTTTGCTCCCCATGTAAATCAGTGGCTAATGGTGGGAGCAAGCAGGGAAGGCTCACACACTCATACACACACACATCATTCTCCAGCCTGTAAATGAATGACCACTGTTCTGTGATTTAATGAGTGTTACATGCTCTATGCTTATTGGCAGACCCCTCCAAAACACACAAAGGCATGCGTGCAGGCGCGAGGCTCAATCTAATATGTCTTTATGCTCTCCCCTTCACGCCAGCTTCCTTTGGGTCATTAATCTCAAAGTGTTCTGCAATGACCCGCTGTCGCACACTCCCCTTGTATCTGCTGTCCATCTTGCTCCCAATAATCTTTCAGACAGGCAGACAACAAGAAAGTAGCACACCAGTTTGTTTGTGCCTTTCACACGATCTGTAATTGCCAAAAGGTGTTTTGTCTTGGACCAGCATCCCAATTTCTCAGTGATGTGATGCCTCTATGTCTCCTGCAAAAGTGCAGGAAAGTGTGTGATATCAGTTCTGTTGGTAACATTTTGTACCAAGTCACGGGCTGCAACAGCCTAATGCATGTGTCTGATAGTGTTTTAAAATAATAAGCCTTTTTGAAACATCACATGTGTAAATGCATTACAATATTCTTATTATCTAGACTTAATGTAGGCTGGGTTGTTACCACTTGTATGTAAATTCAAACTGATTAGCATTCAAGAACTTGGAGTCAGGATAATGTCAGTGTTACTGAAGCTAATCCATATTATTAGTTGGAAAACGGGTGAAAATAATAATCATGTTGTAAAATAATTCATTTTGATAACTGGGGATTTTGGAAAAATAGATGACCTGCCTTTGCATATTGAGGCTAGCATGAACAGTTGTATAACCATCATAGAAGTTTGTCTTAGGCTGTCATTTTCCATTTCTGTAATGGAGCATTATGAGAATGATTCACATGAGCATCATATTAAAGTTTAATGACAGACCAAGATATCTTTTGAAATGATGGACCAGCATGAACTTTAAAATGAACTGCAAGGTCTTGAACTTTAGCACAATCAGAATTTATGGTAATTGCACAGAGTTTAATGAAACTAACCCATTTAGATATCTTCTACTTGGCAGAGGCGCTGCATGCTGACGGACAGGGCATGCAGTTGTGTGGGGGCCCCAGGCTACAAATGGGTCCCACAGGGACAACATCTTTTAGACAAATCAGAACCGCACCGTTAGTGAGACAATTCAAATGAGTTTATTTATATAGGGCCAAATCGTGACAAGAGTCGTCTCAAGGCACGTCACAAAGTAAACATTCCAACACTGTCAGGATTCTAGCTGGTCCGGACAGAGTGATTGTAGTTGAGCTGTAGCGTGTTTAAGGACCCAAACGCGGTATAGTGAGCGTTGAGGAAAAATTGGACGCGCAAATTTGATCTAGGAACGTCTGGGCGGAACTGGGATAAATACGAGACCACGCGGATGTTCCAGAGAAAAAAGGGTGACTTACTAGTAGGGATGGATGCTATTTCTACATCAATATCGGTATCGGCCGATGTTAGTCATTTTTTAACATTTCGGTATCGAAATGCGCAGTGGTGCAGTGGTTAGAGCTGTTGCCTTGCAGCAAGAAGGTCCTGGGTTCGCTTCCCGGCCTGGGATCTTTCTGCATGGAGTTTGCATGTTCTCCCTGTGCATGCGTGGGTTCTCTCCGGGTACTCCGGCTTCTTCCCACAGTCCAAAAACATGGCTGTTAGGTTAATTGGTCTGTCCAAATTGTCCTTAGGTGTGAGTGTGTGTGTGTGTGTGCGTGATTGTTTGTCCTGTGTGTCTCTGTGTTGCCCTGCGATGGACTGGCTCTCTGTCCAGGGTGTGCCCTGCCTAATTGCCCGTTGACAGCTGGAGATAGGCACCACCCCCCCCCGCGACCCTACATGGACAAGCGAGTTCAGAAAATGGATGGATGGATGGATGGATCTCCATTTGTTTGCTTGTTTCAGAGGGTGAGGGGGGTGACGTGGAATCGTTTAGTCATGTGAACAGTGAATGAAATCATCTCAGAACCGTAAATGTGTGTTGTGTGTGCATAATAATGTAAATTCAGCTTTAATAATTTTCATTTTACACAAAATCTGCAGATTTTAGAAGCATTAATGTCAGTATTGTCGGCATCGGCAAATACTGTTTATCGGACATAACAGTGATCTTAATATCGGATATCAGCATCGGCCCAAAAATTTCAAATCGGTGCATCACTACTTACTTGTCTGAAGGTAGGCGTTTGTCGCTGGCTAGAGTGATGAACTCGTGGCATGGATTTGGAGAACCGATGACTGAGTGAATCTGGATGTGAGGCACTCCCGTAAATAAACTCCAGATGATGAATGCCAGGATACGGAATCTCAGCGGTAGAGCGTGGTTTGGATGGGTGTCGAGAGGCCTGGGGCGTGACAAATACAGGTCTGTTCATTATGCCAATTAGCCAAAAGTTTCCTATATAAGGAACCCAGCAGATTGCATCGAGTCACTGACTGGTGTCAGAGTCTTTACAGCAGTCCTCATACTAAGCAAGCATGTAGCGACAGTGGAGAGGAAAACTCCCTTTGACAATGAAAAGCAACCCTGCAGTACCACGGATACTTGGGATGAAGCTGTTCTTGAGTCTGTTTTGGACGTAGTTACTTAGTAGCACCTCCCAGAAGGCAACAGGTTAAACAGCTGGTTACTTAGGTATGAACAGTTTTTAGCATGTTTCTTAAAGCTGCTTTCCGGAGTTTTCCTCTTTCAGAAATTATGTATGATTTGTCAGAAATCCGTAACCCAATTCTCCAATTATTACTGTGATATAATATAATCAGTACATCTTTTATTTTGTTTTTGCTAAGCACTCCCCCTGCCCGGCAGAGCTCTGTGCAATAGGAAACTGAGCACCGACCGGAACTAACCAATAGCGTTAGACTACCACTTAGACGCTTCACATTTAAGGAATACCTCGGCTAATGCAGAGTTGATGAACTTTTCACGGACAAGAAAGTCTCTAAAATATAAATATATGAAAACATAACATGACATGAGAATAATACTCGTAAAACAACGTGTTTTAGCTCTGTTTGTCGGCTACAGAAGCACATTTAGAAACAGAAACTTGAAGTCGCCATCTTAAAAAAACAGAGGAACAGCGGTTTTGTGTGATACGCTTGTCAGCCACTAGATGGTGCCATTGAATAAGAGAAATACTCCGGAAAGAAGCTTTAAGACGCACCATGGTGACAAATCAGAATAATCTTGGCACTATGGAGTGTCTTATGGTGCAACAGAGGGTGGTGCCATGATCACATGTGGAATGTCCACCGAACTCCAGGCCGGCAGCTATATTGAAAATAAAGGTAAACATGAGCCATTGGTTTTGCATTTGTTAACAGTATTAGGTGAGATGTCAAACTGCAGTGGTGCAGATATCTGGGAGCAGCTGGCAATTAGACCTGAAGCACAGATCACCAGATTGTGAAGGACAGCCACCTTTTGGAGCGGCTCACAAAAGAACTGAAGGGGCGTGGCTTCAATCATGAAAAAGAACAGGCTGCATCCAAGCTGGAAGGATGTCCATGACTGGATGTCTAAAGGGCGTAGACCGCCCTCCTTTATACCACCACCATGTCATTTTTTTGTGAAAAACACATGATCACACCACATTACTGCCACAGGCTACCCACTTATGAACAACCAAAGGCTCCCTGATGCCGCCTGCAGTTTGTGGCAGATAGGCTCAAGTGGTGCTCGCTGCAGAACCACAAAGGCGGAGCTGCACCAGAAGGTGGAGCTGCACCAGAGTCAGCCCCGCCCATTCTATCAGAGTCAGTCCAATTCCTTCCAGTTGTCAGACTATAGCATTCTGGAACCAAAGAGGGTGTTATAGCTAAAAAATGCAAGATTGAGGATGGAGTTGAGAAGTGAATTGAACAGTTTTTGTAAAGGTTCCATATAATTAAAAATCTAACTTTTGGAACTTTTAATCATGTTATATTGTCATTTCCTCATAAGAAACACGCCAAAGCCATTTTTGGCCTCATTCATGCATTTTCTTCCCATCTCAGCTTCAATTTGGTCTCCTCCCCCGAAGCGGGTCTGGTCTTGGTTCTCAAATCTGGATATTCTGTGAATTTTCTGACAAAATATTTCTGAAATGACTTCTACTGAGACACCGCCAGAAAAATCGTACATCCCATCTACAAAGACACACCGAATAGCATAATCAAATGTAACGCCACCTAAGTTTTTATCAAATGTGGTGGTGTAGTGGTGATGGTGTCAGGTTGACATGCAGTTTTGTGCAGGTTTGCATCCCAGCAGTGGAAATATTCTATAATCTCTTTTCCTCATTTTTAGCTACACTTGCCAGTACTATGTTTACAACAATTTATTGGTATGCCATTTAACATATAATGACTAATGTGTTTTTTTATTTATTCATTCGTTTATTTAGCCAGTGTGAGTCCATCTGTGAGCAGAGTTTCAACTAAAATGCTGTTTAGGAACGACCAAATTCAAAGAACTTGAAGAGACATAAATATTTTTCTAAAAATTAACATTACAACTAAAATATGAACAAATTAAATGTTTCAGCTGGCTAAATAGATTGTTGCCGACCCCACCGAGAATCGAACCAGCATCAGCTGAGGGGAAAGCAAAACTTAGGGTTAGACGATCTTGCCACTGGACTACCAGAAACCACATGGTGGTGGCACATGCTGTTGTCCAGAAGTTTTGTTAGAGCGGCTGTGGGCAGATATTTGCTAAGAGAAACCTTTTTATTTCGGGATATTTTCAGACTTTGTCATGTAGCAAGTTATATTTATCTTGTTTAATTGGAGCACAGAACATAGCATTAACGACTGTAAACTAGTAACAGCCGTAATTCATGTGGGTCAGGTCAGTTTGCGATAAAGTTGAAAACAAAAACGGAAGTCAGTGGGCTAGGCTGAGTTTGTGTGAATGGGCGGGGCTGACTCTGGTGCAGCTCCACCTTATGGTGCAGCTCCGCCTTTGTGGTTCTGCAGCGAGCACCCTCTCGATAGGCTTCATTGCTCATGAAAGAGTTTTCTGATGATGCTCCTTTTGTGTGAGGAGAGACTAACCACCACTTTTTTATGATGTGTGAACAACTCAGCCTCTATCCGGTCATCGCAATGTAACAGAATAGTTGCGATGTCGGTTTTTGGCCAAAGAATGCTGATTGACCAGAATAAAACCAGCATGGCTATCACAGCTCATCCACAGGTTTTAGTTGGCTTTAGATGTTCAGATTTAGCCCAACCATAATGACATTTTTGTCAAGCTGCAGTGAAAAGATGTAGGGTGGTAATATCCTTTCTGACACAATGGGATCATAGTTACATCACTGTCATTAGCATGGAAATTACCCTCCAAACTCTGTGAAAGAGCCACTTCTCATTCAGGGGAACCCCGTTTCTCATTATTTCTGACATGCAGCAGGTTATTATCTAAACTTTCTGTGACAAAAGTCCAGTAAGACCATGGTGTGCAGCATCTTGTGGGTGGCGTGGTTGATAAGAAGCAGCTGGCCAACGTGTGCTGTCCTGCAGAGGGGATCGGGGTGCGTCTAAAGCCTACAGCCCTGTCGCGCTTCACGTCGTGGCTGTGGATAAGCGAAGGATGTGCTAATGCTAAACGCAGAGCAGGCAGCCATTAAGACGATAAGTCCTTCAGGATGCAGCTGGAGAGAGATCCCCCCAGGAGCATGTTCTCACTTTTACATTTCACTAATATTTTTCAGATGGCACACTCACACTAGTTTTTTCTCTTGTGAATATCTGTTCTGTTTGAGAATATAACTGTAATTTTTGCCCTGTCTCCTTAAATACAGTTTTTTAAAGTTTCATGTCTCCCTCTCCTGCCTGCCTCTTCCTCCTTGTCGCGTTCCTTCTTTCTTATTAGCAGTAAAGTAGATTTGCTGCCCAGTGGATGAATAATCCGCTCCACGGTTTGTGCAGAGACCACACCTGCGCGTCTGTTCATTTAGGGCTCATCAGTAATCACGGCTTGCTGAATATTTATGCACACTGATTAGGTGGGAGTGACACGGATCGTGGTAGCGGACAGGAAGAGGTGACGGAGATGAGGAGCTTGAGTGAGACCCGTAGCTTGTCCCGGAATAAAAGACTTCACCTGAAGCAACGGCACTAAACAGAATTTTTAAATAAATCGAATCCTCTCTCAGGAAAAACACTGAAGGATTTAACATCCAGCCGTTTTCTCCTCTGAACAACTGGCCAGGAAGCTTTCCCGCTCCTTTGAAGTGAACCTTAGATTCTGTTACAGGCTTGTGCGTGCATGCGTGTGTGTGTGTGTGTGCGTGTGTGTGTGTGTGTGTGCGTGCGTGTGTGTGTGTGTGTGTGTGTGTGCGTACGTGCGTGCATGTGTGTGTGTGTGTGTGTGTATGCGTGCGTGCGTGCATGCGTGTGTGTGTGTGTGCGCATTTTTAGTTGTGCACTTTTCTTCCCCACCGGACACCGCCCTGTTTTCATCTGCTGCAGTTTGTAAACAAAAATTAGAGGTTACAGTTTTTATTCTTTTTTGGGGGCATCCCAACTGGATTGTTTTTTCGTAGCTTTGGTTGGAGCTCTTTGATAAATAAAAGGTTAGGACACTCGAAGCACATCCAACATCAAGGTCACTGTTCTGTTTGAGTTTTACAGAAAGCATTTCTGTAGCTCATGACTCGCATCCATCTTAAAATCTGACCTTTGAATTTTGGAAAAGTGATCCAAACAGCAATTCGTTCATTTTAGATTTTCCTCGGCGGGGGGATTTCTAAACCCTGCTGTTTCTGTAGCTATTACACCAGACAGATCAGCCAAGAAAAAAAGGGGTGAGAATTGGGTTCAATGAGCCAATTAGTGACTGTGTGGGTTTGCTGAAAACACTGCTGAAGGAGTTGTAGGATTAGACACACTTTGCCTCTTCTTACTCACCCAAAGAAACATGTTTCAAGCTCTTTGAGAAGCAAGAATTTGCTTAAAGATTGAAAGCTCTTTGATTGTGTCGGTAAACAAATAAAAGAGTCCTAACATGGTTTAATCTGCACGCTTCCTTGCTGGAAGAAAAGACCTGTGACATCCTCAAACTTACTTCACTGGTGTTGATCGTGGAGGTATGGTTGCCGTGGAAACAGCAGGCGAACGGTATGAGAGGCTGTCAACATTTATGCTCAAGGATAACAAACAAACAAGAACTTCTATATGAGTCAAGAGTTATGAAAGCTGGTTATGAAAGCTGGTTTCGTGTAAAATGTCATTCACTTAGTTTCATTCACTGTTTGCTGAACAGTGAGGCACGGTGCCTATCTTCAGCAGTCTCCAGGCAAAGCAGGGCACACCCAGGACAAGTTGCAAGTCCATCTCAGGGCAGCACAGAGACGCACAAGACAACCAAACATGCACACACTCACACCTAAGGATAATTTAAAAAGACCCACCGACCTGATGGTCATATTTTTGGACTGTGGGAGGAACCCGAAGAGAACCCACGCATGCACAGGAAGAACATGCAAACTCCATGCAGAAAGAGCACGTCCGGGCTGCGAACCCGGGACCTCCTTTTTGCAGGGCAATCGTGCTAACCATTGTACCACTGTGCAGCTTGACTACATTCTCAAAACATGCAATTGTAAGTTATGCAACTAATGTGGAAAACTTGCTTTACATGAATTTTTTGCAAGGACAAAAGGTGAAATTAAAAAAATTAGAATATGGTTCAAAAGTCCATTTATTTCAGTAATTAAACTAGACCGAAACTATTGAAAGACTGAAACATATTTTCCGATGTTTGGATTTTGAATGTGAGGATTTCAAAAGCTGTAAGCATTATCACCACAATACTAACCAATAGAGGCTTGAAATTCCTGGCTTTGCATGTACCTACTCTACCTCAGATATTCCTTTCATCTTTTAAGTTGAACTAATTAAAAAAATAATTTTTTGCACCATACTCAATTTTTTTTATGTTTCAAAATATTTATATAATGGCAAACTCTAACAAGTTTATTGCAGTTTTATGAAGACAACAATCATCTTTGGACTAGCTCAAATAAGTTAAATCCGTTTCTCACTAAGCATTTTCTTGAAATGTTTGCAAAGGTTCTCAATTAGCTTGTGTGTTCCCCAGGGCCTTGTGCTCGTGTTTCTGGTATTTTAAACAGAGTTTTAAAAATTGCATGACAGGTTTTCTCCAAAAGTAATCCCAGTGTGGTTATTTGAATGGTTCTCGTTTTGGTCTAATTAAGTCAGAAAATGCATGAAATGTGAGACAACTTTAGGAGGAGTTTGAAAACTGCTAAACTAAGTTGTTAAAGAAGACAAAAACGATAATCTATCTTTCCAAGCTCGACAGAATTGCAAATTTTAAATGAAGATGAATCGCTAAGAAATCAAGACAAAGTTTAAATTATGTGTGAATAAATTGCAGCAGGAAATTTGCACAGATGTTAAAACATATACACAAGTTAGACATATCGCAGAATTTTAATTTCTTCCTATTTGTGTCTCCATCTGGTCATCAGCAGTCACAGCCCAGTGAGAAACTAGTGTTAGCTTGTCAGTCCAGTCAGAAATGACATATTTTTCTCCTAACTGAGATCATTCAGACGTACCTCATGCAGATTAAATATCAATTAATCCTAACCCAGAAAACCCCACTTCAAAGGACCTGAACCATCCATTTGATCTCACTGATCAGGAGTTGTACAAAAATGATAAAACATCCGTTGACCCAGAGCTTCCCGCATCAGTACCACGTGCACGATCACAATGCTTCCAACCCCACATCTTTTTGAAACCTCTGTTCTTTTTGCTTGGGTCAGCAGATAGATTGATGTAACAAGTAGTATCTGACAGAGGAAATGTCATCCTCTGTGGGAACGGATGCATGTCAAAGGATGTGACAGGCTGGTGTGTGAAGATGCTTTCGCAGCAGAAGCATTCAGCAGGGAGAGAAGGCATTTCTTCTCTTTTTTTGTGTTTCAGCCATAGTTTTTATTTTATTTTCTCTATTAGTCTGGGCTTGAGTGAGTTCTTAACAATGATCACTTTTAATATTTCATGATGCGACCTAATGGGGCTTAAGTAATTAGCCTATTTTAGTTTCAAAAAGGCATTTCTGGAAATACCGAGGCTCTGCAACAAGCTTTCAGCCCCTAGATTTGTTTACCTTTTTTCTCCTGGCTGCTGATTTAAACTTCAAATGGCAACGACTGAGCGTTACTTAGTCCTGTGCCAAACCCAGTCTGCATGGTTCCACTTCAGGAGCTTCAGAGGTAATTCTCCAGAAAAGAAAAAATAAATAAGGTTGCCAAGACTCCACAGGGATCTTCAGTGTTTCCAGAAATGAGACGTAGTCAGCTTCCTACGGAGTCTTGTGGGTAGTGATGACGCTATGATGCTAACTCAATAATAAAAAATAACTCTTGCACAATGAGGTGGTCTGGCAAAGTCTTGCAGCCATGTGTGTGGTGAGTATTTCCCACGGCATGTGTGTAGAACGTATATTTTAATGCAGAATGTGGAGAAAGACGAGCAGCAGTCATGGAACATGCCCACCAATCTGTGGCTAAAGATGAGCTTTTTTCTGGGCAGATGGCTCTGACCCCAGGCGGTCAGTCATTCTGTCAGAGCAAAGCCTTGCATGCGCTACAGGAGGTGGGTGCTAAGGGGTTGATTAACACAGCATAAAGAAGAAAAAACATGTTTTCTTTTTCATACTTCATTCTGTCAAACACAATTTTTATATTCTACAACAGCAGTTAGTTTTAATCCTGTTCAAATTTGACATTTTGTTGACAGTTTTTTTTTAACTACAGATACCGACTCTAAAGAGCAAGTTCACTGAGAAACTGTTTTTTAACTTGATCTTTTTGAAATGTGAGCGGCCACTCACTTGCGGAGTTGAACATGCTGGCTGAACGTGAATAGATGGTCAATGCTTGGGTCAGAAAAGGCCACAGAGATCTACATCACACTTATATTGTCATTCACCCTTCTTGGTTCGCGACCTCGGACAGCTGCTGTTGATTTAGCATCCAGGAGGGATCAGAGCTTGTAGAAGCTAACTGTTAGCATTAGCTACTCCACAACATGCCAGAACTCCTTCAAGCTTGTCTTATTTGTAGAGATAAAACGTTAACGTTGCAAGGCAGTGGAGGAGAGTAGGAAGAGTTGCATTGCTGTTAGCCAATCAGAGGTGAGATGCCAGAATATCATGACTAATAAGGAGTAAGACGTAAAATCCTGTTGTTTTCTGCTCCCCTTTTGCTCTGGCTGATTTTTGCTTCCTGAAACAGGAGCTCCAGTGCTTTTTATGTTCCCACAGAGAACAACTCACAAGACATTAATTCATTCTAAAAACCACTGCAGATTTATTGAATAGAATATGTGAATGAGAGCTTGAAAGCCTTTTTATTGAAGAATAATCCTGTCTCCCCTACCATTCTCTAATTTGACATATCAACAAAGCATAAACAAAAACAACATGACAGGAAAGGCTTGACGAGTATGTGAGATTTGGAGCTACAGTTTGGCGCCAGTCATTACTACTTAGCAGTTTCTGTTATTCCGTACAGCAGATGCATCACAGTTTGTGCCAGAACAGGGCTGGGTAGTCAGGATTATTCATGATCGCTGTTGAATTAATA